>NC_092651.1:15695348-16013348 GCF_032118995.1 Asterias amurensis | reverse complement strand
TTTGGTTGGTAAGCAGTCTGCAACAGCTAATTCATTTTCAAAGCATATATATCTGCGAAGTCTTTGCTTTCTTCTATTTTGATCAGTGGGCCTGCTGTATTGAATGTTTGTGTTTGTTTCCCCACCAATTGTAGGCTTGACCAATAATTCACAAACGCCATTTTAATATTTATTTATTTTTTCTAATTTTCCCTTTTGTAGACTCTGGCCAAGTCAGAAGGTAACATTTTAGAGAACAAAGTGCTCCTGGACTCCTTGAACAAGACCAAAGAGAGCAGTCAGACAATCTCCAGCTCCCTGGAGGAGTCAGTTCACCTCCAAGCCTCTCTGGACCAAGAGAGGTCTGCTTACCTACCCCTGGCAGAGAATGGTAGCACCCTGTTCTTTGTCATCAGTGACCTGGCTAAACTCAATAATATGTACCGTTTCAGTTTGGGAGCATTCCTCAGGCTGTTCTTGAGAGCGCTTGAAGGAAGAACAGTAAGTGTGATTTGGAAGGATTCTTCAGTTGTATTTTAAGATTTTCTGTTACACCCTACATGTCAAAGAACAAATCTAATTGCAAACTGTAAGGCACTTTTCTGTAGTATGGCAGCAGACAAGCTTATTTAAGATCTTGGTGGTCATTTTTTTAAAAGTGTTTACTTAAATGTATTTTTGAGTATAATATATATTTTGTTCTCGACTTGACCACAGACTGTTTGATTCACCGAATTTGTAAATATTGTTCTTTGTTTCAATGCAAATGCATGTCTTTAGGGACTATTGCCTACACGCTCGGCTTCTAAAATGGATCCCTCTATCTGCAGTGTCATTGTTTTCATCTAGTTCTTGATTACTCTAAAGTTGTATTCTTTAATCTGTTCGCTGTTGAGTGATTATGTATTTTATTTGTTGATACTGTGGAAAATAAATTAACCTTGAACCTTGATTCTAGATTAGATTAGATTAGATTAGATTAGATTAGATTAGATTAGATTAGATTAGATTAGATTTATTTATTTGTCTAGATTAGATTAGATTAGATTTATTTATTTGTCCACGTTAAAAACATAGAAACTTGACATCCACTGGCCAAATACAAGAATACACAATCAATATAAAAACTATATAAATTACATAAATTACATATTCCACGAAGACTACAATTGGTCAACATCTTGAAGGGTTGGCTACTTGACATAGTGTTGATATGATATATTTTTTTCCACCTCTCTCTATTAGGATGGCAATAGCACTGAGATGAGGATTCAGAAACTCATCATCTCTCTTCAGACTCTTGTCTATGAGTATGTTTGTAGATCACTGTTTAAGGAAGCACGCCTGATGTTTGCTCTTCACCTGGTACATGGAATGTACGCGCATCACTTCAAGGAAAATGTGAGTTACATCGCAAACATATCTCAGATTCGTAATAATAATAATAATAAAGACTTGTAATGTGCACATTTCCCCCCTAGTAGGTGTTCAAGGCGCGGTAAAACCAAAAACAAACAAAAGAATACAGAAACAACTAAATTAGTCCTTGAAAACCTGTGACATAATATAATATTATAAGATATTCTAACTGTTCCTCATTAACAAGTGTTTTAAGGTTGGACAATGTTGGGTACGCGTGTTAGTCTTCAGCTCAGAATGGTGACCCACATAGGAATCAAGTTGTAAAGTCTGAAAAACTCTGCTTGTGTTGAAAAACGTCAGGGCTTTAACTAATCTGATTTGAATATACATGAATGACCATATTAAATTACTGTAATTCACTTTTCACTTTATGTGTACAGGAATGGGAGTTATTCCTTGGTCAGATTGTTTCTGACGTTAAACCTGATGCAAATAAATCCAAGGATGGACTACCTAGCTGGATTGATCAGGACAGAATACAAGCTGTGTCTGTACTTAAGGTTAGTTTTGTTTTTATTTTATTTTTTTATGCAAGTCGCCCAAAACAAGGCTAAAAGCCACTCTAGGTTAAGGGCTACAAGGAAGAAAACATAGACATGCAGAAACTCAGTTGAGCTGAAGGTAGGAATTGACATTCCTCTTAGAAGATGGGAGATCATAGGATGAAGGGAAACATGCACCAGGCAAGGAGTTCCAAAGAGATGCATTACTAGGGAAAAAGCTACTGGAGTAGCTCTTTGTTCTACATCTCGGCACAGCCACAGTATAAGGATGAGAACAAGCAGAAAGCCTGGTCTTGCGCGATAGATTTCACTATGAAACCATCCTATTAATATTAATTGTTTGTTTTACCCATATACACCCATGTGTGTATTAAGCACTGTATACTTGGTACTTATTCAAGCTCTGTGGTCTATTTGGTTAGACACTGCTCTAGAATTGCAAAGGTCGTGGGTTCGAATCACTCCCAAGTAATATGCCTGTGATTTTTGTTCACAGAACTCCAGTAAGTACCGAGTATACAGTGCTAACACATATCGGTGTATATTATGGGTAAAACCAAAATTTTTTATTCTTTACCGATGCAAATTTCCATACGTTTTTAAGTTATTGCCATTGTTATTGCATATGATATAAAAACTCTACCAGTCTGCACTGTGATAATGCGGTGTGAATGAATGTACTTGCTTTCCACTCTGTAACCATTGTCCCTGTGGAATAAAGAGCCACATATATCTTAAAAAGACAAATTACTGATGAATACAGGAAGGGGCGTAGGATCACAATAATTGCATTTTGCGTTTTGCATTTTCACATTTTACATCCCCAAAGATGTTTGTCATACATTGCAACAGAAGAGCAATGTAGGTCTTAGAGGTTTTGGTTTTGCATTGTCTCTATTTTGAGCAGTATATTATTTGTTAGAATCAGAATTAGAATCAGTTTAACATAGAATTCTTAAATATATTTTTCTTTTTACTGTCTTGTATAACTGGTGTCGTCAGGTCTGTTCCTACAGATGTTTTGCCTCTTTTCCAAGCAGTATATTATTAGTATTATAATCATTTGAATATATTTTTATTATATCAATTTCTTTTTCAGTCTAATTTTTTGCCACTGTACCAGACTCTAAACCTGTCTGATACCAATCTCTGGTCATCATTCTCAAGAAGCTCTCAATGTGAACAAGAATTCCCAACCAGCCTTGAGAAGAAAATCTCACCATTCCAGCAGGTATACAACATTTACTTCATTTGAAAAGGGCCCAATTTCATAAAGCAGTTAAGCAGAAAATACTGCATAGCAAAATTTTCCACATTGCGTCCAAACCTGTAGTTTTATATTTCCGGTGATGCACAGAGTCTGTAAACCTTCTGAATAGACCTTATGCACATGACGTCATTTCAGTAGGGCGCCCTCACCTAGAGGTCAAAAGGAGGTTGTTCATTGGCCAATCCTGTGCACCGCGCATACAAATCTGTGCGTTTCGATTGTTTCGTCACCGTTTTTCCACTAAGATGGCCGCTGGATGACATCAATGCATAAGGTATTGTAACATCTCGAAGATGATGAGAGCATACTGATCCAAACCTCGAGTTGAAACCAACGGTGCTTTTCAGAACCAACCCAACTCATATAGAGATTATCATAACATGGTGTTTCCGCAAACCTTTCTATAACATCTAGAAGGTTCTGGTTCTAGAATAGTGGAAGACCCAGGTCCACAAGCCGCTGTTCAGGACTTGTCACAGTTCTCAAATCATCCTCCCTTGTTAATGTGCACAGGTTGGTGTAGTGGTGACTTGCCTCGCCTTCCACCTCTGGGATCCCAGTTCGAATCCCAGTGGGGGCACTATGTGGATTGGGTTGAAAGGAATAAGCGCGCCATTATCAAAGCACACAGGTGGGGAAGGTAATGAAAGGAATATAGTCCTGCTCAGCAAACACAAACTGTGACCATATAACAAGTGCGTGGGTTTTCCCTGGAATAATTCTCTGGGGTTTTTCCTCCCACATCTAAAACTGAAATTTCTTCTTTCTTCTCATTTTGCGTTGAGAATATATATTCAAATCCAATTCCAAAAACAGCTGAAGTAATCTATAACATGTTGAATAAACCTATGAACTGGATTTGTTTTTACCATCAGACATTAGTAGTCCAAGCACTCCGGCCAGACAGACTACAGAGTTCTATGTCTATGTTTGCAAGCAAAATACTGGGTAAGTCCAAGTTTACTTCAATACATTTATTATTATATCTTGAAGTAGGAAGGCTGGCCAACAAGCTGTATCCCCTTTTACTGGAATTTCAAACACGCTTGACAGGTTAATGAGGTTTTGTCTTTCTTCTTGTTTTGTTTGCCTAAACTATATTTGTGAAGATATAGTCAAGAGAATGCGTCAATCGATGGTTCTTTTATATACTCATGATCTCTAGGTATGAAGGAGTTATCCCCACCCACATTGAACCTCAAGCGTCTCTGCCAGGAGACAGTGCCATCAGAGCCCATACTAGTCATCATCTCACCCGGTGCAGATCCTTCTCAAGAGCTTCAAGATCTCGCCAATGAGGTCATTGGTGCAGAAAAGTACCATCAGGTAAAATGATATAACAATCTTATCTTCACGCTTGAATATTTGATAATTTGACAACTCAACACACATTTCTTGTTTTTTCGCATTACTTTCCTTTGTCACTACACTCAGCTGTAGTTTAAGAACCTCCCATAGACTTTTGTACACAAAATTCCTTGATAATTTGACAACTTAACTCACATTTTTTTTCTTCGCATTTCTTTACATTGTCCCTGTAGTTAAGAACCACCCATATTCAATTCAATTCAATTTTTTTATTGGTCCTACCATGGAGGAAAACATTTTGAATACATGCAATACAGAAAAAATTTACACCACACAATCATAAATAAACTACTGAAAATACATAATATTAATTAAACAGAAACTACACAATAAACCACAATGGAATCATATTGAAAACAACATAATAATAATAATAAACTACAGCATTTATAAGGCGCACTTTACTGAAAAGGAGAAACATTCAAAGGCGCCGGTCAAGTTTTGTCAAGATGTTGGAAAGCAAGCAAGAATAAGTGTGTTTTGAGTTTCTGCTGGAAGAGAGTGATGTTGTGTATTTGTCTGAGGTAATCCGGAAGTGAGTTCCAGAGTCTTGGTGCTATGTTGGAGTAAGCCCTGTCGCCATAACTGACATCTAAGCAGAAAGTAAACAAAGTAGTTAAACACTGAGGTTGAGTAGACGGACAGAGTATGGTATGAAGGAGTTGAGGTACCTGCTTGTTTTGCATCAAAGTGACTGCCATCTCCTAACACTTCTTAGTTTGATGAAGAATTTGTTCAATGGATGGTTGGTGGTACATTCGACTGCCTCTGCTTTAGATCGAGAGTTATCTTTGCAAGTTTAATCAAGATCGATGTCTATCCCTAGGATTTTTAATGCTTGTTTTCACAACCCGTTTCAATTCTTGCTCCATTCTACCAAACCACACAATCATGAGTAATAGCACTTTCAATAACAGATGAGTAAAACAGAATCAAAATATCCTTGTCTACATGAAAATAATTCAATTTACGCAAAAAAAACATTAACCGACAGCCCTTTGTGATGAGCGCCGAGTAATGATTACTCCAGTTCAATTTATTGTCAATTATTGTGCCCAGGTATTTGTAGTTTTGCACAATGTCAAAATCCTGTCCAATGAGCTTAATACTATTTGCTGAAGGTTCACCTCTCTTAATATGTCTGAAATCAAACACAAGCTCTTTTATATTTTGAGGATTCAGTATGAGATAGTTATCATTACACCATTGGCTAAAGTTCTGTATCGCTTTCCTATACAGAACTTTAGCCAATGGTGTAATGATAACTATCTCATACTGAATCCTCAAAAAAAAATAATAGACTTTGTACAAAAAACTGTGGAGGGCCCCAGGTTTTAGAATTCCCCTATGGAGACCGTTTGTGTTCCCTTTTCTGTTTTCACGTGCAAGTGGCCAAGTTTACAAAACCAATGTGTGTACCTCTTGAAAATAAACCTGATTGTGACTGACCGACTTATTTCTATTTTCCACTATTTACCATTGACTAGGTTGCTATGGGTCAGGGTCAAGCTGATATAGCCATGCAGCTTCTACATGATTGTGACTGACCGACTTGTTTCTATTTACCATTGACTAGGTTGCTATGGGTCAGGGGCAAGCTGATATAGCCATGCAGCTTCTACATGATTGTGCTCGTAATGGAGAGTGGTTGTGCCTGAAGAATCTTCATCTTGTCACTCCATGGTTGGCTGTTCTGGAGAAGGTGAGAAGGGATGCTGCTGAGTAGTTTTCACGTAGTCTTCCTCTTAAGGGGTGTCATGACCGAGTGGTTGAGAGCATTAAATTCAAGTTCTGGTGGTTGGTCATCAGAGTGTGGGTTCGAATCCCGGTCGTGACACTTGTGTCCTTGAGCAAGATACTTTACTGTAATTGCTTCTCTTCACCCAGGGGTATAAATGGGTACCTGCGAGGGTAGAGGTTGATATTGTGTATGAAAAGGCATTCAGAGCCCCACTGAAGCTTGGGGCTGTACATGTATTCTCCCCAGGGAGCTGAGAAAGGTTAAAGGGATGTTACATGTAATTATTGGCACAGTGACCTGGGCACTAACGTAAAGCGCATTGGGACGATTATTGTGAAACGTGCTTCATAAGAAGTTGTTATACGTCATGCAAATGACTAAGACAAAAATGCAAGTCATAAATTTACTGCAAATATTGGGCGGTTTGGTTGTTGTAGTAATATCTTTTCTTCAATGAAATTCCAGCCTGAAGAAAAGATATCACTATGTTGAATAGGTTTTTGGTCCTCATATCTGATTGCATGGGTTAGCTCTGGAATTTTTCTCTAAGTGATTTTACTAATAGAAATATGTTAGTATGGACAGCTTAGGGCGCTGTCTAGGAAAAGAGTTCTAATCTATCGGTGTGCATTATGATTTTCATTCTCTCAATTTAGCTCCGTCTTATTTATTGTGGTTTTTTGTTTTAACAGGAAATGAACACACTTGAGCCTCATGAGAAGTTCCGTCTGTGGTTAACTGCAGAGAGTCATCCTAAATTCCCTACCATCCTACTACAATCCAGTCTCAAGATCACATATGAGGTCAGGCTAGCTTCTTCATTGTATTCTAAAGGAAGAAAATTCACAATGCCTTCATTTTGTCATTTTTAAGATACATTATAAAAATGAAGGTTTTATTCTTGTGTTGGGAACATTTTACTGATTCCTATTTGTACTTTTAGGGCCTTGTCACCTGAGGCAACTTTTGCAGGCAACTTGGAGGCAACCAACTGCAGTGCACGCTACAGGACCACTTTGCTAACACATGAGTAAAATGTGTGAGCATTGTAAATGTGAATGTCTTTTCTTCTTGGAGATCCCTTTGAACTGGTTGCCTGTAAATTGCCGTGTGTGACATTGCCTTGCAGTCATAGCTGCAACATTAGTAAGAATGGGGAAAAACATTTGGGGCGGTAGGCTTTCTGCTCTACCAGCCAGGCTTTGGATTGATGATACCCAAGCCTACATCTGTATGGACTGTAAAAGGGGGTAACCCTGTTTCAGCCCCAGGAGTAGGTGGCAATGGCCCCTGGAAAAGTAGTTGGTTTGTAGCCTACACCTTGAAGTGGTTTTCAGGCCTTATGTGTCTGGCGAGTTGCATAAACATTTACAAATATTGAAAGTAATGTTTACCCCTCTCCCTTCAGGCTCCACCAGGAATAAAGAAGAACCTTCTTCGAAGCTACGAGTCCTGGTCCCCCGAATTCATCAGCAAAGATAACAACACAGTACGCTCGCAGGCACTCTTTGCTCTTGCCTGGTTCCACGCTGTATGCCAGGAGAGACGTAACTACATTCCACAGGGCTGGACCAAGTTCTATGAGTTCTCCATGTCGGATTTGAGAGCAGGGGCAGACATTATTAATAGGCTGGCTGTAGGAAAGGGTAAGTAGTCATTTGGCTCTTAAAGGGAAGATACATGTTTGGTTATTGTCAAAGACCAGTGTTCTCGTAAGCATAAAATAACAAGCCTGTAAAAATTTGGACTCAATTGGTCATCAAAGTTGCGAGAAAATGATGAAAGAAAAAATACCCTTGTTGGACGAATTTGTGTGCTTTCTGATAAGAATAAAAGACTTCTGGCTGGAAGTCTTTTATTATTTTAGTGAGAAATTACCTCTTTCTCACAAACTATGTTACTTCAGAGGTAGTCGTTTCCCACAATGTTTTATACTATCAACATGCTCTCCAATGCTCGCTACCAAGTCAGTTTTTAAGTTAATATTTGTTTTGAGTAATTACCAAACGTGTACCTTCCCTTTAACAATATTTCACATCTTGTATGATATTTTCCAAAAAAGGCCAGATCTCACCAAGTGATTATATGTGGCGATAATGCATGTGTAAAGTACATTCAATGTTTGTTTTATATAACACACACATAGATCCTTGCCGTTTAAAACAAATTTTCACAACATACAAAAGACACAGAAACTTGTCCACCCCACTCTCTGAAAATTCGACAAAAAAAATGCCATCTTAACAAGATTGATGACTCCATCAACACACAAACCTTATCTGCCATGACCCAACCTTGCCTCATTTGGACATCTGAAGCATCCATTAGGACTCCTAAATTGAATTCTGAGGAAGAATACATGGCATTGTGTGTGTGGGGGAAAAAATGTATAAAAAGCAGAAGTGCCATTTGCAGTTGGTGATATGATATTTCCTGGATGAATACTAAAACTATTCAATCCATTTCAACAGGCAAAGAGCTTCAGTGGGACTTTATTTACGGACTGTTTGAGAATGCAATCTATGGTGGTCGGGTGGATAACCCATTTGACATGAGAGTCTTACGCTCCTACTTATCGCAATACTTCAACAAGGATGTACTGGCTGGAGGTGGCGCTAAGAGACCTAAGAAAATTGCTGCTGGTGTCTCCGTACCGTCCTCTGCTTATTACAGGGTAAATGGTTTATATTGTTTTATCAGTGTTGAGATTGAGATAACAACTGGGCCCAATTTCGTGGCTCTGCTAACTGTAAGTCAATTCTTTGTTCAACCCCCAAAATCATTTCAAAATTTTACCCAGTCAGTTTCCCTTGTGGTTTATATTGATATCTGAAACAAAAAGTCGCATCCCTTTATGGTGATCCCGTGGCTGCCGCTTCCCAGGTTGTATCGTAGTTTGGATGTGATCCCTGGCTACACGGCAGTTAACGGTTGTATGGCTTCTAACTGGCCTCCCCACCACCATATTGACAAAATAGGGACACCGCGAACATAGGGCTAGATAGCTCAGTTGGCAAAGCGCCGGCGCGGTAATCCGGAGGTCGTTGGTTCGAATCCCACTATAGTCAATTCTTTGTTCAACCCCAAAAAGCATTTCAAAGAATTTGGGCTTGCAGAGAATTACGCGCTTTTGTCAAACGTATTGTATAGGCTAGCAGGGTACTTTTGCTACTCCACATTACTATGCACTCTTCGCTTATACAGCAGCTGGCGCGCAGAAATTTGTAGCTTGCACAGTAAGTTGAGAACAGTGATCGTAAGCGCAGAATTCGGCGGTTAGTAGAGCCATGAAATTTGGCCCTAGTCTTGCTCCACGTTGAGCTTCATAAAAGGTTTACTATAATCAAAAGATTTGAACTGCCTCTAGCTACTGTGCAATCTGGGTGTTCTAGTTGGTAGGACACTGCGCTGGAATTGCAACGGTCGTGGGTTTGAATCCCAACCGAGTAATATGCCTGTGATATTTTTTCACAGAACTCGGGTAAGTACTCGGGGCACCCTCCCTCAGTGCCCAACACCAAAACAGTGTGTGATCTTCAAGTTACTGTACAGAAAATGGATATAAATACATCCCTATCTGCTAAACCTTTTACTGATTTCATTCCTTGTCTCTTAGGACTACATTGATCTGATCAACTCTTTCCCTACATCCCTTTCCTATACTGTGTACTGATTTATTTCCTTGTCTCTTAGGACTACATTGATCTGATCAACTCTTTCCCTACATCCCGTTCCTATACTGTGTACTGATTTCTTTCCTTGTCTTTTAGGACTACATTGATCTGATCAACTCTTTTCCTACATCCCTTTCTTATACTGTGAACTGATTTCTTTCCTTGTCTTTTAGGACTACACCGATCTGATCAACTCTTTCCCTGAGGATGACAAGCCATCATACTTTGGTCTACCAGCGAACATTGAACGCTCCTCTCAACGGATCATCAGTAATCAGGTCATCTCCCAACTCAAGATCTTACGTCGACTAGATGAGGCAGCTGTCAAGTTTGATATGGATCGCTGGAACTCAGAGTTGGGCCCTACCTTAAACTTATGGAAGAAACTTAATCAAGTAAGAGGAAATGGCAATATGTGATGTGGTGGAATGTTAGTTTTCAAATTTTGAAGATCATTATTATCAATGCAACAGTAGTCTGTAAATTGGAATCGATCCAAAGGGAGATAATATTTTATTATTTTTTAGGGGTAACTTTTAATTCACTTTTTGGGTGAAAAATAAAAAAATATTACAACAATTATTGAACCTGCGTCCTCCAGCTTTCTGTGTCGGTGCTCTACCAACTGCGCTATCAAACCCTAATAATGGTGATTACCCTATTTTGTCAGTATCTTGGTTCACAGTTTAAAATCACATGTTAGTAAAGTTTTGCTTCGTAATGTTCACTTCAAAATTTACAAACCCGGTTTCCCCTGTAAATATTTACTTGATTTTTATAATAAAAAGTTGTATCTCCATTTATAAGGTAATCCCTCTGCTGCTGCTTCCCAAACTTGAGTGTGATCCCTGGCTACACAGCAGTTACAGGTTATATGGCTTCTGACTGGCACCCCAAACAAAGATATTGACAAAAAAGGGAGAGTGCCACTTTAGGTGTATATAGCTCAGTTGGTAGAGCGCCGGCCCCTTAACCCTAGAGTTCGCATGTTCAAATCCTGTCCTTGTAAATTTCTCTTTTTGTACCCCTTAAATTTAACACAAAATCTGCCCA
Organism: Asterias amurensis; assembly: GCF_032118995.1. Taxonomy (NCBI): domain Eukaryota; kingdom Metazoa; phylum Echinodermata; class Asteroidea; order Forcipulatida; family Asteriidae; genus Asterias; species Asterias amurensis. The sequence goes on along the minus strand of NC_092651.1, from coordinate 16,002,338 downwards.
GTCAGTGTCCTTTTTTGTTGTTTAGTAATTCTATTTTGTGATTGAATTTTAGGGTGCCCAGATCATACAGACCAAGCTTCAAGCTCCAAGTGAGAAATCCGGCTCAGACAACCCAGTCACATCATTCATCCAGCTAGAACGTTACAATGCTGTCATGCTGGTCCAGTTTGTTCACTCTACACTAGCTGCACTGAGTAAGGTGATCCGTGGTACAACACTGTTAACAAGTGAGGTACAGAATATGGCTGTGTTACTACTCAAACAGGAGGTAGGTTTGTAAACCATTACATGGGGCTTTAAAGGAATAGGTCTCATACAAACTCGTACAAACTCCACAAACCTTGCAGGACAAAATACTGTGTGCTTTGATACGCCCCTTAGGGTTGTGATAAAGCGCTGTGATAAAGAACTGCGTATTATTCAACTCTTCAGGCTTGCTGGTTGTTAGTGTTTTTTTTTTACTTTTGATGCGAATTGCTTGACTTTGACATTAGTTCTCTAAATGATTTGAAATAGTAGGAACTTTATAATTTAGTGTGCTTTCAAGTCACTGTGGTTGAGTGGTTAGACTGCAGGACTTTCTACTTTCAATTGCAAGGTTGTGGGTTCGAATCCCCGAGTTAAACGTTGATTACAAAATGGATAGAATAAATATTGTCTGGTAGTTATTGAATCACAATCTCTTGATTTGTGCAATTCATAATCATAGACGTTAAACCAATGTTTGTATGAGAGAGATCGGATGTTGCCAGTTTGGCTTTTTATATGAGTTCGCTTGATGGAAAGATCATCTAAACAAACCATTCAATTCCTCTACTTTAATGAAAATAACTCACAGTATTTCGACAGTCTACTATTAATTTCATTTTACTACACTGGGCAGACAGGAATTCATAAATCTGTTGGTCTTTACACTTAGTTGTCGGACCTTGAGTGAGTGAGTCTGAGTAATTTGGGAGTTAAGAAGGTGTCTTTGGATTGCAAAGAATCTTATTAAACAAAGTCATGATGTAATCTTCCATAATTTCTTGCATGCTTTTCGTGTCTGCTACAATAATCCTGCTAGCCTGTTTTCGTAAAGTTCCTGACAAATGTCTTGATGAGAGAGTTAATTGTACCAACAATTATAACCCCATCGTTGTTTTCCCTCTGTTTCCTCAGACACCCCTAGATTGGCAGAGCAGATGGGAAGGTCCAGAGGATCCTATACAGTACTTGCGCACACTAGTGGCTCGTACCATGGCCATTCAGGGGTGGGTTCAGAAGGCTGAATCCAAGTCTTTATTGAATGAGACATTAGACTTGTCAGAGCTCTTTCATCCAGACACATTCCTGAATGCCTTGAGGCAACTAACAGCGAGGTAAGAAAACTGGAAAATAAGAAAATCTCTTAATGTAACAGGAAAATAAGAAAATCTCTTAATGTATTCAACTGTCAATTTGTAACAATATGATAGGTGAGATTATTAAATGTAAAATGTGTTATTTAGGTGATCCCTCTCCTGCCGCTTCCCAGTGTTGATGTAAACTTGGGTGTGATCCCTGGCTGTATGGCAAGTACAGGGCCCAATTTCATGGCTCTGCTTACCGTAAGCACAGAATCGGCGCTTACAGAAGCAGGGAATTCTGTGCTTACAGCAAGCGTATTTCATGGGTTAGTGGCGAATTTTGGCTTCTGCACGTGTGTACTCCAAGTTACTAGGCATTCTAGGCTAGTGCAGAAATTCGGCGCTTGCACGTAAGCGGGGAATCGTGATAGTAAGAGTAATTCGGCGGCAAGCAGAGCCATGAAATTGGGTCCAGGTTGAATGACTTCTGACTGACACCCCCAAAGAAATCATACAACTGTTAGCTCCTTTGAAGCCAGGGATCACACCCAAGTTTTTTAAAGGCTGTATTTAGTTTTGGGGGCTTTAACTTTTTATTATTGTAGAATATGCTGAATGCAACTCAATGTGATCGTTAACAATTAATTTAATTCATGGTATTTAGTGCAGAGATGATTAACAAATGATCTTTAATTTTAATCTGACAGAGATATAAAAACATCAATGGACAGTCTTAAGTTTGTCTGTACATGGGGAGGATCCATCAGTGGAGCTAAACATCAAGTCAAGGTTAGTTCAACATCTCACTCAAAATAAAATAAATACAGTCGACTCTTGTTAATAATATGAGGTCCGTCGGACTAGCCCATTTGTGCATAACATAAGGGCCACATGTGTACACAGATATACATGGTGTACACGTGTACATGGTATAGCAATTGTTAACTTTGGCAATTATGTTATTGATGAATATTTGGATGTCTGTGTTTACATTGGCGAAGGTAATGACCATTGTGGCTAAGAGAAGTATAAAGTGAACATCCTACAAAAAGGCACTGGTCATCTGTATTCTCACTTTGTGTATCCCAACATATGCATAAAGTAAGAAATCTGTGACAATTTTTACATCGAAATTGCAAGAGAATAATGAAAGAAAAAACACCATTTTTCCCCAAAAAGCCTGAGGCCTGAAGTCTTTTAATATTATTTGAGCGAGAAATTACCTCTTTCTCAGAAAAAAAAAAAATTCTCACCATGTGTTATACTATCAAAAGCTCTTGATTGCTTGTTACCAGGTAAGATATTGTGCGAACAATTATTTTTAGTAATTGCCAATAGTGTCCTGTGCCTTTAAGCTTTGGGGATTGTTTTGGGGTAGAACCTCTAAACTGTTGTGTGACTCTGCTCATCTTTGAGTGTGATTTGTAATGTAGATCGGTGGGCTACAGCTAGAGGGATGCACTTTTGATGGATCAAGACTCTCTGAGAATCAACGAGACTCGCCTAGTGTGTGTACCATACCCACATGCACAGTAGCATGGGTTCTAAAGGTAAGGATTTCTTCTTTGTCTTCTAGGATTAAACTCAAGTTAGGACGAGCAACTTGTCCTAACTTGGGAAACTTAGGATGGGTTCAATGCGTCCTACACCTTTGGATACGGAACTGAATTCGTCTTAATTCCTAAGATCAATCCTAAGTTAGGAGGAGCTAGGTGAAATAGACGACAGATGCTGAACAGGCTTAGACAAAAAATTGTAATAGATGTAGATGTAGAATTGTCAATTGAGATTTCAATATTTGTTCTTCTTTGTTTGTCAGGATGCTGGTGAGCCATACAATAGCCAAGAGAGCATTTCACTACCTGTGTACTACAGCGCTGACCGTGAGAAGATAGTGACTCATCTAACGGTACCCTGTGGTGGAGACCAAGATCACTGGGTCCAGACTGGGGCCGCGCTCTTCTTGAAAAGCCTTTGAATATCATTGCATCATTTGTAAATATATCTATTGACCTAATTCACCCGACGTCATCATCAGAATAATCTTGGATGCGCCATACTGGTGGGCAATGTCACTGTGCGTTATTCAGTGAAGTGCGCATTTTAGGCGACGCAGAGTTTACACGTAAATCGGTTGCCCACCAAAATGGTGAGCGTGGCAAAGTCGCCGCGTAGGACGTGTGTGCAAGGAGTCAATATCACTGTGTATTCAACTACTGTGCCTTGAGAAAAGGGTTAAATGAATAATCAGATGAAACCCAGTTTCAATACCACCTTTTTTTCTTTCTTTTTTTCAATACAACCTTGTTTTCTTAAGGCGAAAAAATATTCTTTGAGATAAAGAAAATCTGTTTTCTTTGCAGCACTTATTATTCAATCTCCTGACCCACAAACCACTAATGCAGTTTATTTTAATGAATTGCGTTTGATTTACAACTGAATAACTACTAATGATCGTTTTCGATCAAGCAGTTGGAAAGTTTTCTGATAGTTGGAAACTAAAAGTTTTTCTAAGGCTGGTAAGGATTTCAATAATCAAGTGTGTGATCTATAAATTATAGAGAAATCCTGTATATAAAGAGTATATATTGTTTTTAAAAGTGTGTTTGTTTGCCGAGTACTGTACACTAAAAATTTAGTTTCAGGGATGAAATAAATAGATCTTTATTTTATAAGTTATGTTAATCAAATACACACTGAAGTCATTTGCCTGTATGAATATAATATAGAAGAGTTTGCGGTAACACCATGTAATAACAATCTCTAAATGAGTTGTGGTGGTTCTGAAAAGAACCGTTGGATTAACTCGACGTTTCAATCAGTATGCTCTGATCGTCTTCTGGATTCTTCTATGAATATAACTAAACACTGTTTTGTGCGCAATTTGAAAAGGCATAGGTTAAGTTTCTGATTGTCTGATAGCTATCATACTAGACTCTTTTCACAAGCTTTGTAAGTACACAGGCATGCAACTGTAGCTTCACCCAAAAATAGGATATCACAAAAATTCAATGATTTTGTATATTTTTTTTTCAATTTTGAATGGTAAAACTGAAATTAACAAACAAGGAAATTAGCTGATCCAGGAAAAGTTGCATGCCCGAGTACAGTGAGCGTTTAATATTTTCGGACGAAGATGAGCAAAAAAAATAGAATCACGGTTCAGAGACTATTTTATAATTAATTGTTGATCATTTAAGTAGATACACTTTCTCGCCTTTTGAATAAGATGAAAGCTTTTAATCAGTTAAACAGGCTTTTAATGTATTCAGAGATTCAATTCACAATGAGTAAAATAAGTATTATTGTCTAGTTACTGGATCACAATTTCTTGATTTGTGCAACTCATAATCATAGACGTTAGACAAGTGTCTGTATGAGAGAGATTGGCTGTTGCAAGCTTAGTGTTTATATCCCTTTGTGTGAGTTTGCCGAGTTCCCTTGATGGGGATCATCTAAAAAAAAATACCTACAATGTACCTGTTACTCATTCAATTAAACAATTTTTAACACAAATGTACTATATCAATATCGCACAAAGGAACACAGTGCTGTTACATTACACAACTTCACTATCTACTTTATGTTCATTTGTAAGGCGATTTTCACATTGTTATTGCTTTAGTTTCAAAACAAGTTTCAAGCAAGGTCTTTAGAACATTTAAATCTATACCTGTGCTGTATGACTTAACAGATTTTATTTCATGGCTCATTTTTATTTAACACAGAACTCAAAGCCAAAGATCAACATTCTCAAATTGATGGGGGTAGGATTTCCTAAAGAAGCTGTGTTAGAGATTCCTCGTACCAAATGAATATACCTGAGGAGTGAAATCTGCGTAGAGAGAAAGAGGGACGCCAAGGTCAAAATTATATTTTGTGATGCACTCATTTTCCAACACGTTTTCCAACAGATAGAGTCCACGGTAAGTTCTCTTACCTCATGAAAATGAAATGAAAAATCACATTTTATTTGATTCTCTTTCATAGTGAAATTTGAAACATGACATCATCAGATATAACAAAATCAAATGGGTCTGTGCATTACAAAGAAATCTTTTGAGCCTGCCATAAAGGTAAAAATTCAATGCCGTTTTGACTGAAAATAATATAAATTCAGGAAGGCACTAAAACTGCTCTGTACAAAAGTATATATACCATATATTATTTGAAATGTGACGTCATCAAACATTTATTAATTTCAACAAAAAAATGCACTTTGAAGAGTATCAAATACAGTGGCTTTTTACAACCCCCCCCCCCCCCCCATTTTGATAAGGACCCTATCTATTGGAAAATGGGTGGTTCACAGAACTGAACCTTCTAGCCCCCTTTTAATTATTTGTAATAACTGCTGGGATTTTCTGCAACTGTTAATGTAGAGTATCTGTTAATGCAGGGGAAAGAAGTTTTGCAAAGTCCAGATTATTGTGTGTGTTTATTTGCATTGTTTTTGTTTAGGAAAAAATGTTGGTTAATATCTTATGTTACCATTACTTCTTCCTGTCCAAAGCAATTCAGTGCCACAAGTAATGTTTATCAATAAATAAAATACAAAACACAATATTCAATAGACTGAATTCAAATTTATTTACATCCCCTCTTGAACAAACATAACATGTACATGTAAATACAAAATAACTATTAATTAAAATAAACTAAGCAACATAGACCAGTTTCTAAATGGTGTTAACAAAGGGGTGTCCCCTTTGTTCACCCACTGTTTGAACTTAGTTTTTTTTTTATCCACATCCCCATTGGTTTGCACATAAAAGCAAAGGCAGGACTGTCTGTGGCGTCACTTTCCCAGAGGCCCTATGTTTGAATGCCGAGTGTTTATCAGCTCCAAAGACCCTCTTTTGTTCAACTCTTTGTCCTGACAAACATTGATCCTCATTGTTTCCTTTGTGATTGCAATCGTGGTCCCGTTGTCCCTTTTGTTTTAAGTCCTCGGTTTAAATTTCACTCTAAGTACACACACACACACACACCTTACGTTTGTGAATCCTCATTGGCTTTGTACACAAAAGCGAAGTGAGGACGTCCTTGTCTTTTAAACACCAAGATCCCTTTTGTTAAACTCATCGGTTTCAAAGATACACTCAGAGATATTTTTCGACCCTGTAAATTGATGACTTTTTCACATGTTTTTGTTTATTGCTACGTTCCCATTGGATATGTACATGAAAGCTACGCAAGGGCGTTCTCACACTCTGTCAAAACACCTGGATCACATTCTTTGGTTTTAACAGGTAGACGCCCAATACCCATAAGACATCAATCTACGATATTCAAGGTTTAAGTGATCAAAAATTGTAAAATTTTCTAAGTTTACCCAGCATATATTTCTCTAAATATTTGCAAAATATAAATAAACATTTACTAAAACCTTTAAAAAAAAGATTGAATGTGTTATCTCAGGAGGTAGCCATTGTGTGTGTTTACTGGTTCATTATCCAAGCTAGAGATGACGATGTTTGTATCTCGGAAGTCAACGGCAACTGTTGCATGAAAACCGATGTTACTGACCACCGAGATGTACTCACAAAATGCAAACATACTGTAGACTGAAACAAAGAGAAAGACACTTATTGGTTGGCATTCTATCAACATGATCAATTAGGAAGATGGAAGAACAAATAGGTGGCTAGACTTGGTTTCAAGTCTGAGATTGTTGTTATTTCTCTGCATCATCCGCGCAAACGCCCCCCACAGATTAGAAAATCACACACAGGTCAATGACTGTAGCTTATCTACATGAGGGTGCTATTTCAGGCAATAATGCATACAGCCAACGATTCCGCTCATCAGCTGATCAGACCCGGTTCTCAGTTCATAGAACTAGACGGAAAACTAGGGATAGCTCGTTCTCCATGTTATTACGGATCAACAGAAAGAACTGCAAATAATGTAACTGTTTCCAAACTTTTTTATAAGTTGATAAACTTCAAAATATAACACTTACCATATGGTTCACAGTAAAGATTATGCCTCAGAAAAAAATATGAAAATCCACATATTGACAGCACAAAAGCAATGAAGGCATAATGTTTCAACCGCCTTGAACGTCGAATCTGTCAAAAGAAAGGAAAAAAGAAAGAAGTGAACTAGTCACGGCCATGAGAAGAGCCTCGAGTGATCAGCCTATGCGAAAATGAGGACCAAGTTCAGGTTAAACCTATATATTCTCACTTAATCTCACTTAATCTCACTTAATCTCACTTAATCTCACTTGTAATCTCAGTAATCTAAAGAATATCATCAATAAATAGTGGTCATCCGATTAACAATTATTGGTATATGATTTCATCAGGAAAAGTGTAGTTTCTGAGATCTGACCAAAGAAGTTTGGCTGTTCTTGACCTGACACCTGTTAACCCAGCTCCACTTACCATCAAACCTGCTGAGAATATACAAGCTTGAAGAATTTCCAATAATCTAACTTTACCTGGGTAGTACAGACCTGTATGAAAGGGCAAGGGCACCAAGCCATTTTCTCCTTGGTAGATAAAGGGCACCATATAAGGAAATTGCAAATTTCAACTGGTGTATTTCAAGGGCACCAAGGCAATGACCAGGGGGAATGGAGGTAATCGCTCTCGTTGCCTTTGTGTGAAGTATCAGGCTTGGTAGTATACTTGGTGTTAGGCTACCGGTTAGATTTGTGTTATTAGTTTGGAAGTTTGCCAGCCTCCTTCATTTATAAACAGTGTAAAAATGACCTGATTTTGAATGTAATGTATTTTAGTTTTGTGCTTACCATTGGAGCTTTTCTCATATGACACAGACAGCATGTTGTGACCATATAGATGAAACCAAACACAACGAAGAATATAAAACACTTCTCATGTGTTTCTGAAAGAAAGAAAGAAAAAATATCTATATTGCCACAAAACTATGTCTTTTTCCTCCTGTATATTGTCAATGCCTTAAAGACACTGGACACTATTGGTAATTGTCAAAGACCAGTCTCCTCACTTGGTGTATCTCAACATATGTATAAAGTAACAAACCTGTGAAAATTTGAGCTCGATTGGTCATCGGAGTTCCGAGATAACTATGAAAGAAAAAAACACCCTTGTCACACGAAGCTGTGTGCTTTCAGGTGCTTGATTTCGAGACCTCAAATTCTAAACTTGAGGTCTCGAAATCAAATTTGTGGACAATTACTTCTTTTTCGAAACTACGTCACTTCAGAGGGAGCCGTTTCTCACAATGTTTCATACTATCAACCTCTCCCCATTACTCATACAAAGTGAGGTTTTTTGCTGATAATTATTTTGAGTAATTACCAATAGTGTCCACTGCCTTTAAAGGCACTGGACACTATTGGTAGTTACTCAAAATAATTTTAGGATAAAAACTTACTTGGTAACGTGCAATGGAGAGCTGTTGATAGTAAAAAATATTGCCCCCTCTGAAGTAACCAAATGCAACAATGATATCAAACGTGTAGACTAGATAATTTACTTACAATTTAAAAAGTTTTTGTGGAAAAGGAGTATATAATGCAGCCATTTCAGACACAGAGTTAAGAACTTGTTTAAACTCTGCAAACACCATCATCATACCAAATATACTCAACATCTAGATAGCATACGCCTCTCTTAATATTAAAGCATGAGTGCATCACAATTCTAACACAAAACGAGGCCATAGACACAGCCACTGCAAGTGGTGGCGGCTGTGCACCTATAGCCTAATTTTGGGTAAAAATTATGACGTCATGCATGAATAATAAGAGAGGCGTATATAGAGTTCCAATGCAACTTACTGTAGTCTTCTTCTGAGGAGACGTATGTCAGACCAAGCAAGCAACACAACTCTGCTAAGTTTACTCCAAGATTTGCTTGACAAAGAGTTCTATACTTAGAGTTTTTGTTCCAATTTTGGGTACCCTGACGATGCCAGTTGTAATACATAAATGCAAACAGAAATCTTGGAGTGGTGTGAAAGGCCACAGCGACGCGCCATATGTAGCGCTGGGGTGTAAAGCCACCAATACTGGCACTGATGGATGGCAGGAAATTGTAAACCTACAAGAAAGAAGAAAAACAAAAACAATTTAATCTTTAATAATCTTTAGGTATCTAATCTTTCATAATCAAATTTAAGAGTCTGTACAGTAATCTTGTCAATAAAGGAGCAAGGATAATTTTTCAGAGACTAAAGGGTTTTGATCATCGCAGGTAAATTTGGATTTCTCTATTCTACTTGAATTGGCTCTTAATATTCAGTCAACAACATTTATTTCCATACAAACACAATATACAAATACAAACAATTGGACTTTACAATATTGTAGCTGGAGCGGGGCTAACTTTAGCATAATTTAGACCTTAATAGTTTTGAACAGAAAGTGTCTTGCTAAAAAAAAAAAGTTCAACAATAATCCTCGATTCTGATTGGTTGATCCATAGCAACAAGAGAGGTGTGTATATAAACCCAGCCCATATCAAACCCTGCATATTGCTCTGTTAAACTCTGCTAGACCCAGTGACTGGGGTGCTAGATTCCTTTGTTCGAAATTTTGACATTATCGGTCATTGGTCATCTAGCTAGATGACCGATAATGTCAAAATTTTGAAAAAAGGAATCTCGCACCCCAGTCATGTCACTGGGTAAATGACCGATAATATCAAAATTTTGAAAAAAAGGAATCTAGCGCCCCAGTCACTTGGTCTAGAACTCTGCATAATATTGCAAAACGTACATTGTTCTTACACGGCGAATTGCTGTAATCTGCTAGTCAAGTTTGCTCAAGAACTTTGAAGACAAATTTGGGAAATTTTGTGTATCCTGCCACCACTTGTTTACTCATTTTTACAAAAAGGAATATCTCATTTTGAGTAAATTTGAGGAAAAGTTTCCGTATGGCGCCACCACTTTTTCATTCGAAATAAAATAATATAGTATCTAATTTACCTGATTGATATATCCCTTTTTGTAAAAACGAGTGAAAATGTGGTGGCGCCATACGGAAAGTTATCCAAAACGTCTATATCCTGAGTAACTTTTGAAAACCAATGGAATTGAAGAAAAAAAACGTTCCTTAAAATTAAAATTCTTACTCTACAGTGGGTGTAGTTCACTCCTTCAAAATCCTTGAAAAAAGATATTAACACACAGATAATGAACCCCAATAACGGTAGACTTGACGTAACTAAAGTCAAAGTTCTCATCGGAATCCGGATCATAATTTTAACAAATCTCAACAATGTTTTCACTTGAAAAAATAGTGTTGTAGGATACGTGTTTTCTGTCGGTCTTCCTGGAATGTTGTCGTGTTCTCAAAAACTGACGAGCGCCCTCAAGAGGTCAAAATATCAAAATGGTCTATAAAACTAATTAATGCATGGCACCCATTGAGGCTTGCCATAAAACTCGTATGATTGAATATGAAGTGATTCGGCGATCTGGTTAGGGATCAGACTATTTCATCCAACTGCACCCCCCAAAAAGTTAATTAATCTCAGTTAATTAGCCTCATTTGAGTGAAAGTTTAAAAATAAGGTGTGATCAAACAACAATAATACACTTATGATTACTGCCTATTTTATCTGAAAACTGATAATGATGAAAATTTGTTTGTGTTTGTGACACCAACTACAAGTATTAAAATATTTATTTAGCATTTTACATTACACACACTCCACACACAATCGTCTACTACGACGACTCGATCGAGACTGTGTGTACGTCCGACGACCCAATCTGCAGCACGCATAACTGGGATGTTGGGAATTTCCTTAGTGAAGATTCCGTCAAAATAAATGGGTTTTCACACGGTGTAAATTACAGGTTTCTACACTACATTCCCGTCGACCTTCTCCATATACTGCGGGGAGAGATTTTCGTATGAATCCACCGAGAGATCTCTCCTTAGGAGCGAGGGCTGACGACGGAGAAAGGTGGGCTGTTCCGTCCGGGCGGGTGATGTCATGTTTTCTGCTCGCCTATCGTTTTGGGGCGTCTCAATACTCACGATATTGCCGTTAAAAACTTTCCTTTTGATGGCTCTGTACCATTCGAATATATGTTTTTATTAATCATGCAATGTCTAGGGAAGGCAAATCCCCACCTGACTGTCACTTTTTACCTCAATTATGACATAAATTAATGTTTTCAGTGTTTTATTATTTCATGTTTTTGGTATTATTATTGTATTCAAAGAAATAGTGATGGGTGGATCATACTCATTAGAACAAGGACCTGGTTTGAATCTTTTCTAATGCATTTTTAATGTAAGAGCTTTTTGTATTTGTTTGTGAGTAATATTATTTACGACAGAAATTACAACTTTACCAAAATGTTACTTATCATTGTTCCAGTTCAATAAGTAAACTTGTTATATTAATGACAACAACAACAAATCCCAAGTACACAAAATATGATAATTAAAATGAATGGACTTATGATGAATGATGCCATCATCATAAATAATATACTTACTATTAAAAGTTCAAATAATATGCATTATAAATTAACTCTGACTTTAGATTGAGCCAGTTTTGAGTGCCCCACCCATTTTGTATGAATACACCACGCCCATCCCCCTTAAATAAAGTCATGATAGTAAAGATAACTGTAATGTGCTGCACAATTTTAGGCTGATTATTGCATATTTTTGCTGATTAATTAAAAATGTTGCATTGGCAATTTGACAGCACGGAAAGTAATTAGCTTTTATTTGATACCTCAAAAAAAAAGTTAAAATAAGTGGCTGTTTTTTTAGTTAAATCAAAAACTTGAAACTCAAATGATGTACAGTACACATTTTACAAGTTGTGGCTGTCCAGTGTATGAATATTCATTAAAAATGTACTCGAATCTCCATAAAATAACTGACCACATGAAAATGTAAACTACATGAGTGCTCTATCAACTGAACAAAACTAACTTATACTTGTTAATTTTAACACGGAGGTCTAACTATTTCAGTGACTGGTGATGAGTGGGACCAGTTAGCTTGTCATTTCAATACTTCGCCAGGCTTTCCACATCTTTTACGGTTTTCTATCAACACTTCCATTTTTTACTGCTACCTCAGTTTGAAACCATATGAGCAATAAGTGCAGACTTAATAATTATAAGACCACTTGGGTAGAGTTTTGAGTGGTTCTCAGAAGTTACAACTGGCATTTGGTCAGTGAACCACTGTTAAAGGATTTGGATACTCTTTGTAAACAAAATGTAGTGTCCACAAATTTACATTAAACTTACACCGTTTGAAGATAATGAATAGAAGGCTTACTTTTAACTATTAGTTGCTGAGGTGCTGTAGTTTTTGAGAAATGAGTAAACAATGTTATGAAAATACGTTTTACATAAATGCAAAAATATTTTCCATCTCCTTTCGTGACTTGTATTTCTAAAAAACTACAGCACCTCAGCAAGTAATATTTTAAGGGAAGCTTTCTACAATCATTGTCTTCAAACTGTTTAAGTTTAAAGTAAATCTGTGGACGCTGTGTTTTGTGTAACAAAAAGTACCCAGGCCCTTTAAGATATTGCTGACTATTATGAAAAACCTCAAAATATAAACAACATCAGTAGTCATTGCATGTGATGAATAAACCTAAGCCTTTGATAATGAGATGTGGATGAACACCACACCTGTGGTAGTTGTTTATCACACGCAGGTTTTATCAGATTTGTTGATGATTGTGGGAAATATTTACTTATGTACTTACATCAAGAAGAAATAAGTTTTAAATTCACATGATTGGTGTGTTATTTTGAGTAGGGGGGTCGAAAGAAAAGAAGTTGTGTTCTCTTTAAAAAAATTACTAATGTTCACATTTTGAGATTTTTTTATTACATTCTTTAATTAAGTATACTGAAATAGAAATACTTATGTGAAGTTATTGTAGAATAGAATATAATGTTGTGGTTACTCATAGCAACTTTTTCTTTTCTCTATTCAGTAACACTGAAGTCAATCTCAGAAGCCCCGCCAACAGTCCAGATGATATGTAAGTTTCGGCATGGTTGAAATGATTATTTTAATGTTTGGAATCATGCTATACGGTTCCTGTGTAAAGCCTTGACAGACTTGTCATATAGGCCTGCCTCAGTTTATGGTAAATGAGCAGTCTTTCAGTGCAAATCCCAGTAGCGGCATTGGGCCCGTCAAAATACACTATAGACCGTATAGACCATTCAAACTTTGTTTACAATAAAGTGTGACCTTGTACATTCTTTGAGAACTCTGGCAGGCACAATACTCACAAGTCATATGAGAAAGTTGACATTTTGTGTCATAATTTCCACATAAATCCAAGAATTATGAAAGGAAAAGCTGGACAAGTTTTGAGATGTGCCCCCCTTTCATCATATCAAAAGTTGAGGAGTATTAGACAGTGCAATCTCCATAAAATATAAGATTTTCTGATTTCTTCCAATAGGCTGTGTACAAATTTTGCCTCCAGGAAGTCCAGGCTCTGTGGCTCTTTTGTAAACGTGATGTCACAGGTCACATCGTCTATAAAATAACCCCTTTCTGGCTATGAACGTCTTGAGTCATGGCATAAATTGGTCACCAAAAGTATGTCATTTTACAAAACCATCAGCACAGTTCCTTATTGTTTCAGATGTTGATTTTTGCAGTATTTTTCCACTGGCCGTCCAGGTTATCAAACTGGAAAAATGAGTAGCCGGGCCGTAAATCTGGTAGTCTCAGGCTAGTGGGCTAGTGGCAATTTCGACCTCTGTGAATGTAATAATGTAAAATGACATTACAAAGATCACTTCGAAACGATTAAGGTATCTGAAAATTTACTGTTTACTGTATCTGAAACTCACAGGAAGCGTGCAGCAGTACAGAAACGAATTGAGCAATATTTCTACCAGCTAGTAGATGGCTGCGGCAACTCCAAGTGCTCCAATGAGCACTGTGCCTCCAGTAGAGGGCAGCCTCTCAGCCACAATGAAGCCGCTGCGAAGGCTCTGGCACTGTGCAAAGCCCAGGCCCAGCTCTGCTACCAAGCCTCCTTGACAACCACCAAGCAGGCCAAGACAACACACTCCAAGAATGTAGATGGGAGTGATGAGGCATCAACTAGTCATGCCTCACCACCAGAAGTCAACACGGTCAGCTCTGCGACTGCCACACCTAAGATCAGCAAAGGTGCATCAACGAGCAACCTGACACCCCAAGCAGGCAGTGATATCTCTGTAATGGAGACACCTAGAAATGAAGGGGCGTCTACGAGCGACCAGACTCCCGTTGTGGGCATACTTCCTCCTGAAGTTATTGGAGCACCTGTAAAGAAAACCAGAGCAGAATCTCAAGGTGAACAATTGTCACACAATTTCTTACCAGGGCCCAACTACATTTAAAGCCTGTAAGCACTAAAACTTGCTAAGCACAGACAATTCTTGCTTAGCAAAAATAGGTTACCAGCAAACTACCGTACACTCACCATTGGTTTGACTGGAAACCCACTCAAAGGGTTTTGCCAGGCAGAATTTTCTGCTGAACAGCTTTATGAAATTGTGCCAAGGTTTTCAGCTTTTAAGTCGGGTATACTTTGGGGAATTGTCAAAGACTAGTATCCCAACATGCAAAAAATAACCAACGTGTGACACCTTGTGCTCAAATTTCCATCGAAAGGTGCAAGAAAACAATACCCTTGTTACATAGAATTGAGTGTTTTCCGATGCCATAAAGCCCGTCTTAGATCACATTATTTTGAGTGAACAATTTACTCTGTCTCTAAAATTACATTACTTCAAAGGGGTCGTTTCTATCAACGTTTCATAACAGCTCTCCAGTGCTCTTTACTAAGATTTTATGGTCATTAGTTGTTGGAGTAATGCCAAACAGTATACCCTCCCTTTAAAAACCAGATTGCAGAAATGTAATTTATAATTGACACAATCTTCCCGTGGCATAGCAGAAACTGGTTACCAACCAAAAGTCTCTAAAGTTGACATTGTTATGACTGGTGCTCCACCAATGTTTTGCTTAGCTGAGTGAGTGTTTGCAAATGTTCTGCCTGTATACACATCTTCCAGTGTTAAATGGTGAATAAATTGAATAGCTGGTCAGTAATGTCTATTTTTTTAGAGAAACAAATGTTTAAAGGTGAATTGCAATTGTTTGTATTTATTCATAATTGCAGTAGGCAAGCAGCCAGACCACCTCTCTGAAAAGAAACTGATTGATGTGATAAACAGCTGCAAGAGTGAGAATAACTTTTCACCGTTAGTACGCCTAATCGGAGAGGTGTTCTCGAGTTGGAAGGCACTCAACAAGAGCTTCCTGAAGAGAGCCTTCAAGACGGACACCCCTGACAAGGAAGAGACGGACTTCGAGAGACAGTTGTCCGAGAAGGAACAAGAAAGAATGATTGATGAGAAAGAAAAAGACGAAGATGAAACTATGGCTTCTGGGTTCCTGTCTTCAACGAGCGGTAAACTCATGGTAGATGTCGAGGCAGTTCAACGAGTCTTCAAGGCCCTCGAGGACCTGGAAGAAGAGCGAGTAACAAATGCTTTGCTGAATGCCATCATTGCGCTGTCGCAGACCATCGTAGTAGATGTACGCTGGATCCCACAGTTTCAGAGCAACCCGCGCTTTCTAAATGTCTTTGTGATCATCATGGAGAACTCCTCACTACAAAGTCCCGAATTCTTAGAGGTGGCATACCCGAGCTTCTGTAAAGCGATTGGCCGTCTTCCCCTGTCAGCCCAGGCAACTCTCGCTCGGGTGTGGTCCAAGTTCCCCGCGACTAACCTGAGAAAAAAACTGGAAAGCCTTCAGCAGCTCATCACATTCAAAGTGCTGACAGAAAACTTTGGAACATCAAGCAGCAGAATGGTCAATGAGGATGAGAGTATAACCAGTGCCACAAAATGCATGAAGATTATCTTCTATGCGAGTCTCTTGGGTGGAACGGTGGACCAGTCAAGGTCTTCGAACACCCAGGAAGAGGAAGACAGGGACATTATGGAATTTCTTGGCGCAGTTGGAAACGACAAAGATAAGAAGATTCCTAAGGAAGACCCCCTCTCAAAAGAGCTCTCCATCTCGGTCTTAGATTCGACAACACCCCTTATACCATTTGAGGAATTCTACAATGAAACTTTAAGTGAGCAAGTTGAAATGGGGGAGGATTTTGCGCGATACAAGAAAGATGGCCTTGGACAGAGTGGACAGTTTTCCTTTCTTCACTACCCCTTCGTTTTGACAGCGGCGGCAAAGAACATGGGATTGTATTATGATAACAGAGTACGGATGTACAATGAGCGAAGGCTAACTGTCCTCAACAGCCTGGTGCAGGGAGAGCAGTTTAATCCTTATTTAAGACTGAAAGTGAGGAGGAATCATGTGATCGATGATGCACTAGTCAGGGTAAGTAGTGTAGCTGTATAGTCTTAAGGCAAAGTCACACTACACCTATAACGAAAACGCATTCTATTGGTTGAAAAGCTCCCTGCAGAATACGCCCACCCTCATTCAACCAATCGATGGCGTGCATTTTTACCGTTCTCGTTTTTGTTCTCGTTATCAGGGCCTGTGTGACTGGGCCTTAAGGCTGTGTCCGAAACGGCCACTTCGGCAACATCTACGGCTACAGCGCGTCTGCCAGTGTTGAAGAATAGGCAGGCACGCGTGATCTAGCCGTAGCTGTAGCCGAAGTTGCTGTTTCGGATACGGCCTTACATCTTCCAAAACCACCAGCTGGTTTTCCAGTGAAATCTGCTGTAACCAGATTATGCATCACTGCAATTTGAAAACATCACTGATTTAGCTAAATAGGCAAATCAGTGATGGTTCTGTGATGTACAGCTGACAAATGTCATCCAACCAAATAACTGGAGTCTTGAAGGGCGTCCGACAGTATTTCAGGCCATCCAAAAATAAAAAAGGGACGTCCAAAAGCTGCCCGGATACGTAGCTGGCCAAAACCAAAAGTATAGGCCTAAACATAATATTTGTTGATAGTTCCTATTACATGTTTCCTGAGTTTGGTGGACTAAATGATAGATATTGATAAACTAACTTTACTTTTCTTGGTGCCAGGCATATGTTTACAGGGCTGGAATTACACGCAGGCCACGCAGTTTCCCATTGACTTTCAGATTTTCCAATGGCAGTGCCTTTAGAAATATTAAAATGCCCTTGCCCTTTCAAAGATGAAATTCCATGCTTGCGCTTATGTTCTTTGTTTGGGTTTTTGTTTGTACATGAACATGCGTCAAAGTAAAGTCCTGTATTGTTTATGATTCCGTCAAGACACTGGACACTATTGGTAAATGTCAAAGACCAGTCTTCTCACTTGGTGTATCTCAGCATATGCATAAAATAACAAACCTGTGAAAAGTTGAGCTAAATTGGTCGTCGAAGTAATTCGAGATAATGAAAGAAAGAACACCCTTGTCACACGAAGTTGTGGGCATTCAGATGCTTGATTTTGAGACCTCAAAATCTAATTCTGAGGTCTCAAAAACAAATTCGTGAAAAATTACTTCTTTATCGAAAACTACGTTACTTCAGAAGGAGCCGTTTCTCGCGATGTTTTATACTATCTACAGCTCCCCATTATTCGTTACCAAGTAAAGTTTTATGCTAATAATTATTTTGAGTAATTACCAATAGTGTCCACTGCCTTTAATGTCCCTGCAGCTTGAAATGATTGCCATGGAGAACGCTGCAGACCTTAAGAAGCAACTGTATGTGGAGTTTGAAGGAGAGCAAGGCGTGGATGAAGGCGGAGTGTCTAAGGAGTTCTTCCAGCTTGTCATTGAAGACATCTTTAATCCAGACATTGGTAGGAAGAATGTGATCACGTTGTTTCCGAAAGCCATTTTGAGACTGGTGGCCATTATATTAAGACTCTAAAGACCCTATTCAAAATGTGCAGCGCACATACCTGCGCGTCTCCTATCCACCATTTTTGGTGTCAAATCATGCACAAAAGGATGGTATACTTGGTTACGCACCTCCGGACAATGCGCATTCTTCCGTTTTTTTTTTGCCTTTGTGGGCAGTCGATTCCTTTTGCGCCTGTTTTTACACAGAAAATGGCGGACAGGAGACGTGCGTGTATCTGTGAGCTGTGCGTTGTGAATAGGGTTATTAGGTTTCTATAAATTTTTCTGTGTGCACCCAAACCAAACAGTGCACTCCTGTAGGGTCCACCATATTCCATAAAGGCTAATACAGTAACAAGACAGAATTACAGCATATGAGTATTGCCCACTAAAACAGATGACTCACTGTTGTTTTTTAACTTTGATCGAGTGTTTTGCACCTTAAAGATACTCAAGATTTTCTGGTCTGTTTTGTTATTTTTATACATTGTTGTATTTTCGTTCTAACCTACACATTTTTATGTTTAATAGTTGATTCACCCGGTCTATGTTGGGACTGTGCCAACTACATTAACTAGTCAGCAAACTACATTACGTCACCATGACATCATACATTTCTTAATAGTTTAATTTGTTATACCTGAAACAACACATCAGAGAGCAGATTCGTCGAGCAATTTTGCAAAGCTAAACAATTAGCGTGAACTTACTTTGTGCACATAGAATGCAAATATTGAGTAGCAAATTTTGATATTTGAATAGCAACTGACACATTTTGTGTAACATTTTGCTCTGCCACACAAGGGAAATCGTTCACTGCACACACTTTCTAGCTATTATTATTACTAAGGGAATCAATGTGTGGTGAAGAGGTTTTCAACTAGTGGTTTAAACCCAACGAGGCCTGGTTCTTGATAATTTTACCGAGACGAAGTCGAGGTAAATTATCAAGAACCAGGCCTGGGCGGGTTTAAACCACTAGTTGAAAACTGATTTAACGCACTTTGATTCCCATTCAAAAATACCTTTTTGGTCAAAAAACATCAACACTTTTTGGTCAAAAAATAACATAAATGCAAAAATAATATTGTTCAATGATTTCTTTTAACACAACACCCCTCCAGCTATGAAATGGTAAGGTCCTCGGGTAAACAACTCCTTATAAGGGAATGCTGTGCGCGTCGCGCGTATCGCGTGATGTGGCACACCTGTCCCGGCCGTTGCTCTCGACCAATAGAAATGAAGAAACTGTCTTATAAGCCCAGGTGCAAGCTCGAGTGTCACGCCCATGTTTCAACACTTTTTACTTGTCATAAACAAAGGTTTATACACACCTAAATGACGCCAGTCAACCAATAGGAATAGCGAAACTGTCTGAGGTATTTATGAATGAATGTTTTGATCACATTATGTTTGTTTATTGACAGGAATGTTTACCTTCCACGAGGCTACAGGACTGTACTGGTTTAATCCCACCTCATTTGAGGTGGACCGTCAGTTTACACTTATAGGAATTGTATTGGGTCTGGCCATCTACAACAACATCATCTTAGATATACAGTTCCCTATGGTAGTGTATCGCAAGCTGATGGGCAAGAAAGGAGTTCTTTCTGACCTAGCTCAGGTTGAACCAGTAAGTACACATAAGCCCCTTTCACACTAGAGTAATTTAGCAAGGGTCCCTTGCTAAATTGTAGCATGGGTATAAAAGTTTACAAATTGTTCATCTTGTGAAAGGACAACAAATGTTCTGTCCAAGGTTCCTCTTTAAATCTTGTCAAATATTGCTACATTTTACAACCATGCTAAAATTAATTAAGGGACCCTTGTTGAATTGCTATAGGGCTATAGATTAACATGTAATAATATTATATTGTCTTGATATAGCGCACGCATCTACCGATAAGGTGCTTAAAGAGGTTTAACGGAGAATGAGGTGAGCTCAACGTAGAATGAGGTGTGCAACCAAAGGACTAATTTAAATACCCCTTATATTTGGATACTTTCAAGTTACATTTCCAGGGGTTACGATCGAGCAACAGCAAGGCATTCTTTGAAAGAAAATATCATTGCACTATGAGATTGTACACCACTGGGAACGAGGTCTCCTTATTACTGTCTTAATAATAATAATAATACATAAATGGCTTTGTATATAGCGCTCAGGTCTGTCACGCTGTGATGCTCATGGCGCTTCAACATTATTACCCCTGGTCACTGTGTCTTAAATTATTCCTCAGACCATCTCAGCTCCCTGGGGAGTATACAGTCTGTGCTGCGAGTTACCGCGCTCCAAGCTAATCACATAAAACATCTCTGCCCTCACAGGTACCCACTTACCCCTGGGTGGAGAGAAACAATTATAGTTTACTGTCTTGCCCGAAGACGCATGTGTCACAACCGGGATTCGAACCCACACTCTGCTGAACAGAAACACCAGATCTTGAGTTCGGTGCTCTTATGCGCTCGGCCACAACACTCCAAAATTGATGAGTGGTTTGTTTGCTTCCATTTCATTGAAGGTCCTTTCCAACAGCTTGAAGTACCTGCTGGAGTGTGAGGAGAATGTAGAAGATGTCTTCATGATGAATTTTGTGATCAGTTACAAGGATGTGTTTGGTAACACTATAACCCATACTCTGATGGAGAATGGTGAGAACACACCAGTCACCAACGCTAACAGACAGGTAGGTCATGGACGTATGCTATAAACCTCTTAAAGACATGGTAGAGCTTTGGCAACTATCTTATATGAAGTTGTTATGCTGTGCTATGTGAAATCTTAGATGGTACTTAAAGTGATATCTCCTTGTCACAGACAGGAAACCTTTATTTCATACTGACTCAAAGATACAGGTGTACATTGTAGAAAAGCAAATAATTAATTTATACATGTGTATCACACTACTTGATTTCCTGAAAATTTATGTGTACATGAGTCAATATGTAGGAAAAACTGAAAAAATTCGCTTTTATTTTTACTGAGATAGATGACCATACACTTTTTGTTGTTTTTTCTTTGCCCGTTTCAGCTGTATACATGATCATAAATATAATAATATTTGACATTACCCTCTGGCAAAAAGTAGAAAAATCATGGTTTTTCAAATATTTTTCACTGTATACATGTATATGAAACGAGGTGTGCTAAATTGAATTCAGTACTTGGGTTGGGGGAGGGGAAAGGGGTTTGGAGACAGTTACGTAACAAAGTATTGTATTCCATTTTGAATCTCTCTTTCTAGGATTTTGTGGATAAGTATGTTGACTTCACTCTGAATAAGTCACCAGAGAAACAGTTCAAGGCCTTCAAGCGTGGCTTTGATATGGTCACTGATGAATCCCCACTCAAGATCTGGTTTCGTCCCGAGGAAGTGGAGCTCCTTGTCTGCGGAAGTAGAGTAAGAAAACTGAGAAAAACGAACACTTATCCAGGCCTGGAATTACACGCTGGCCATGCAGGCCATGGCCTTCGTTGCCTCTGGTGTTGGCCTTGGTGCCCTTCAAAAGTTTCCCTTGACTTTAAGATTTTTTAACTGAGATGCTCTTTGCTTAAAGGCAGTGGACACTATTGGTAATTACTCAAAATAATTATTAGCATAAAACCTTTCTTGGTGATGAGTAATAGGGAGAGGTTGATGGTATAAAACATTATGAGAAACGGCACCCTCTGAAGTGGCGTAGTTTTCGAGAAAGAAGTAATTTTCCATGAATTTGATTTCGAGACCTCAGATTTAGAACTTGAGGTCTCGAAATCAACCATCTAAACGCACACACCTTCGTGTGACAAGGGTGTTTTTTTCTTTCATTTCATTCGCAAGTTCGATGACCGACTGAGCTCAAATTTTCACAGGTTAATTATTTTATGCATATGTTGAGATACACCAACTGTGGAGGCTAGTCTTTGACAATTACCAATAGTGTCCACGGCCTTTAATGAAAATGGCCTTGTCCTTTCAACATGGTGAAAAATGAAATTCCAGGCCTGCTAATCCATGAGTACTTCTTCATTTTGGGCATGATTTATCTTCCACAGAGTACATTCATTTTAGATAGATTTATCCAATATGAACATGGCGTACATGTTCGTTTGTAGGCACTCTGCACTACAGAAACATGTACATGTATTCCATTTGTAACTTTTTTTTAAAATGTTAATTTTGGTTTTTACCCATACACCAATGTGTTAGCACTGTATACTCACTAAAAATCACAGGCATATTACTTGGGTGGGATTCGAACCCCTGACCCTTGCAATTCTGGAGCATCGCTTACCAACTAGACCACCAAGATTGAGCGGTAGCTAGAGGGATAAAGACAATTTATTTGGGTTTTTAACCATACATAGATGTGTGATAGCACGATATACTCAGTACTTTCCAGAGTCCTGTGAAAAAAATTACTCCCTTTTTTTTAACTTGATGTACATTTAGGAACTTGACAGTATCATTCAAAATTGTGTCAACAAATACATGTGCACAAAATAACAATAAAATTGTTATAAGTCACAGGAAAGTTCTTCAATTGTAAATGATATGGAAGTTCAAGTCAAGAAGATACATAATTTTATTCTATACTGTTGGTTGTATTTAATTTGGTTGGGAGGGGATAGGCTAGAATTTGTGTAGAGAAATTTTAAAACAATTTGTGTATACTGCAGTAATTTCTAGTTTATTGATTAGAAATCAATTTTTTGAATGATGTATGGAATAGTATGTATCATTTTGTTTACACCATTTTGAAGACTGCAGTAATTTCTAGAATATTTATTAGAAACACAGTTTTTTTTAATGATATTTTAAATAGTATTTGTCATTTTATTTACAGCATTTTGATTTCGATGCTCTTGAGGAAGCCACAGAGTACGACGGAGGTTATACAAAAGAGTCCACCATCATTAAGTGAGTACCTTACTAAAGAAAACCTCTTTAAAGCCATTGGACACTATTGGTAATTAAACCTTACTTGGTAACGAGTAATTGGGATAGGTTGATAGTATAAAACATTGTGCAAAAACAGCTCCCTCTGAAGTAACGTAGTTTTCAAGAAAGGGGTAATTTTCCAAGAATTTGATTTCAAGATCTCAGAATTAGATTTTGAGGTCTCGAATCAAGCATCTGAAAGCACACAACTACGTGTGACAAGGGTGTTTTTTCTTTCGTTAATATCTCACAACTTCGCAACCAATTAAGCTAAAATTTTCACATGTTTGGTATTTTATTAATTTGTTGAGATGACTGGTCTTTGACAATTATCAATAGTGTCCAGTGTCTTTAACGGCACTAGACACTATTGGTAATTACTCAAAATAATTGCTAGCATAAAAACTTACTTGTTTGTGAGCAATGGATAGCTGTTGGTAGTATAAAACATTGTGAGAAATGGCTCCCTGTGAAGTAACATAGTTTTTGAGAAAGAAGTAATTTCTCATTAAAATATTTGAATTGAACTGGAGACCACGGCTGAGGTCTCAAATTTAAGGCATCTGAGTGTTTTTTCTTTCAATATTATCGCGCAACTTTGATGAACAATTGAGTCCACATTTTCACAGGTTTGTTATTTTATGCATTTGTTGGGATGCACAGGTGAGAATACTGGTCTTTGACAACTACCAAACGCGTCCTGTGCCTTTAAGCCGTTTTGAAATGTTGCTTTCTGTCAATGTTTTTCTCTGTCCAATTTTCCCTGGATGGTAAATTTGTTTATCCCACACCCTCTAAACATATATGTACACATTTCAATATTGAAAATTTGAAAAAAATGTAGAAATAGATGACTTTTCTGTCATTGTTTTCTCTGTTGCAAGTTTGATAAATTTGTTTATATGTAGCACTTCATTGTCCCATATGCAACTCGGTCTTTGGCCGTGTAGAGCATGCATGCATAATTGCTATTTTGTTCTGAAATCCACACAAGCTTGTGGCATAACTAGTATAAAAGGGTTGTTTTTCTTGCTTTTTGTATACTATGGGCTAAAGTATTCCGTAAGGCTTATGATGCACACCCATTGCAAGGCCATTAATTAGGCAAACAAGGTGTGGGCTACAAGAAAAACTACAGGGAACATAACAACAACATGTATTACAGGCTTGGACCTGAGATTATAGTAAAACATCTCTATTTGGTTTATTAAGACATTTACTGTCACCGATTACATTCAGGTTTCAGGTTTATTTCCATACCATCAGGCAGTACATTATAAGGGAAAACTACTGATCGGAACTTATAAAGTTACACTATGAGATTTCAAAATAAATAAGCAATAATTATTGTTTAGTATTAAATAATTTAATTTAATAAATTCATAACCTGATAAGTCAATAAATACAATTTAGAAGAATTTTTTTTTAAACCATCTTCTTGTTTATAGGTATTTCTGGGAGATTGTGCACAAAATGGATGACGACCAGAAGAAGAAGCTGCTGATGTTTACCACTGGAAGTGACCGGGTACCTGTTGGCGGGTTAGCCAAACTTCGCCTTATCATAGCCAAAAATGGAGCAGACTCTGATAGGTAAAAACAATATGTATTCAGAAACAGGAAGAGAACCACCATGTAATCACTTACCTTGAAACACTATAGACCGTCTCGCGATCATTCCATCATTTTTGTTATCTCTTTAGTCTCACACACATTTCTGTAACACGTGTTGGAAACAAACATGCAGACCAACGTTCAAATCACTTGAGTTTTGCACAGTCAATAGTTTTCGTGGCCGAGCAGTGGTCTAGACTACTCTACTGTGGCTGCGCCACCATTGCTGGATTGAGGCAGCGCAATGTTTTGTAGACAAGGGTATGGCAAAATCGTTGTCTTTTTAGTGTCTTCCTCAATGATTTCCACACTTTCCCTTGCAAGACAGTTGGACAAAATTATATGAAACATTTTTTACGTAACTGCAAGCTAGGATTTCTGGCCCATGGTCTAAATGCAAAGTTGTGTTTTATTGTATGCTGCTCCTAACAGTGTGGGCTGAATTGACCCCTTACACGCATGTCACACGCAGCGACTGTGCCTTGCTCACCATTTTGGAGGTCAATAGGTTTACGTGTAAATGCTGCATCGCCTAAAATGCTCACTTCACTGAATAACACACAGTGACATTTACCACCAAAATGGCGCATCCAAGATTATTCTGATGATGATTTGGGTGAATTGGGTCAATAGTGTTATCAATTATCGAATACACGTATAACCAAATTGTGATAATTTCTTCAGGTTACCCACATCGCACACTTGCTTCAATGTATTGCTACTCCCAGAGTATGACAGCAAAGAAAAACTTGAAGAGAGACTACTCAAGGCCATCACTCATGCCAAAGGGTTTGGCATGCTGTAAAGCAACCTGCTGTTGAGTTGTACCCCTAAGGGAAAGTCAAGACATCGAGTCAGGCCTGCCAACTTGGAGAGAGACTACTCAAGGCCATCACTCAGGCCAAAGGGTTTTGCATGCTGAAAGCAACCTGGGGCCAAGTTCATAAGCCTTTTTGAGGTATGGCGGACATACAATGTTTTACGCGCGCGCCCCAAACAGGGGGAAAACACCTAGATATAGAATATTATACCTAGAACGGTCGCGCGTACATACGCGCCATAAGCCGCAGTAGTTTTGTAGCATTGTGTCCGCAATATCTCAAAAAGGTTTATGGAGCTGCTTAAGCACGAAAGTAGCTTTGCTTATTTTACACATGTTACTGGCCAAAATGTCATGCCATGTACATTGCTTTTGACTGGTATTTAGCTGTTGTTTTCTTAGCATGACAATTGAGTTGAGTCTTGGTCGGTAATCTGATTTTACTAAGCAAGGTTTTTTTTTTTGCTTAAGCAAAATGTTGTGCTTAAGCAGCTCCATGAAATTCGGCCCTGCTGTTGAGTTGTACCACCTTACTGGAATTTCATCTCTGAACTTGTTGAAAAGGCAAGGCCATTTTCATTTTTCAAAGGGCACCTCCATTGGAAAATCTTGAAGTCTATGGGAAACTTTTGAAGGGCACCAAGGCCAAGACCAGGGGCAACAGAGGCCGTGGCCTGCGTGTAATTCCAGGCCTGCAAGTAATTCATCTGTGTTGTAAATAAAACCTTTTCAATAGCTGGAAATTTGAAAGAGAAAAAACTGTTTTATGAAACTAACTCCAAGAGTGTTATTTGATATTTGCTCCCTGATTGGGGGAACAACATGACTACATTATAGGAGAACTATTAGCTATGAGAATTGAAACAGTTATTTAAGAGCTTTGATATTTTGAAGTAGCAGTTTTTCCAAGTGATTTTGGAATTTAATACAAATTTGCTTGAGCTTTAAAGCCAAAATTATTTAGTGCATTTAATTTTGTACTGTGACTAAAGTTCTGTCTGTTTCGACAATGAATGGACAAGACTTGATGCAAGTTGAAAAGTTCAAATTAAACTGGTTGTTCTAAAATGGGGGCATGGTTGGCTTAGCGTAAAGCACTTGCCTCTCATCAAGGTGACCCTGGTTCGATTCCAGGCCAGGGCCATGTATGTGAGTTGAGTTGTGCATTGGTTCTCTGCTGTGCCACAAGGGTTTTCCAGACCATCCGGTTTTTCTCCCTCAGAAAAAATCAAACACTTTTGATCCCTGGCTTTGCTCTGGTCAAATCAAACACTTTCGATCCCTGGCTTTAATCTGTGGTCAAATCAAACCCTTTTGATCCCTGGCTTTGCTCTGTGGCCATAATGGGTTGATGTGGCTGGCTGCCAAAAGGCGCCCTTGCATGCCTGCAGTATTGGCTTTTGTATTAGTTTGAAAGAGTAAATATCATATCTGCAGCCATTACATTGAACCAACATTGTCTGCATGCAAACTTCAATCACATCACTCCAACCGGTATTTGTTCAATGACTGTCCAATTTAACCAACTTTTCAGTGTGGTCATTTTAAGTAAACTGAAATATATGCAATATAAAAAATGTTCTCTTTAAAATAGTCAGTAAAAAGGATGGTGATTTGCAGAATATGTTGCCAGATATTTCTTTCTTTAATGTGTGCATAACATGAATTTATGCTTAAAGAATATCTTGAAAACATATGAGTCAGCATAGTGTTTATATTTTGTAGCATACAGATATTGTATAGATCTGGAACTTGATGACTACTTTAAAAAGAAGTTTCATTTGTGTGCAGAATATTGTGATCAATCCAAAGTTAACCTTCAATGTAGTGAAATTTGTTATTGACAGAAAATTTTTATATTAAAAAAATTCATAATTCATTTTCAAGTGATGTTACTCAAGGGAGTTTAAATTACTTGAAAATGTACAATGAAACTTAGTTTATCTCTGTAAGGGTGCGTACTGACACTTAACTGTTAATTTCATTCAAATACAATAATGATAATTGTTTGAAAGCCAACTTGGATGTAAGATGATAATGGTTTAATTTCGGCCAAGTTTTGTTAAACTGTGAGGTAACAACAATTTGCACGGCAAAAGGCAGGTCATCAGCCAACATACTAACATTGGTTTGTACTAGTGTCACTGCTGGTTTTTGTTTTGCAAAATGTTCTGGGGCCAATTTCATAGAGCTGCTTAAGCAAAGAAATTGCTTAAGCACGAAAATACCTCGCTTATTTTTCACATGTTACTGGCAAAAATTTCATGCCACATACATTGCTTGTGACTGGTATTTAGCTGTTGTTTACTTAGCATAACAATATTGAGTGGAGTCTTGGCCGGTAATCTGATTTCACTAAGCAAGGATTTTTGTGCTTAAGCAGCTCTATGAAATTGGGCCCTGCTTCAACACTGTAATACTGGGTATTACAACTGAATCAAACAAAGTTATTTGGTTGTTAACAAATCCATTCTTAAATCATTAAAGAAGTCTTGCAATACCACTTAGATATGTATGGGAGACATTAGTACCCATATCAAAACAATTATGAGTGCATACAAAAGGAATAATAGCTCCACTGGAGATATGGAGCCGTTATTATCTTGCATGCATACCAGCTTGTGATCTGAACTCTAAATATTCAAAACTAGTTAGTACTTGTTTGACATCAGCTAACTGGACTTACTAATTATAGTTGCTGAAATTAGATGCATCTCCAAATCATTTTCAACAAATATTTTGTTACAGAAAATCCACTTGATCATTTATTAGTTTTTTTAACTGTGTCCAGTGATATTAAAGCTTACTTGTGAATGGTCAATGTTGTCACTTAGTATTGTGTATTTAGATGTCACTACCGCTATTTACTGACTACCCCAAATTTATATAAGCACCCAAGTTTGTTTGTTGGGTGTAGTCATTTTAGCTTTCGAGAAAGACACGGTTAGGGTTGAAACGTTGGACCATTTACTATTTTGTGCATATATTACTAGGTATGTCTACTATTATACATATATTTACTTTGCTTATAATAGGTTTGATAAGCCTGTGATCTAGCTGGGAATCAGAGTTCTACTTAAATCAAATAAAAGGAGCTACTCTTGAAATCTGAACCTCCCTCACATTTTGGTTGCTTAGGTTGCAGCATAGAACTGGGTTGGTTTTGTCGACTGTTCTGGCTAGATCACCTTGCCTGAAAATGTGTACAAGGTTTTAGCCTTTTGTACTTATAAATCAAATTTTCATGAAAATGCAACAAAAGTCTTGTGTACATATCAAATTTTGCCCTAAAATGCAACAAGGTACTTCTAAATGTTTGCTTGAAAATGTGTACAAGGCTTATGAACAATGTACCTATCAAATTTTGCCTAAAGGCCATAGGGTGCATCTCATTATATGTTGGACTTTGACCTATTCATCCTAAGAATGATTTTAATTATAATGAGCAATTTCTCAAGCGATGATTTGTTCCAGCGGGCTGCAGTTTGTGTTCTGAACGTCAAAACTGTCACTGTCTTAATGCTCTTTGATGGGAATTTGTTTTAATCGATTCAAAAAGGGCAATCCTTCAAAAAAAAAAGTAGGAGAATTGTTGATGATGGGAATTCTATATTACAGAAAAAAGGCAGCGGGCTCTAGCTCACAGCTCCTGGAATAAACCTAGACACCCATGTCCATCTCCCCTACCCTCAAATCGAAATCCCAGTCTCCGCCACCCAGTCATCTACCCCTTGCTCATACCCATGTCCCCAGGCACACCACAGCAAAATAATCACTAGTCCATCTCCCCTACCCTCAAATCGAACTCCCAGTCTCTGCCCCCAGTCATCTACCCAGCTTGCTCATACCCAAATCCAACTAGCCACACCCCCAGCAAAATAATCACTAGTCCATCTTTGGTTTAAACCATGGTTTACAAGGTTTACATAAACTGCAACAGAAATCTATTCCTAAAAATAGATTGTTTATGCACAGCACACCAACAATTCAACTCTAATCTGGCTTTTTTTCTGCTTGAATAATTATCTGAAACTATAAATTTCTTACAAACTATGGCTATGTTCTTGATTTGCGTTTTTGGCTTTCCATAGTTTTCCAACCTTGGTTGGTAAACTGCTGAATCGACAACCTGACGTCGCACTGAAGACAGTACGCCAGTGCAACCTGGAACACACCCTGACGTCGCACTGAAGACAGTACGCCAGTGCAACCTGAAACACTGAAAGAGATATGGGTCGTCGGGCGCCAGTTATAATAGTCGCCATTTTACTTCAAGAAACGTGGTTGAGGGAAGACCTCCTGTGTCAATCGATTTCTGTTCAGACTGTGATTGTACTTTTCGCGGACAGTTCCGTGGCTATTATTATGCAAAACTAACACAGGTGAGTTGATTGTTATCTTTGTGAAATACTGAATTGTTATGGAATGTATTTCTTTGTGAATTTTTGTTTTGTTTTCACTGGGCGCAACATTTGAAAAGCATGAGGAAGGGTGGACGCGTATTGTTTGTACATGTCTCGTAGCCCCACTTGACTCGCCAGAGAGTTGGCGGTACAAGTGGGCCGGGCGGCCGGGGCTACACATGTCTTGATAAAGCCACAATATGAGTTAAAAAAATTCAAATCACCAGGGGAAACGCGTTTGTATCCAATTTAGGCCTACATCTTGACTCATGCATTTTCTTAGTCTAGAATTTAGTTCAAATTTTGAAAAAACAAAACAAAACACAGGTTCCTCCCTAGCCCAGGTTGAACTCCTCCTTTGCATGCAACGCGACAGCGTCCATGCATGGGTTTAAAGATTCTGCTTCATTGCGAAATGTTCTGTGAGACTTTGTGTATGATTCTATCTATAGCCAACAGTTGTCTTCATTTTTATTAAAATTACCGTAACCATGGTAAATTTCAAAAATAATTATAATAAAAATGAAAGTGTCAATAATTATTTGCTTTCAAATATGATTTTTTATAATCAAGCGTATAATAAATCAACAGTGATAATTGAATCACCAAGCCGATGTTTAAATTTAAATATAAATGTTAGACAAAAATTCTCCAGATATATGAGAAAATGATATAAAAAGGCACATGGCTACGAAAAAAATACAGAGGCTTAAGTTAAGCCTCTGTACTTTTTTCCAGAATGCTTAGCAGAATGTTCAGTCACATGATTTAATCATTGTGAATTGTGAATTGAAAAAGTGTTTGATGAAACCTTTTGGGTGGGCAAACTTTTTTATATGGCCCCAACATGATTGTACCTCGTAGAAATGCCTAAAATACCAAAACTTTTTGCATTCACAAGTGCAACTTATCAGAGAGCCTTACTTGTTTCTAAGTTTCGATCAATGGGGAGACTCTTTGCTTGGTAAGAAGTCGAACCACAAAATAACATCGCCGCGCAGAGAGGGAAAAGATTTGCCTCGATATTAGAGACACCTTGAAAACAGGACATCCCAGGATATAAGGACAAGTCTCGAGGGGTAAAATCTAGAATATTTATCAAATTTGGGTGCAACATTGAACAATCACAAGGGGTGCAGCATTTTCTTCCAAATTTGGTCAAACATTTTAAATATTGTTAACAATTCGGGTGCAACATTGAACAATTAAATGGGAGTGGTGAGTCCAGCATTTTTATCAAAATTCGGTCTAAAATTGAAAATATTTATCAAATTTGGGTGCAACATTAAACAATCACAAGTGAGTGGTAAGTCAACTATATGGGAGGGACTCGGTGAGTCGAGCATTTGTATCAAAATTGGGTCAAAAATTGAAAATATTTACCAATTTTGGATGCAACATTGAAAAATCACAATTAAAAGGGAGTGGTTTAGATCAGATTTGGTCCATTAGAACTATGAAAAGTGCTGGATTTAAACCCCTAATTTTGTCAATTTTGAACAAAAAAATGTTTCAACAGGGATCTCAGACAATTTTCACAGGTATCCTACATCGTTTTCACACAGGAACCCCAAAGGGTTTGTGCATAAATTCAGGTACTGGATAACCCTTTTTGATTCGGGTTGTTACATAACAACTATCACATGCTCAGTAAGTCCATTATGATATTCAGTTGAAATGTCTCATAGAGCGCCACCTATTGGCAGGAGTAGGAAAAGCATGTACAATAATATGGGCACAATCATCATCAAACACTGTTAGTTAAACCATAGAGAAAGGGCCGTTGAGAAAGGGTCAAATTCTGATTAGAGGCAATAGTCTCCACAATTTTGTACACATACATGACATTGACATAGTTAGTATATGATTCTAATTTATTCAAGATCTTTTAAAAAAGTTATGTAACTTGACAACAAACCAAACAGGTACTTATCAATATAGTTCATGATCCACACTTTGAATCGCCCTGTGTGGCAAAATGAGTGCTTGTGGACAACTTGTACACTTGGTTTATGAATAGGCCTATATATATAATTCAATTTAATTCTGGTTAGTATTTATATCTCCAAAGTTTGTCATGCACATGGCTGGTCTCACAGGATTCCAACGCACAATATCTCTATTGTGTGATGAAATGCACTTCCACACTTTTGCGCAACAGCCAAATTGCGCAAAAGTTATGGCGCCCTCCTTTAACTCCGTGTGATGAGCAGTGAGCACGCTTAATACTGGTGAGAACTGTGAAAAGGACCGCCTATAAGTCTCCCATTGATCCCATGTCTGGAGATTCAAAGCTAGTGATTATTTGGTTGCTCTGCACAAATTTAAAATATTACCTGTGTTTCATTTGATTGTAGGGTTGTATACTGTTGAGCTGGCACACTGTCCACAAAATATCACCACATGTACAAGTGATTGCTGACTTGGACCATGGACCAAGGGTAAGTGTAAACGCGAACAAATGCTATCATGTTGCTTTAAAAAACAGTATCTCTTTGTCAGCAACCCAACTGAAATGAACATTTCAGAAATGTTTCATTAAATCTTTATACAGCTCAATCCTCTAAAATATTCGCCTCAGATTTAAAAGGGCCAATTTCATGGCTCTGCTTATCGCCAACTTCTCCGCTTACTGTGCTAGCGTCAAATTTCTGCCCTAGCTGTAGGCCCTATAAGCGAAAATGCCTAGTAACGTGGAGCAGGAGTACACATGCACACTAAGTATCTTTGGTGAAAGTATGTGACTCGCAATCACAAGTCCTCGGGATAACGTCCGAGTCATATGATAGTCTAGTTTGAGTCTTTTGCCAATGTGACTCGCATCAAGACCAAGTCACAAAAATTGAGCCTGTCTCAAGTCTGAATCCTAGAACTGGTTCTGGGCGCTATTTCAGGAAACAAAAACAAGACCTAAACCTTGACATGCATGGTTGAACAAACAAGGTCTGTGGTTGGCTTGCAAATTTATTCCTTGTGATATTGTTAATTTTTTTCCAAAAATTATTTGATCAAATTGGTGGACTTACCCATTGTAATTTGTAAACATTTTGTCCCAAATTCGATAAAACTGCCGAACTTACCCCTTGTAATTTTTATATTTTTATATGCAAACTTATTTTGTCCTTAAAACGCTTTTCTTTGTAGTGTTTGTCTGCCACCATCGGGAAGAAATCACCAGTAACAAGCTCATAGTGATCTGAATATGATGTAGGCCTATAACAAAGAAGGTAAATACATAATTCTTAACAATTGTTTGAAGGATGTATATGCAAATCAAATGGAACTAGCGCCCAGATTAAACTCATTTAGCTAAAGGCCAATCACCATGCAAGTACAATTGTTTTTATAAAAGTGCATGGTGCTGGTAGTCTTAATAAACAGTACTTCTGATTATTATTATTATTATTATTATTATTATTATTATTATTATTATTATTATTATTATTATTATTATTATTATTATTATTATTATTATTATTATTATTATTATTATTATTATTATTATTATTATTATTATTATTATTATTATTATTATTATTATTATTATTATTATTATTATTATTATTATTATTATTATTATTATTATTATTATTATTATTATTATTATTATTATTATTATTATTATTATTATTATTATTATTATTATTATTATTATTATTATTATTATTATTATTATTATTATTATTATTATTATTATTATTATTATTATTATTATTATTATTATTATTATTATTATTATTATTATTATTATTATTATTATTATTATTATTATTATTATTATTATTATTATTATTATTATTATTATTATTATTATTATTATTATTATTATTATTATTATTATTATTATTATTATTATTATTATTATTATTATTATTATTATTATTATTATTATTATTATTATTATTATTATTATTATTATTATTATTATTATTATTATTATTATTATTATTATTATTATTATTATTATTATTATTATTATTATTATTATTATTATTTTTTTTTTTTTTTTTTTTGGGGGGGGGGTCTGTTTCATCTCCCCCTCCCCCCGCCCCCCAAATTAAAACCTCTTTAGGTCAGTATACCACCCAAATTATCTTGCTAATAATGAGGGATTGTTTTTAAAAATATAATTGACCAATAAAGCCTTGACTTTACAAAAGGAAAGACAGCAAAACGTTTTTACACTTGGAGTTGTTGTTGTCTTGTGAGAAAATATGAGTAAGGCACCGACCAGCAATCGTAGAACCTTGGCCGTTAGCCACATCAGATAAATAATCTGCCAGGGTATAGTGTAGAAATCCCAGAATGCTTTAATTTCCATTTAGCCAAATACCCAAGTACAATGAAAAACTATGGTGCAACCTGGCTTGTCTGCCATGTTTGTATAACAAACGGACAACAAATGTTCTGGAACTGGGGATAAGGCAAAAGGGGGATACGGGTGCATTATTTCTGCTACTTTCTGTCCCTCGTTTAATGGGTGAAAAGTGTATCACCACAGGGGCAAGCATGTGCAAGATACACAAAGAAATATCTAGGTGGTTATTCACGTCACCATAAGCTTCTCTCCACCCAGGGGTAAATGGGTACCTGTGAGGGCAGAGTTGGTTCTTGTGATTGATTAGCTTACCTATTTGGGGGCACGGACTGTATATTCCCCAGGGAGCTAAGATGGTTTAAGGAATGATTTAAGGCCCAGTGACCAGGGGTAATAATAATGTTAAAGCGCCATGAGCGTCACTGCGTGACAGACCTGAACGCTATAAAAAGCCACCATTATTGTTATTATTATATAAAGAGGTAGTCTAAATTACCCATGCAAGAGTTTTGATGACAAAATATTGGCTTATAACTACTAATTCTATCCGTTAACTTGACCTTTCAGCACAAAAACTCAGGGCCAGTAGTTCCTGAAACCAAGTACGGATGGAGTCTCCCCTACCGACACCTTGAAGGCTGCAGGGTATAAAGGAGATCAACTGCCTTGGAAAACATCAATATCATCAAGACATCCGAGCAGCTCATCAGTGGATCACGAATGAACAAAAGTAAGATATTCTGTTTAGATGAGTAAAGCCCGGTTCATACTTCCTGCAAACGTGAAGCGAATGTTGATGTCACAAATAATTCGCAGCAGTTCAAATCTGCTCAACTCACTTGTGAATATTAATGCGAAAAGAGGGTTCCGACGTAAAATTCGCATCGCATTCACAGGAAGTATGAAACGGGCTTTACATGTGTTGATATTTGATGCCTTACATGTAGTGGGTTGTTTTTGTAGCTCACTATACAGTTGGCATCTTGTTAATAAGTACACCATTGCAAGCAAGCAAGCATATACGCGTTTTTTTGCGCTAACTTGGTGGTGCCTGCGGATCGAAATAAATGGTGGTGCGTGCGGATCGAAATAAATGGTGGTGCCTGCGGATCGAAATGGTACAGCACGGACGATTTTCGAATAAGACTAAAGGGACCTGGACACGTGCACGTGGCATGTGGGGTCCTACTTCCGGCTCGGGCCACTGGGTGGTTGATCTTAAAGGTGCATTCGGGCTCCTCATCTGCTAGGATGGTGCCGGTGTTATCACAAATGGTTGACCAACGGAAGTAGTCCCTAAGTTCTTTCCAACTAGGGACCGCGCTAGTACAGTAGGGGACTGTCCCTCCTTCTGGGACGGCGGACCTGACCCATCCGACAGGATGGTGCAAAGGCCCTGATGATCTGGAAACCGTGTGGGGCAGGTATCCTGGGACCTTCACGTGGTAGCCCTGTTTTAGACGAACCTTACCAGGATGAATAGGCCAAATTTGAAACTGAAATATTTTGCTTGCATGGGTCTACTTAACTACAAGATTGCCCTACAATCATACTCTGTTCAATCAGATTATTAAAACAAGACTAATGCAAGAATATTTGCTTTGTTTTACATGTGAACCAACTGTGAGGTGGCATAACAACTGCATCCGCTAAGGACCGATTGTCATCAATGAAACAGCACCAAAGTCAACAGTGTCAGTTCGTAAGCGAGGCCTTAATGAACGAACCCAGAGAGATTCAAGCTCAACAGAATGGAGGGCTGACACCTTTTGCAGCCTCGGGACAATTAACATATTGCATATTTATCAAATATTTCTAAAAAAAATAAGCAACAGGGCTATATAGAATAACGCCTTGTAAATTTTTCAAACTT
The DNA here is from genome assembly GCF_032118995.1 of Asterias amurensis. NCBI lineage: Eukaryota > Metazoa > Echinodermata > Asteroidea > Forcipulatida > Asteriidae > Asterias > Asterias amurensis. The sequence continues at coordinate 15,966,240 of NC_092651.1, read as the reverse complement.
ATATGCCAGAATGCAACATGGCGTATTTAACAAAAATCATTGCATATTTACAATATTTGCTAAAACTTTGCCCAAATGTGCAACAAGGCGTATTAATCCAAATTTGCTCAAATTGTACCCAAAGTGCAACAAAGCTGAAGCCTTTGGTATTTATCAAATTTTGCTTAAAAAAATCCCAAAAGTGCAACAGCCTTGCTAATTTATCAAATTTTGCATAACTTTTGCCAAAAAGTGCAACAAGGATCCAATTTTGCTAAAACTTTGCCAAAAAAATCCACAAGACTATAGCCTTGCATATTAATCCAATTTGCCAACAAATTCCACAAGAATTTATCAAATTTTGCCCCAAAAATTCCAAAAGACTAAAGCCTTGCGTACTTATCAAGTTTTGCTCAAATTTTGCCCAAAATGGCAACAAGACATCCAATTTTGCTCAAGTTCTGCCCAAAAGTGCAACAACACATCCAATTTTGCTTAAGTTTTGCCCAAAAGGGCAACAAGCCTATATATAGCCTTGCGTATCTATCCAATTTTGCTCAAATTGTGCCCAAAAGTGCAACAAGACTATAGCCTTGCGTATTTATCAAATTTTGCTCAAATTGTGCCCAAAAGTGCAACAAGGTTCTTACGTAAATTTTGCTCAAATTTAGCCCAAAAGTGCAACACTGTTATAGCCTTGCGTATTTATCAAATTTTGCTCAAACTGTGCCCAAAAGTTCAACAAGGTTCTTACGTAAATTTTGCTCAAATTTAGCCCAAAAGTGCAACACTGTTATAGCCTTGCGTATTTATCAAATTTTGCTCAAATTGTGCCCAAAAGTGCAACAAGACTATAGCCTTGCGTATTTATCCATTTCTGCTCAAATTGTGCCCAAAAGTGCAACAAGACTATAGCCTTGCGTATTTATCCATTTCTGCTCAAATTGTGCCCAAAAGTGCAACAAGACTATAGCCTTGCATATTTATCAAATTTTGCTCAAATTGTGCCCAAAAGTGCAACAAGACTATAGCCTTGCGTATTTATCCAATTTTGCTCAAGTTTTGCCCAAAAGTGCAACAAGGTTCTTTCGTTAATTTTGCTCAAACACTGTTATAGCCTTGCGTATTTATCAAATTTTGCTCAAATTTTGCCGAAAAGTGCAACAAGACTATAGCCTTGCGTACTTATCCAATTTTGCTCAAATTTTGCCGAAAAGTGCAACAAGGTTCTTTCGTTAATTTTGCTCAAATTTAGCTGAAAAGTGCAACACTGTTTTAGCCTTGCGCACTTATCAAATTTTGCTCACATTTTGCTTGAAAATGCGACAAGGCTTATATAGCCTTGCATACTCATCAGATGTTGCTCAAAAATGTGACAAGGCTTTAGCCTTGCATACTTATCAAATTTTGCTTGAAAATGCAACAAGACTATCGCCTTGCGTATTTATCAAATTTTGCTCAAATTGTGCCCAAAAGTGCAACACTGTTATAGCCTTGCGTATTTATCAAATTTTGCTAAAATTTTTCTCAAAAGTGCGACAAGGCTAGCATACTTGAAAATGCAACAAGGCTATAACCTTTATATAGCCATAACCTTATAGCCTTGCATACTTATCAAAATTTGCTCAAAAATGCGACAAGGCTCATATAGCCTGGCATACTCATCAAATGTTGCTCAAAAATGTGACAAGGCCTTGCATATTTATCAAATTTTGCTTGAAAATGCAACAAGACTATAGCCTTGCGTATTTATCAAATTTTGCTCGAATTGTGGCCAAAAGTGCAACACTGTTATAGCCTTGCGTATTTATCAAATTTTGGTCAAATTTAGCCCAAAAGTGCAACACTGTTATTAAAGCCTTGGGTATTTCAAATTTTGCTCAAATTTAGGCCAAATTTTCAACAAGACTATATAAGCCTTGCGCACTTATCAAATTTTGCTCACATTTTGCTCAAAAATGTGAGAAGGCTTTAGCCTTGCATACTTATCAAATTTTGCTTGAAAATGCAACAACACTATAGCATTGCGTATTAATCAAATTTAGCTCAAAGTTTGCCCAAAAGTGCACCCAGACTATAAGCCTTGTGTAGTTTTCCAATTTTGCTTAAATTTTGCCCAAAAGTGCAACAAGACTATAGCCTTGCGTATTTATCCAATTTTGCCCAAAAGCGCAACAAGACTATAGCCTTGCATATTTATCCAATTTTGCTCAATTAATTTGCTCGCAAATGCATCAAGGCTATAAACTTATAGCCTTGCAAACTTATCAAATTTTGCCCAAAAGTGCAACAACACTATAGCATTGCATATTTATCAAATTGTGCTCAAATTTTGCTTGAAAATGCAACAAGGCTTTAGCCTTGCATACTTATCAAATTTTGCTCAAAAAAGCCTTGCATACTAATTAAATTTTGCCTTGTATAATTATCAGATTGTGTTATTTTATTTGTACAAGAATAAAGGCTGATGCTATTTACGGGCAAGTCAACCATTAGTTGATTTGTCTTAACTTAGAACTGTATGTTTCTTTATTTGACTCGTCTACTTGGCTGGCTTTTTTTTCCACAATGCAACAAATTTGGTGTGTATTAATTTAATGGGAGTTTTCTTGCGCAAAATGCCTTGCTAAAAGCGACTTACTTACGCACCCAATTGTATTGTGGGCAGAAATTACAGCCCGAGGGTCCATCTTATCCTGGTGGAACCCTCCCCACCCTGTGGGGACTTGCCATTGGTCCCTACAGGGTGGGGGAGGGTTCCACCAGGATAAGATGAACCCTCAATATTTAAATGGGGAGGGGGGGGTAGGGTTGAGGCAAATAAAACACAAGTTACAAGGAGAGTCCTGTTCAATTTTTTATTTAAAAATTTGGCCAAAAAAAAAGCAGAGTTGTGCAAACACCTGTGCCTGTCGGTGGACCCCCTCGGCTACCTGGAACTTGTGATGATCTAAAGGCCCAAGTGCAATGGTCGATATGTTCTCCATTCAGTGAAGTTCAATTAGATGTACTCCTGGTGTCTACTTCAAAGTTGTAATGTCTTACAAGTATAAACGAGCTAGACGCAATTTTGGCGCTTTGTTTTGGACGCAAGTGTTGAGCAGAAGGTAGTTGTTGCTTGCTTAAATGAACTGGTGCCCTCAAGGGCCTAAGATTTCACCGATTGTTGTCTCGCAACCAAGCTGCACTGGTGGTGCCAAGAGATGTCGAGGCTTGTTCAAATGGGATCCTAACTCGACAGATGATGACGACTTCTATCCAGATGATGATGTGCTGGTCGGAGAAACAAGTTCTAATGGCCACTAATTTCCCCCTTGCTTTCCATGGGGCTGCAATTTGGACGTTCAGCTGTAGTGCACTGACAAAATGGCTTCAAGTGAACTTGTTTTTGACCAACTTTGATTAATAACAAAGTTTTTGAGTGTTTAAAACACTAGATATGTATCAACCAAAAGCTCTGAGAAAAACGCTTGACGTTTTCACACGAACGTCACAGATTTTTTAACAGTTTAAGTTCGGCGAATAGTGATGTTTTCTCACTACATGCTTGCCAATAAATGATAACAAAGATGACATTGGATTAATATAACGTCTACCATCCTAAAAAAAGAACCAGCACTGACCATAATATCCATTATTTCAACACGACTAAGATTGAACAAGATCTGAAGCATTTGATTTATTTTCATGCATGTTCACAAAAATGTGACCCTTTTTGGTTATTTGTAACCCTAAAATTTTCAGCATTCGTGCTCGGAGAAAGTTATTGATAAGAGAAGTAAACACTTCAAACAGACCACTAGAACTATTGATGAAGAAAATCGGAATATTATAACAAAGTCGAGTGAGACGCATGTTCACAAAAGAAGGGGGTAAAAAAGAAGCATTTAGGATACAACTGTTTCCTAAATTGAAGTTTTCAAAAGGTTGCTTTTACTTGGTTTGAATTACCATTTTTCGCCTTGCAGAAAGAGGAAAAACTGGAACAACTCGGTAAAGTGGTATTCCCCCTAAAATTATTATGTAATCAAATGAGGGGGACTACGAAACTTTGCAATTTAGGGCACAACTGTCTCCTAAATTGAAGGCTTTTAAAAGAAATACCTTCACTTGGTTTGTGTGAAAACATTGCTGGCACAAAGAAAGTGTGAGCAACTCGCAGTAACACCAGAGAAAGTGTCTGTACTCGACACATACAGAAGTGTGAGCAACTCAAAGCTACACAAGATAAAGTGTCTGTACTCAACACACAGAAGTGTAAGCAACTCGAGAGTTACACAAGGGAAGTGTCTGTACTCAACACACAAAGTGTGAGAATCTCAGAGTAACACAAGGGAAGTGTCTGTACTTAACACACAAGTGTGAGAATCTTGGAGTAACACAAGAGAAAGTGTCTGTACTCAACACACACAGGAAGTGTGAGCAACTCCGAGTGACACAAGGGAAAGTGTCTGCACGCAACATACAAAGGAAGTGTGAGCAACTCAGAGTAACACAAGGGAATTGTCTGCACGCAACATACAAAGGAAGTGTGAGCAACTCAGAGTCACACAAGGGAAAGTGTCTGTACTCAACACACAAAGGAAGTGTGAGCAACCCAGAGTAACACAGGGTTAGGTGTCTGTACTCGACACACCAAGGAAGTGTGAGCAACACGGAGAGTCACACAAGGGAAAGTGTACTCAACACACCAAAGAAGTGTGAGCAACTCGGAGAGTCACACAAGGGGGAGTGTACTCAACACACAAAGAAGTGTGAGCAACTCGGAGTAATACAAGAGAAAGTAGCTTGGTATTAAGAATAAAAAAGGGTAACTTTTGAGCATTTGACCCCCCCTCCCTTCAAATTTTTATTTTATAAAATGAGGGACAATTTCTTTGTAATTTAGGGCACAACTGTTTCCTAAATTTAAGTTTTTGAATGAATACTACCACTTAGTTTGCACTGAAATAGTCTTAGCCTCAAAAGCTCGTCAAGACTTAATTTCCCCCCTCAAATTATTATCAAACAAAATGAGGGACTAAATGGTTTCAACTTTTGTCAAAGATTCACTGTCAAATGATTGCTCATTGTGACAGAAACTATTTTTGATTCTTCAGCTCACCCCTGTTTTGGGTTACACATAGGTTCACTCCTTTTTCTGTAAACAGCGTCACTGGTGAAAAGACCAATGCTTGCGTGCAATAATAACCAGATGCCATCTGTGTGCTGTAATTTTACCTACAAAACTTCGAGAAAAATTGATCACTTTGCAACCTTAAAATGACCTTTGACCTTTCATTCAATGATTTAAATGTTGGGTGACCAATAAATGACCTTTGACACAAAATGGAGATTGAGTTGAACAAGTAACGGGTCCTCGCTAGTACTGATTGAATGCTGACAAGTTCCATTATTTCTGCCATAAATGTTACTTTTAGAAGTGTCCCATGCTTTAAGAGAAGTAAAAACTTTTATCAGAAACTTTTTGTTTGGACATATTGAAAACTAATTTAATTTTACCTTAACTTGAAATTAAAAAAACATATTCTCAAAAGATTTAAGTGTTAACCTCACAAGTGTTTATAGGTCCACATTTAGTTTTTTTAAGATTCATGTCTTAGGAAAAGATTTAGTTGCGAGCGTTCCAAGCTTTTAGAGAAGTAAAAAAAACTCATAAACTTTTTGTTTAGACATGTTGAAAGCTATTTTGGTTTTACCCTAGTCTGATTAAAAATAAAAAAATTATCCAAATATTTAAATGTTAACCTCGCAAGTGTTTAGGTCCACATTTAGTTTGATTTCAAAATTCGTATTCTAGAATAAGATTTGGTTGCGAGTGTCCCAAGCTTTTAGAGAAGTAAAAAATGTTATGATAAACTTTTTGTTTATACATATTGAAAACTAATTTAGTTTTACCCTAATTTGATCCACTTTTAATTTGGTTTTAAAATTCATATCCTAAAATAAAATTTAGTTTGGAATAAACTTTTGTAATAAGTTTGTTCTTTAGACTCTCTGTGAAATTTTTTGTTTAATTTTACCAGGTGTGATTTTATAAACCATGGTCCCAGATTAAATTTTTAAGTTTTAAATGTTAAGTTTTAGTTGTAAATGTTGCAAAGTTTCAGAGAACCTTTATGATAAACTTTCTGTTCCGCATTGCTTTGAAAACTAGATTTATGTGATCTCCAGCAGTAGTTTGCCCTCAACAGTGACCAGACACTAAGAACCTTGACATAGACCTGACCTTTGACCTCTTCCAAAAACAACCATTTCAAAACAACTACAAATTATAGGAATCCAATGTCATCTTTGATATCAAAAGGCAATAAAATTGGTGTTCTTACTAGGTATTTTGGATGTGATGTGGCATGACCAAGCAGAACATGTTTCTCCAGCCCTCATATCATCAACTGAATAGAAGTCCTCATCATCCACTGGGTCCAGATTCCATTAGCTCAAGCGAAGACATCTCAAAGCACCCTTGATGATCTCAAAAGATCCCCAGTACAAACCTGTTTACTCAAAAACAAAAGAATGACGTGACCAACAAAAGGCTAAATAATAAGGGGCCCTCATCCCGACGTCTTGAGAGATCTTGCCGACCAGAACTTTTTAGGGACCAACCACTACCTTCCAGCTCAGGCCCTAGTATGAATGCATGCTTTCTAAAATGCTCGCTCTAGCTCGTCAAATTTTGTAAGGCATTACACCAGTGAAGGAGAACACTAGTTGTGCATCTAAAAGAATTTCACTGAACGGAGAACATACCTTCCATTGCACCCGGGCCCGAAGGACCAACACTTGTTCCAGGCAGCCGAGGGGGTCCACCAACAGGCACAGGTGTTTGCACAACTCTGCGAGTTTTTCATGGGTTTGGATGAGGCCCTAACATACATGAACTAAGTTCATCATAATAAGCTGCTCCTACACAATGAGTCCATGTTTTAAATCTTGAAAATTTCATTAAAAAACCCTGACCCTCAAACAAACATAATTGAAAAGAGTAAAAAACGAAATGTTTCCCCTTAGTATCTGAAAGATTTTATCGAAAAAAAATTAAAGTAAAACAACAATTTGCAATTCTTTTTTACAGAAATTTCCATATCTCTGCAAGATACTGAGATTTCCCTAATTTTGTTTTCATGTTTGTTCAATGAAACAAAGTTAATGGCTTCACTTGCAAGAAAAGTCATTACTTTCTGAAAATTTAACTAAGATTGCAACAGTTTTATTTATATGCTTGGTCATTGAAACCAAAATAATGGCTTTGCTTGCAAGAAAAGTCATTAGTTTGTTTCACGCTTTTAAATGGTCTCACTTTTTAGTAGGAGCAGCTCGTACATTTAACTTAATTAATACAAAGACATATGATTCAGAATTAATTGTTAAAAGAACAAGTTTGCATTTTTTTCATTTAATCAAGATCCAAAAGTCCTTTAAAGTTTTGTTTAAAATACCTGCACAGTTTCAATCAGAGTGCTCTCTGACTGGTAAAACTGTTTTCCAAGATAACAATCAGAGTGCCCTGATTATCCGCAAGAAAGGTATGAATTAAATTCATCAAAAAGTTCAGCTAAAATAATTGTTTGAAATGTCTTTGAACAGTTTCAATCAGAGTGCTCTCTGACTGGTAAAACTGTTTCCCAAGAAGGCAATCAGAGTGCTCTGATTATCTGCAAGGGAATGTTTTCTATGATTTTCAAAGATTTTGCTTAGCAAATTTCGCATGAATGAATCTGAATCATATATCTTTGAGTGTAAAATGGGGGGATCTTTATAAACTACTAAGAGGACGTTTTAGTAGTAAACCACACAGGGGGTAGTGTGGGTAACTGTCCTAGGGGAAAGTGGCTAAACCAAACGAGGGCAAGTGTATGTACTCAACACACAAAGGAAGTGGGAGCAACTCGCACAAAGGAAGTGTAAGCAACTCAGAGTAACACAAGGGAAAGTGTCTGTACTCAACACACAAAGGAAGTGTGACCAACTCAGAGTAACACATGGGAAAGTGTCTGTACTCAACACACAAAGGAAGTGTGAGCAACTCAGAGTAACTCAAGGGAAAGTGTCTGTACTCAACACACAAAGGAAGTGTGAGCAACTCAGAGTAACACAAGGGAAAGTGTCTGTACTCAACACACAAAGGAAGTGTGAGCAACTCAGAGTAACACATGGGAAAGTGTCTGTACTCAACACACAAAGGAAGTGTGAGCAACTCAGAGTAACACAAGGGAAAGTGTCTGTACTGTACACACAAAGGAAGTGTGAGCAACTCAGAGTAACACAAGGGAAAGTGTCTGTACTCAACACACAAAGGAAGTGTGATGCACCCTGGCACACCCAGAAACGTTGATATAATCTACAAAATATTCAACAAATAAATAAACTAGTATTGGGTAGGTCAAATTTTGTTTGATTGCTAAGAATTTAGACACTAAAGTGTCTCCTATTTCAGTCATGCAACTCTATATTTTGATAAAAGATAGACATTTCCAGAAATCCAAACACAGATTTTGTGCTGTGTTCTAAACATTTTAATGGCTGTTAAACACCCAAAACCATACAAATCAGATATTGCATAAAAAACTGGTATTATGTCAAATTTGTTTTGACTCCTAAGAAATTAGACACTAAAGTGTCTCCTATTTCAGTCATGCAACTCTATATTTTGATAAAAGATTTGACATTTCCAGAAATCCAAGCACAGCAAGATTTTGTGCTGCGTTTTTAAACGTTTTAATGGCTGAGAAAACCAAAACCATACAAATCAGATATTGCATGCCTGCTATTGCCGATATATGAGATGGGCAAAAACCCCTGTGGGGAAAAATTCCCATACCGGCTCCACTATATGGCAACCAAGTTTGTCAACTCCATACATCAGCATACATCTAAATTAAATGAGCGAAATGAATGTGCTAGAATAGATAGCGAAACATTCTTCCAACTCAGCCCTAGACAACGTTTCAGTTTATAAACTTGATAATTCACGACACAAGGTGAAAGTATGAGCAACTCGCCACAGTGGAAGTGGGAGAAACTCACATGACAAGTTGGATGTGCAAGAAATTCACAACACAGGGGAAGTGCAGAATTTCACAGGGGAAAGTGTGATCAATACTACACACAAGGAAAAGTGTGAACAACTCAACACACAATTATCAACCTAAAATCTATACCTGTAATCTACAACTAATTACAAACTATACAAAAAGGTTGAGGCATCGATGATGGTTGTATGATGGTTGGCAAACTCCTTGTGAATATCCGAAACTCTCCATCTGGATTTAGTTGATCTGCAAAAGATGGAAAAAGGGAACAAAAACAAGATTTAGCACCTTCATTGGTATAGCAATCACCATTTGATAAGGCAATGATTTCATAAAAGCATTTCCCTCTAATCCTCTAAAATTGATTAAAGGCACTGTACTTGGCAGGGCCCAATTTCATAGAGCTGCTTAAGCACAAAATTTTGCTTAAGCAAAAAAATCCTTGCTTAGTAAGATCAGATTACCGGCCAAGACTCCACTCAATTGTTATGCTAAGTGAACAACAGCTAATTACCAGTCACAATCAATGTATATGGCATAAACATTTTGGCCAGTAACATCCGTAAAATAAGCGAGCTGTTTTCGTGCTTAAGCACAATTTTTGCTTAAGCAGCTCTATGAAATTGGCCCCTGGTCATGTTGTCTGTAACAGACACTTGCCAACCGCTAGGTTTCATGCATGCAGGTTGTCCAAAATGTACCCACTTTATCTGAACTTGTGCATGGATGTTGCACAACTTGGTGCAATTTTTGCCAAAATCAAGTTTGTGAACAGTATTATTTTGCATGTAGCAGTAGGGAAAACAATTTGTAGCCAGGGCCACTACTCTTGAAGTCAAGATTGTAGGGGATTTCTATGCTTCTCAATGATCAAGTCACTTAGTTGCACAAGTACTCTTTGTTGTTAGTAAATATCGCCTCACATTATGTTTCTTTACTACAAACCATGATAAAAAGGCAAAGGTTTTCATTTCTGTACATTCATTAAACTCTACTGGATAGATGTACTGGATGGAAGAACGATAGATAAGTGAATTTGATGGAAAAGAGTTTTTACACTAGTAACCGAGGAGTACCAGGGTATTAACCCAAACTACTTGGGTTATTCCTAACAAATATTAAGCTTGTTATGTCTCCAACCAATAATGTTTACATACCTGTAAAGTTGATTGGTGTGTTTATGGCAGAGGTACTCCCACTCTGAAGACCTGACACTCTCAACTGTCTGGATTAGTTGATCTGAGTAAATGAAACAAGGTTAGAAAACCAATTTAACATAACAATAAAGCCTAGACAGCTATTGAAAGACAATATAATTTCAATCTATAGACCATGTAAACCTGTGGCATCACACATGTTTCAAGAAGATTCATCACTGAGGCTGGACTTCCTGCAGGCGTGGTTGGTACATGCAAGATAATGTTGATTGATAATTGCAATGTCTGGTTTTGTATCAACCTTTGGTTTGATGAAAGGAGCATATCTCTAAAATCATATTTAGTTTGCTCCTCTTTTATAAATCTTGAAGCTTTGTGGCAGCATACACACAATGTCAAATTTTCCATGTGACCGGTAGTGCTGGGCGAATAGTGAAATTTTGGTATTCGTTACCGCTGGCCAACTATCCAAAATTCACCGGATATTTGAATAGTTTTTTCCTGCCGCTAGAGGGCGCTGTTTGTTTGTGAATGAGATCTTACGGACGGATTGATATTAGTTTTAGACAGTGCCACTCGGTTCATTCATAAAAATAATCGGATCTAATTTAAAGATGGCGATTTGCTTTTTCTTTTATCGTGATTGACTCTATGTAACTTTCGTAATTTTGAACAAAGAGAAGGCCCGAGCCGAGGGCAAGGGGTTCTAACTGAGGCGTCCAGGTATTGGCAGTTTTGTCAACCATATTTTTTCATAGTGCAAGAAAGAAGCCATTCAACCTTGAACTATCTTATTGCAAGGGATCAGCCAGGGATATCGAGTAAACCAGTCATATTCTCTTGTATTTGAATAAGTGAATAGATGGGTAGCGACTCGTTCTTAAACTGCTGTTTAAAATAGGCAGGGTCGTGGTCATGCGAGAAGGCCCGAGCCAAGGGCAAGGGGCTTCTCTCAATGCCACGAACCTGCTAGTTTCAAAATAGTTTAAGACAAGCCAAGAGCCCATGAATTTTCAGTTTTAGATGTGGGAGGAACACCCCCAAAAATTATTTAAGGGAAAACTTATGTAGTCACAGGTAGGAATTGATAACCCAAACCATGTAGTGCCCCCCAGTGTTATTCGAACACGAGGTCCTAGAGGTGGAGGCCAATTAGGAAAGATACACTACACCCATTCAACCACCAATTTTGTATTATTAATATAAATTTTGTATCGTACCTGTAGACAGGAAGTTGAATGAGTTGTCATACCGCAGATTGCTGGACACTAGGCTTCAGCATCACTTCTGCTCTGTGCGACAAGGACTGCCACTATGACTGATGATCTGACAATCTGGACAGCACTATGACTGATGATCCGACAACCGCAGTTTGGATCACTTGATCTGTAGATGAAAAAGAAAATGAAATTCAAGGCTCATATATATTTTCCCACAGTATCCAAAGAAAAAAGACATAATCACTCAAAAAGGATCAGTAGGCCTAACAGTACTTCTAAAACTAGATGAAATGTGACACTGCTGAGGGATCCATTAGAAGCAGAGCTTGCCAGCAATGGTCCCTAAATGGCATGCATTTGAGACAGAGAATTTTAACAAATGTCTGCCTCTAAGAGTGAACCATGGGGGGTCCAATGCGAATGAAACTTAACACAATTTTCCTCTTCCTTTTTTTTTTTTGGGGGGGGGGTTGGGGGAATCAAATGTTTTTGCCTTTGACATTCTGAAAACCTCCACAGTGAAACCACTGGAGGATTTGGCTAAAGTTCAAGGAATTATTTCTCTTTCACTATTTCTCTTTCACCAATGCTTTCAGTGGGAAGAGGAGTCTCGAACCATTTACTGGCCTCCAAAAATGTCACCCTGATTTCAGGGACTGCTCAACATCCAAGCCCAGACTTAAAAATGTTTCAAGTGAAAACCCACTGAACCCAATCCATGAAGTGCCCCCATTAAAATTCGAACAGGAGGTCCTAGAGATGGAGGTGATGTAAGAAAGATACACTATGCCAATTCAACCACCAATTTCGCTTTATCAAAATCAACCTTGAATCGTACCTGTAGACAGGAAGTTGAATGAGTTGTCACATTGCAGTATGCTGGACACTAGGCTTCAGCATCACTTCTGCTCTGTGTGACACGAGACTGCCACTATGACTGATGATCTGACGATCTGGACGGCACTATGACTGATGATTTGACAATCTGGACGGCACTATGACTTATGATCTGACAATCTGGACGGCACTATGACTGATGATCTGACAACCGCAGTTTGGATCACTTGATCTGTAGATGAAAAAAGAGAATGAGATTCAAGGTTCATTTATTTTCCCACTGTATTCAATGAAAAAAAAGACATTATCACTCAAAAAGGGCCTACTTCGAAAACTTGATTTAAAGTGACACTGCTGTGGGATCCATTAGACAGAGAATTTTAACAAATTTCCACATCTATGAGTGAACCATGGAGGCCAAATGCGTATGAAGTTAAACACAAATTTCTTCTTTTTTTTAGGGGGGGGGAATCAAATGTGTTTGCCTTTGATACTCTGAAAATCTCAGTAGTGAAACTACTGTGAAAACTCAATGAAAAAAGGATTTGGCTAAAATTCAAGGAACTATTTTTCTTTTCCCTTATGCTTTAAGCGAGTTGCAACTCCCTAAACCAACTTGAGAAAAGGAGTCTCAAAACCAGTTACTGCTCTCCAAAAATGTCCGCGTTTCAGGGAATGCTCTACATACAAGCTCAGACTTCTAGAATTGGTCAATAATTCTCTGGCATAAAACAAAAATCCCATAATAAAAAAAACACAATAATAATAATAATAATTCTCTGGCATGTTATTTCCCTCTTCCCCACCACACTCCATGGTCTCATGGGGGTTATTGGCTGAGTTATCATGATCTACTATCCAATGTTAACATAGGTCTACCAACAGTGCGCTGGATAGTACTACTCCAGATTTGCAAAGGTTGTGAGTTCGAATCCCATTTGAGTAATATGCCTTTTATTTTGTCTACATAATTTGGGGGAAAGTACCAAGTATACAGTGCTAACACATCAGAGAATAATACTCTTTATCTCTGATGCCAATGAAACATCTACTTTTCAATGGTCACACCCTGCAACCAACCTGACCAATTTCCATCACATGAGGGGTAGTTTTATTGCCACTTGTTTCATTCATAAAGATTTTTGTTTGTTTCTATCAACTTTTGTTTCGCACCTTTAAATGTGAAGTTGATTGAGTTGTCAAAGCAGACTGCTGGAGATTCTCTAAGACTTCATCATTGATAAATTGAGACTCGTCTGCTCAGTGTGATTGACAGCCATCCATCAATGAAGATCAGACATTTCTGCATTCTTCATCAGTTCACCTGTACAAGTTGACAAAACACATTAAGAAATGCATAAAATTTAAATACTTAGTGAGTAGACTATTCATTGAGTCATGCAGAATGGTCCAATACCAGCTAGTTCAACAAAGGAAAATGAATTTGATTCGTACCTGTAAATCAGGAGGTTGATTGAATAGAGAAAGCAGACTACTGGCGACTCATCCAGGCTTCAACATGGATAGATTGAGACATCTCTGCTCAGTTGGATGGAAAGCAACACTGACTGAAGACCAGACATCTCTGTCTTTATTAGTTCGTCTGTAGACAAAAATAGGGAATTAGAAAACAAATTAATAGTTTGTTGGGTGCACACAAAAATGTGAGCTAGAAAAATAGTTAACACAACTGGGCAGGAGATAAAAAACATTGCTTCTTCATCACAGCATTTTTACTTTGGGCAAAGCAAAGCAAAACAAGTCAAGAAGAAACAATCTAACATTACACACTTGAATACTCTGTTCATCCAATGTATCCTAACTTTTTGTACACTGAACCCTTCACAATTAATCCTGGATGATTACAATAATTTTGAGTGGCGCTTTATCCTCCGGTGAGTATTACGATTTATCATAATAATAAAAAATGAAAATTGAAAGTACTCTATAGAATTTGATTCATGGCTCTATAAAATGATGCAGGAAGGATATGAGAATTTAAAACAAACAAAACATGACTGTAAAAACTAGAATATTCAACGAAGCTGCCATGGCAAGCTTCCAGTGGCCAGTTAGAAGACCAATGACTAATTGCAAACGGAGTTATGGCCATTTAGGATGTACCTCATTCAACTGGAACCAGTGAAAAAAAAGTACATAGAAAGCCATTCCAGAGTCTAAACTGTATGATAACTTTCTGTTCAAGAACTGTAATGACCTATACATATGTTATAGGAAGCATTTTCAGGAAAAAAATCTACATAATATGTCCATATTTTATGTGTTCGAAAAATTGAGCAAAAATTACATTTTTATTCACGCGAATTATTTCAAACTGGTACTATTGGAAAGCTGACAAAATTCTACACCAAGTACTTTGGTTTTCTCGCATTATCTCAAAAGAAAGAGAACCGTCTAGTATTCTTTAGAATATACTTCTTGTGACAGTTGCCGACATGGGTGTTAGGAAAATAAGATGCGTCAATATCTGGTCCCAAAAACGAACAAGTAACTTAATTATTCCCAATTTTAGTGCATTTTTTTCTCGTTTGGTTTTGACAAGGTTAATGTTAAAGGCAACTGACACTGTTGGTAATTTACTCAAACAAATTATTATCATAAAACCTTACTAGGTAACGAGTAATGGGGAGCTGTTGATAGTATAAAACATTGTGAGAAACGGTTCCCTCTGAAGTAACATAGTTTTTGAGAAAGAGGTAATTTTCCACCAATTTGATTTCGAGACCTCAGATTTAGAATTTGTGGTCTCAAAATCAAGCATCTAAAAGCACACAACTTCGCGTGACCATGGTGTGACAGGCAGGCATAAAAATGGGTGAGGATAAAAAAAAACAGGAAAAAATTCAATTGATTGGAAATGTCATTATTCCATCATTTTTGTGTACGAAGCAACACGAGCGCGCAGCCCGAAGTCCCTTACGCCCGGGGTCCAGGGCCCGCTTAAGGGCGCTGGGAGCTATGGGTATTTTAGAAGCTCTGTGGTGGTCTCTGATGCATTTCTGATACCTATATTTCCAGGTAGAAGTGAGTTACTTTTGTATGATTTTTCCTTTTTTTAAACAAAAATAAAAGGTTTAAGGGAAAATAAGGAATGTAAAGCTAAAAAAATTCAAACAATTTTGGGTTCGCCTGCGATTATGTTACAGTTCCAGAAAAAGAAGGGGAAAAAAAAAATAACAATAACAATAATATTTTTACTTTTTTGACCCTTGAAAATGCTTTTTGTCTTACCAACAGCCATTTTTATAGGTTCTTGATTTGAGATTCGGTTGTATAGAAGAATTTTTTTTCAATTAAATGTTCTAATTTTAACGATCCTTCAGCGACGCACATTAATTTTTAGCGAGAGCGACGTGTTTTTGAAAAAGAGGTTGTTATATATCTCATTGAGGTAAATTAGATACCACATTTTTTCGTATCGAATGAAAAAAT
This sequence comes from Asterias amurensis, assembly GCF_032118995.1. Classification (NCBI taxonomy): domain Eukaryota; kingdom Metazoa; phylum Echinodermata; class Asteroidea; order Forcipulatida; family Asteriidae; genus Asterias; species Asterias amurensis. The sequence goes on along the minus strand of NC_092651.1, from coordinate 15,950,559 downwards.
GGTGGCGCCATACGGAAACTTTTATTTTTGATATTTTAAGACGTACACTACAATTTCGAACAAATGAAATTTATTTTAGGTCAGTAGCAAATAAGGCTGCAATTTAATGTTTGGATAATTTCAGGCATGAGAACGGGTGATAATAAATAAACAGGAAAAAATTCAGTTTATTGCAATGTGTGCTTCGCACACAACACAAGCGCCCTGCTCGTCCCTTACGGGACGCTCTGGGTATTTTAGAAGCTCTGCGGTAATCTCTGATGCATTTATGACACCTATTTTTCCTATTAGTGAGCTACTTTTGGACGATTTTTCCTATTTTTGACGAAAAATATCAGGTTTACTGGAAAACACGGAATGTAAAGCTCAAACAATTCAAACATTTTTGGGGTCGCCTGCGATTTTGTTACAATTCCAGGAACAGAAAAAAAAAAAAAGTTGATGATCTAATCCTTTATTTCTGCCCTTGAAAATGCTTTTTTTCCAACAACATCCACTGTTTTTATAGGTTCTTGATTTGAAGTTCGGTTGTATAAAAAATTATTTTGCAATTAAATGTTTCCCCACTCGCTCCTACATGAAATAAGGACAGCTGGACGTACAATGTGTTCGCTGGTCCCCAATATATTTTTCGCTGGTTGTGAGGCAATAACAGGTACCAGTTTCCCATGGCCTGCCATGATCTCCAACTTGTGCCGCGCCACTCATTGGTTCGTGTACAAACCTGCGCGAGTGCAAAACACATGCATACTGTTTTATCAGTAGACTTTTGAAAGTCTCCACACGTTACCTTTTCTGCAGCATTGAACCATACCGCTATTAAACGAAACGAGAAATGAGACAAGTTTACATGTACGTCTGACGCTGCTGCATGCATGCACGATGCCAGGAAGACCACAAGCCGTATATTGGGCCAGCTGCTGGGCGACAATTAATTGTTTAGGTGCCGTTTTTTCATGAACGCTGTGCAGATCCAACATAATATATGAATACTAGTGCTGGGCCAATAGTGAAATTTTGTTATTCGGATACGGCTGGCCAACTATCCGAAATTACTGGATATTCGAATAGTTTTTTCGCCGCTAGAGGGCGCTATTAAAAAAATATATATATATATATATATATATATATATATATATATATATATATTTTTTTTTGCCGCTAGAGGGCGCTGTTCATTTGTGAATGAGATCTTATGGGCGGATTGATATTAGTTTTAGACAGTGTCACTCGGTTCATTCATAAAAATGACCGGATCTAATTTAAAGATGCTTTTTCTTTTGATCGTGATTGACTCTACGTGAAGGAAAACTTTAGTAACTTTGACCAAATTACGTCAGAAATGTCATTGTTTTAACTCTTCACAGAGGTGAGCATAGTTAAATACTTGATTTATGCTGTTTTATGCTGTCTTAATAGAAGTTTCATAAGGATTCAGACAAAACATTCATATCAGTTGTCGTCGACTTCCGCGGATATTCGGATATTAAAGAATATCCGGTTACTCGGTTGTAATTACAGAATTATCCGGTTTGTAAATAGGTATTCGCGCCCTATGCGGATATCCGGTTAAGAAAAAAACAGCATTCGCGGTTACGGATAGGAAAACCTATTCGCCATTAACCGGATATTCGAATAATTCGCCCAGGCCTAATGAATACAAAGGGAAACTTACAATGTCTGATCCGAAAAGAGGGATACCCCCCAAAAACCTTCCCCCCCCCCTGATTTTTATTTCAAATTCACATGGAACAAAAAAACAGAATTCCGGTTTAAATCGGAATGGCATGGCGCCACCACTTTTTCACTCATTTTTACAGAAAGGAATAGGCCTATCTCAATGAGGTAAATTAGATGATATCCTCCACTGTCCTGTTTTCAAGGTTTAATGGCTTTTTCTTTGAATAGGAAAACAAAATATTGATGGACATTGCAATTTTAACACCATACACTGATTGATCTTCGATAACTTCAACTGGTGCCATATGTTTTGATGACTTCAACTGGTCCCATGTTTTGAGTTTATCCTCTTTTCAAGGCAAATGAGAAAGTATGGTCTCCCAATGAAGCCATGCGTGGAAGAAACATCTGCAGTGACTACTGTGAGACTTTGTGTACCAAGCCGATGTTTAAATTTTAATGTTAAGAATATTGATAATGTTAACAAAGAAATTCTCAATTTTTTTATTAGAAAATGATATAAAAGGCACATGGCTTCTTTAAAGCCATTGGACCCTTTCAGTTCAGAAAAAAAAAAAGTTCACAGATTTACAAATTACTTACAGGGTTTACAGAAGGCAATGGTGAAAGACTTCTCTTGAAATATTAGTCCATGAAATGCTTTACTTTTAGACAAAACAGCAAAACAATATAAATTCTCATTAACGAGAATTATGGATTTATTTTTAGCACATGTCATGACATGGCTAAACGCGCGGAAACAAGGGTGGGGTTTTCCGTTGTTTTCTCCCGATTCCGATGACCGATTGAGCTTAAATTTTCACAGGTTTGTTATTTGATATAGAAGTTGTGGTACACAAAGTGTGGGCCTTGGAAAACACTGTTTACCGAAAGGATCCAATGGCTTTAAGCCTCGGAATGTTCAGTCACATGGGTTGATCATCAAGAATTGTGACATGAAATAGTTTTTGTTATATATGGGTCCAACATTATGACATATTTGTGTACTTGTAGAAATGCCTAAAAATACGACTAACTTTCCGTATAGCGCCACCACTTTTTCACTCATTTTTACAAAAAGGGATAGGCCTCGGCCTGTCTCAATGGACATTGAGTAAGTACTATATTAACTCATATTGAATGAAAAAGAGGTGGAGTGTGCAGATTTTCTTTTTTTTTTTTTTTTTATTGGGGGGGGGGGCATTTACAAGTGCAACTAAACCAGTGGAGCCTTAAGTGTTTCCAAGTTTTGGTCAAGGGAGAGGAGACTTGCTTGGCAAGTCAAACCACAAGTATTTTATCTATTATTGGGACTGTGTACATCGCGCACTTGAGTCGAGAGAGGTAGACGGGTTGCCTCGATTTTAGAGACACCTTGAACAATTGAAAACAGGACAACCTACGATTATTAAATATCGAATGAAAAAGAGGTGGCGCGAGCGGAAACTTCCCAATGTTGTATAATAAACTATTAACCGAAAATGTAGCAAGTGTAAAAACCAACACTTGATGCACCCGCGCCTCTCGTCATGTTGGCCCCTCCCATGCCACTGGATGACCGGCCTCCTTGCACCAATCACCCGGGGCCGCATTGTTGATTGAAATTGGAATACATTCGGACAAATTGTAACCTGGCAAGTTCGACAAAAACACAATATTTGTTTGCATTTACATGTTTATATTGCAAAAGTTACTTACCACACTGTTTTTCAATTCTTGTGGAATTTGCCAACTTCTCCAAGTGCTTGAAAAAACATGTCATTTCGGGACAATTCCGTCGTCTGACAGGTTTAAAAACGATTACACATGTGCTGCACGCAAATCGCCATTTTGGAAAGGACCACATTTCACCTTGTGCGCGTGTGCTTTGCTTACACACATACATCCACCCCAAATCATAGTTCCAATTTTTTTTAGATGTAACATTGTAAACAAAAACGTGAATTTTTTTTTTCTTGGCAAACATAATAGTTCACTCGAATTAATTAACTTAGAGTGTTTGATAACTTAATTTTTAAGACAAAGAGCGCCCTTTTTATCGAGTTCTAGTACGGCGGAGTGATATCCAAACCCTCTCCAAGTTAAGTCGGCACCACGGTCGGCACACACCACTTGTTATTCGGGGGTGGCGCAAGTTTTAAGCGGGACTGTATACGCATGGTACAGTGGTAGAAGCGAGAACGTTCAATCATTTACACCCCCAGACACTTATCTGCTAATAAACGCTAACCTGCTAATAAATAAAAAGAAGGAATCTTGAAACGAATTTCAAAAGGTAAAAGTTGTAATCCCTTGATAACTAAAAAATAAAGGCCATCTCAGTATTTTGATCAATTTCATTCTTATTGTAGGGCCCTATGAATGGAAAAGTTAATTTAAAAATGACTATCTTTGAGTATCTTAGTTACCTGTGTAACTAAACTCCAAAACCTTATTTTAAACAAATCGAGGAGAAACACCTTTTTTTTTAAGCATTTAAAGTTCTCTTTGTTTATTGACGATTTTAAAAACATTCCACTAAGTTTTTGAGTACTTTGAGAGCTGATATTATCAAAAATGTTGAAAATGGCAAAATACAAATGTTTCACTAGAATGTGTAATAAATGTCTTGGTAAATATAATATATGACAATTAGTGTACATAGTTTTGGCTAAAAAAACGCACACTCGATACAGCATTGTATACATTTAAGGCTAATTGATATGTAAAACAAGGCTATATTGCATTTTAGAACAGCATTTAATATGTTCACTTATAAAATGTTACCTTAAACTGTAACAAGGACTTATACAATTTTGCCTTTAGATGCTACACAATTTTCTTTAAACTGACAAAGGCTAAAAACTTGTGTATATATCCAATTTTGTCCTCAATTGCAACATGTAGGCCCAATAGCTTTAATCCAATGCCACCTTTAAATGCAACAAGGCTATAAACTTCTGACCCATCAAATGTTGCCCTCAAATGCAAAATGTAGCCCCACTATACAACATGTAGCCTTGTGTACATTCTAATTTTGCCTTACAGTGCAACATGTATACCTAAAATGTGTACATATCAAATTAAAGGGAAAGTATAGGCCAACTCAATGTACAAATAAGCCATTTTGAGCCAAGTAATACAAACAAATGTTTTCACTGAGTACGATTATAGTATCTACTGGATGAAGACAATCTGTCAAAATTCAAAACGAACAACTCCACTTCCCCTTTAAGGAAGCATTTGACAATTTGACAATGTAAAGCATTTTGAGAAACATTTTATTGGAAGCAATGCTTTTTAAAAATATTTTTTTTTGTCCCAAAATTGAATCTGCGTGGATATATTCGCTCCAATATATTAAATTATTTAATTATTAAATTATAAATTTTTCAGATGTTAGCTAATTATGTATATCTACATAATGATTAAAACATATGATTATGACAAAAGAGTTAAAATCAAAGGTATACTTTGCTTTTAAGAGTTTGAAAGTAAATGGTAAATGGTCTTGTTAAAATATCTACAGAATATCCTCATAATTATGTACTTGATAATAAAGAATATTTTAAGGAGTACATAGGTCCAAAGACCAATACATAATAAGACGCATTGTTTAGAGACCATGGACCAGTTTTCATACACCTGCTTAAGCACAAAATTTAAGGCAAAAACATACCTGCTTAGTAAAATAAGACTACCGGCCAAGACTCTACTTAATTGTTATGCTAAGTACACAACAACTATACCAGTCACAAGCAGTGTATATGGCATAACAGTTTGGCCAGTAACATGTGTAAAACAAGCAAGCTATTTTTGTGTTTAAGACATTTTTGTGCTTAAGCAGCTCTATGGAATGGGCCCCATTGGTTATGTGAAATCTTATTTACACAAGAATCACAGAGCCTGCTTGAATTCTCATAATATCAGCTTGTAGTAAGCAGTTTGATGGAATGAAACAAAGAATGTCACATTTTATGTAGATTGCACCAGATCAACTTTTGGTATATGAAGAAAAAGGGGGCACAACTCAAAACTTATTATTTTGTCCACTATTGACTTTATGTGGTTAATACCACTCAATATGTAACATTTTCTCACATGGCCAGTAAGTTGTCTGCCCAGGGGTGGTTTTCACAAAGACTAGTCCAAAGGCCCAGTCCCACTGCATCGATAAGGAGAACGATAATGTTAACAACGCAAAGAGAACGCATTCCATTGGTTGATTGAGCGTGAGCGTATTATGCGTGGAGCAATTCGACCAATAGAATGCGTTCTCTTTGCGTCGTGATCGTTATCGTTTTTGTATTGCTGCAGTGTGGGACGGGGCCTGTATCTCGAGTTAGGACGAGTTACTCGTCCTAACTTAGGACTAGCCTTAAGTTTTTGATATCTCATAGGACTAGTCTTACGTTAGGAAATTAGGACTAGTCCTAATCCTAAGTAAGGACTCGTCCTAAGAAAGGACTAGTCCAGGGCTGGATTTCACAAAGAGTTAAGACTAGTCTTATCTCGAGTTAGGATGAGTTACTCGTCCTAACTTAGGACTAGACTTAAGTTTTTGATATCTCATAGGACTAGTCTTACGTTAGGAAATTAGGACTAGTCCTAATCCTAAGTAAGGACTCGTCCTAAGAAAGGACTAGTCCAGGGGTGGATTTCACAAAGAGTTAAGACCAGTCTTATCTCGAGTTAACTTAAGACTAGCCTTAAGTTTTTGATATCTCCTATAGGACTAGTCCTACGCTAGGGTTAGTCTTATAACTCTTTGTGAAATCAACCCCTGGAATGTACCAGGTAAATATTTTTGTAAACAAGGTGATATTTACAAACTAAATTATATACAATTAAAGGCAGTGAACACTATTGGTAATTGTCAAAGACTATAGCCTACACAGTTGGTGTATCTCAGCATATGCATTAAATAACAAAGCTGTGAACATTTGAGCTCAATCGGTCATCAAAGTTGCGAGATAATAATAAAAGAAGAAAACACCTTGTCACACGAAGTTGTGTGCGTTTAGATGGTTGATTTCGAGACCTCAAGTTCTAAACCTGAGGTCTCTAAATCAAATTCGTGGAAAATTACTTCTTTCTCGAAAACTATGTCACTTTAGAGGGAGCTGATTCTCACAATGTTTTATACCACCAACCTCTCCCCATTACTTGTTACCAAGTAAGGTTTTGTGCTAATAATTATTTTGAGTAATTACCAATAGTGTCCACTGCCTTTAAGGCAAGAAAGGGTAACAAAAACCATATGGATATAGTATGTACATAAGGTGCTTATGTAACTTCAATGTTCTAAATAAAAATCTTCCAATTAAAATGTCCAATACAATCTCTTTGTTATAAAAGTGATAAAATCAAGCTATAAAATGCTACCTATTCAAATTAACATGTATAAAGAAAAACAAAGGAAATGCAATGCCAATGTCAAGATTATTTGACAAATATAATTTCTCAGGTTTAGGTTTTGAGATCAGTGGAATTGTGAGCAATGTGGGTGTAACTCTTTAAACCAATGCCTGATTTCATAAGGTGTTCCACAACAGTGATTTGTATTGTGAAATCACACTGTGCTTAGCAATTAAGATTGGATCATTGAATGACTTACATTGTGTGATTCTTGGATCAATCTTGGTACTTGATGAAATCAGATGCTTATACAGAAACCTCAATGTTCAAATTACTGTACAAATTTCTGTTACCAATGGAAATAAATATTGTGTGTTTTTTAACAAGATTGACCCATAATTTCAAAGTTTATAACCAACGAAATACAAAAGATATTCTGGTGAACAAAGATGACATGTTAGATGTCACTTTAAGGTGGCATCTACTTTGGGTGACTTTGTTAAATCAATCTTAAACCCCCTATGAAACCATGATACCCTGTATTTGATTTTAGTATCTTACATTCTGATACATGGGGTTCTTTTTGCTCTGTAAATCATCTACCGCTTCATAGGTACTGGAGACATCTTCCTCGGATCTTTTACTGGCGTTTTTCACGTTTTGTCTACAGTCTTGATCTTGTAAAGTCGTTTTGGATGTTGGGATATTGTAAATTGCCCTGTCACCTTCAAACTGTAACTCAACATTGTTAGTCTTCACTGCGTTGGTTAGAACAGTTTCCTTGCTCTTAGACCTTTGATATTTGACAATGAAGATGATGTTTATGATGACCGAGACAAAGAAAATGAGAAGAATGACCGAGAATGCGACAATTACAGGGAGGGTAGATATTGATGAGGGGCCCCCATCAGCGTCTTCTTCAGAAGCTGTGGTACTTTTCCAAGACGCTGTGTGCTGTGATGCTGCTGTACTAATAAATACATCAAGAGGCTCAGTTGTTGGTCGGGTTGTCGTGCTGGATGGTGTGGTCATTAGGAGGGTAGATATGGATGAGGAGGCATCAGCGTCTTCTTCAGAAGCCGTTGTACTTTTCCAAGACGCTGTGTGTTGTGATGCTGCTGTACTAATAGATGCATCAAGATGCTCAGTTGTTGGTCGGGTTGTTGTGCTGGATGGTGTGGTCATTAGGAGGGCAGATATTGATGAGGGGCCCCCATCAGCATCTTCTTCAGAAGCTGTTGTACTTTCCCAAGATGCTGTGTGTGGTGGTGATGCTGCTGTACTAATAGATGCATCAAGATGGTCAGTTGTTTGTTGGGTTGTTGTGCTTGGTGGTGTGGTCATTAGGAGGGCAGATATTGATGAGGGACCCCCATCAGCATCTTCTTCAGAAGCTGTTGTACTTTCCCAAGATGCTGTGTGTGGTGGTGATGCTGCTGTACTAATAGATGCATCAAGATGGTCCGTTGTTGGTTGGGTTGTTGTGATTGATGGTGTTGTCATAGGAACCACAGTCATTGGACCAATGGTGCAATTCCGTCCCATACCAGAGAACCTGGATGCACTGGAGTTCATACTGCAGTCAAATGAAGAGCCATTATCAGTAGCTCTAACATATAGCCATATAGTCATGTAATGGTTACTACTCTTGTACCAAGTGTAACTCTCACCACTAGATACAATATGCACATTTACATTTGGTTTACCAATCTCAGAGGAACAACTCATATATCGCCCCTTCCCTTCTTGTACAGTAAAAGGACCTCTTGGATAGCAAGAGAGTGATGGAAAGTAGTGCACCCATAAGAACATACCATCTGCAGCTAAACTGCCATTGTCAATCTGGCTATGCACACTACACTGATAATACACAGTGGTTTTACCGATGTTTCTAATCGTGAGGACTTCAATCTTTGATCGGCTTGAAGTGAATGTTGTATCGAGACTACAACTTGAAATGATGCACTCTTCATTTCTTGTTATTTGTGTTCTACTATCGCTGTAATATGCCCACCACTGCACTTCATAACCAAACTGCATATCAGTAGTATTACATTGTAATCTCACAGTGTCACCCTCCACTACATCACCAGTTAATCCATTCACACTGATGCAAAAGGTTGGAAATAAACCAAGCCAAATACACAGGAATAGTAGCTGTATGGAACAACACCCTCTATCCATGGTCTTCATAGTGTTGTAGATAGGGAAGCAAGACCCCAGGCTTGAAGCTGATAGCACTCTGTGGCTTGAGTTGGGAACGATCTTTGTAGAGTTGTAAAATGAACTCGTTCTGAAGAAAAGTGATGGGTCCAGCTTTTTGATGGCATTTATGTCAGATTCCAAAGTGCGCCAAACACTTTCTTCGGTGCAAATAACTATCTATTGGCACGATTTATAGTTATTATTGTGATCCATATCAATAAACAACATTTTGATAACTTAATAAACCCAGGAAGAGTTCCTCTTTTTCTTGTAAAAAAAAAAGTATATTGGAGTTATCTGAACTTTGATTGTTTTCAAATTGTGCAAACATAAAAAAAAACTTGATAAAGTGCACCAAGTGTTGCTGTATGAGGAAGCATTTGAAATTAATTCACTTGATAACAAGTCAAACTTCTTCAAAAAAAAACACAGTCTGGTTAATTGTCACGAAACTTATATGACAATGCACATGACCTAGCTCTTGATTCAAAACAGAATAACCAATTCTGTTTGCCAAAAATGTCCAATTAATCTTTTTGTTATTAAAGGCACTGGACACTATTGGTAATTACTCAAAATAATTGTCAGCAAAAATACATACTTGGTAACAAGCAATGGAGAGCTGTGGATAAACATTTTTAGAAATGGTTCACTCTGAAGTAATGTAGTTTAAAAAAAGAGGTAATTTTGCACACTCAAACAATAAAGGACTTCAGCTGAAGCCTTTCGTTTTTGCTTTCACTATTCTTTGCAAATTCAACAACCTATTGAGCCAAAATTTTCACAGGTTTGTTATTTTTTGCATGAGTTGGGATACACAAAGTGAAAATACTTGACAATTACCAATTGTGTCCAATGCCTTTAAACTGATAATGATCAAGCTAACAAATATTGTTAGAAAAATATAATTTCTCCGGTTTGGGTTTTGAGATCAGTGGAATAGTAATACCTACAGCAGTGTGAGATCAAGACTATAAAACATTGCCTGATTTCATTAAGTGCTATATGGTTGATCTTAAGATGAGTTTTCTATATCATGACATCACACTTTGCTCAACAATTAAGATAGGATCATTGGATGACTAAAGCCCGGCTCCTACTTCCTGTAAATGTGATGCGAATTTGACGTGAATTTGACGTCACAATTCTGTTTTCACAGCGAAAGTTTTGCAAAAGTTGAGCACAGTTCAACTGCTACAAGTTATTAATTTTGGTTAGTTCCTGTGAAAAAATATCACAGGCATATTACTTGGGTGGGATTCGAACCCACAACCCTTGCAATTCTAGAGCAGTGTCTTACTGACTAGACTACCGAGATTGCCCGGTAGCTAGAGGCAGTTCGAATCCTATGCTTCGAATTATTCGTTGCGAATATGTGATATCAACATTTGTATCGCATTCGCATGAAGTATGCACTGTGCTTTAGAGATCAATCTTGGTACTTGATGAAATCAGATTCTTGTCCAGAAACCTCAATGTTCAAATTACTGTACAAAATTTGTTTCGCCAATGGAAATAAATATTGTTAGTGATTTTTAACAAGACAACTTCAAATTCATACCATCGATATTTAAAAAAGATACACCGGTGAACAAACATGATATTAGGTAACGCTTAGATATGGTACCTACTTTGGGTGACGTTGTTAAATCGATATTAAATCCCCTTTGAAACCGTGATACCTTCAATCCTGTATTTCATTTCAAAACTTTACATTCTGATAAACAGGTCTCTGTAACTTTGTAACCACTTCATAGACCGAGACATCTTCTGATATTTTACAACTGTTTTTCACTTTTTGTCTACAGTCTTGATCTTGTAAAGTCTTTTTGGATGTCGGGACCTTGTAAAATGCTTTGTCACATTTAAACTGTACCTTGTCACCTTTAAACTGTTCCTCAGCACTGCCGGTCTTCACTGTGTTGGTTTGAACAGTCTCCTTGCTATTAGATCTTTGCAGATGCTTGACAATGAAGATGATGTTTATGATGACCAAGATAACAAGCAGCAGAAGAGTGACCAGGAATGCGGCAATCCAAGGGAGGGCAGATATGGATGAGGGGGCCCCATCAGCGCCTTCTTCAGAAGCTGTTGCAATTTCCAAAGACGTTGGTTGTTGTGATGCTGCTGTACTATTAATAGATGCATCAGGATGCTCTGTTGTTGGTTGGGTTGTTGTGAATGATAGTGTTGTCATAGGAACCACAGTCATTGGACCAATGGTACAAGTTCGTTCCATACCAGAGAACCTTGATCCACTGGAGGTCATCCTACAGTCATATGAAGAGCCGTTATCAGTAGCTCTAACACCGAGTCTTATATACACGTCTGGGTAGTTCCACTGTTGCCAAGTGTAACTCTCACCAAGAGATACAATATCCATGTTAACTTCAGGTTTACCTTTCTGAGTGTAACACCTCATATATTGTTGCTCTCCTTCTTGTACAGTAAAAGGACCTTTTGGATAGCAAGAGAGTGATGGAAAGTAGTGCACCCATAAGAACACACCATCTGCAGCTATGATGCCGCTGTCTACCAGGCTATGTACACTACACTGATAATACACAGTGGTTTTACTGATGATTCTAATCGTGAGGACTTCAATCTTTGATTGGCTTGAAGTGTATGTTGTTTCAAGACTACAACTTGAAACGATGCACTCGTCATTTCCTGTTATTTGTGATCTACTATCGCTGTAATATGCCCACCACTCCAGTTCATAACCAAACTGCATACCAGTAGCATTACATTGTAATCGCACTGTGTCATCCTCCACTACATCACCAGTTGGTGATAATAATTGTACCTCAACAGTCAATCTATTCACACTGATGCAAAAGGTTGGAAATAAACCAAGCCAAATACACAGGAAAAGCAGCTGTATGCAACAACACCCTCGATCCATGGTCTTCATAGTGTTGTAGATAGGGAAGCTTGAAGCTAATAGCACTCTGTGGCTGGAGTTGGGAACGATCTTTGTCGAGTTGTAAAATGAACTTGTTCTGAAGAAAAGTGATGTGTCAAGCTTGTTTGAAGGCATTTATATCAGATTCCTGCGTGCAAAAACAACAACACTTTCCTCAGTGCAACTAACTTACTGTGATTATTGTGATCCATATCAGTAAAACAACATCTTCATAACTTAAAAAAACCCAGGAAGAGATCCTTTTTCTTCTTAAAAAAAACAAAATTAGAGTTTTTCCTAACTCTTATTGTTTTGAAATTGTGCCATCATAAACACAAACCTTGATAAAGTGCACCAAGTGTTTGCTGTATGGGGAAGCACTTGACATTAAATGCCTCGACAAAAAGGAGCCAAACTTCTTCAGAAAGAATACCCAACCTGATTAATATTGTCATCCGTGACCGAGAACTAGTCACACATTCCAACAAACAAGTCTGTTGGGCAAAATAACTTTTTCCAAATAGCTAATTTGAATTTTGTCGAATGAGTATTCAGCTGAAATGAACAAACGCCATCTAAAACGCCATAATTATTTTTCCTTTAGTGATTAATTTGGCGTTCCAAAAAGCAAATGGTAATATTTAATAATAGTAGGGGACTTTGATACATATCAGCTAAAACAATTCTTTCATAAACTGATAATAATAACAAAGACAAGTTCCTTGTTTTCCTGCTAACAAAACACAACTTAGTGACAAAATAGACATTGGCATTTCCCAATATAAACCTTGATAAAACATTGTAAGAGGAACATGTTATAAATACAAAAGAATTGAAGATCAGTTGCCATGATAATGCCAATATACACGACCTACATGTATAGAACTAGATATATATTCAAGACAATGAACAAGCAATTGTGTAGGGCAACAATAAAATTCACAAGGGGTTGGAAATCGGACCAGGTAGTTTTAAGCAGGACAGTTTTTTTCCCAGAACTGCAGTCTCCCGAACTCAAAAATCTACTCTGCATCAGTAGAATAATAAAGCAAGATAATTTCTCAAAGAACAAATCTACACAGCAAAGTATATATGCACCAGGGCCCAAATATCACTTGACAGTTGTCTGCTAAGCAGAAATGAGCAGGATACCAGTCACAGATTGTACATGTGGAATAATAATTCGGCTGGTGTCCTTGTTCTGGTAACCACAATTTTGTTGTGCTTAGCTGATTTTTATGCTTACGCAGCTCTATGAAATTGGGCCCTGGTGTTACTGCAAACACAATACATTCATAACTCACCATCATCCATCATCATTCAGCATAGACTTGCATCCATGGCCGCCTCGTCCTCAGATTGTAATGGGGGCCCACTCATGGAGTTGCTGCCATCACCTGGTGTCTTTCAATCGCTGCTCTTCTCAGTTCTTCGACGCCTCTTCTACTCCACTTTGTGATGTTGTCTATCCAGCGCAGCTTAGGGTGGCCTCTGCCTCGAATTGTACCTGTAGGCAGACCATCTATAACTGCGCTGTCATTGAGATTGTGAGTTATTATTGTGCCAAGATAGCCATGGAATACCTCAAAACCCATTGACAAGCAATTATTTCAATATTGACTAAGGATGCCTAAGCGAGGATTCAAAATCCCACTCTGTGTTACAACAGAACTTGATGCTCCACAAAATTAAGGGACGTAAAAATAAGAAACAAAAACTAAACTTGTGACAAAATTATTTTATTCCGTTTTAAACTGCAAGTCATATCTCCGTTGAGCTTTGTTTCTATATGGCAACTCAAATGATTATTTTAAATAAAATGGGAAACATTAATATCTCCTCCATGAGTTGTGTTGTGTACTTAATAAAAAAGGCACTTAAAGGCACTGGACACCTTTGGTAATTGTCAAATACCAGTTTTCTAACTTTGTATGCATCAACACAATACATAAAATAACAAACCTGTGAAAATTTGAGCTCAAGTGGTTGTCAAAGTTGCGAGATAATAATGGAAGAAAAAACACCCTTGTTGTACAGATGCTTGAATTCGAGAACTCAGCTGAAGTCTTGAATTCAAGGCAAATATTTATGCTACTTCAGAGGGTGCCGGTTATTTTGAGTAGTTACCAATAGTGTCCAGTGCCTTTAACAACCTATCAGCTGTTACTTAAAATACATTACACACTTAAAAATGTCACAAATATAAACCTTGTGTGAGAAAGAGTTTTACCATGATGCATGTCGTCACCAAGCAATTTTAGCGCATTGAACTCAAGTTCTGGTGGTTGTTAGTCACTTACAGAGCGCCGAAGGCACAAGATGCGGAACTGAAGCTTGCTTCATCTATTGTTGGAACGTGAAATATGCATGGGCACCATTTCAGCAAATGAATGTTTTGTTTCCCATTGATAAGAATGGTCATTGTCTGCACTGATCTATTGTTGTATCAAAAGAGTTACTTGCCGAAATGGCGTCCAGTGGGATTTACCATTTCAGCCCGAGTTCCACATCTTGCGCCTTTGACGCTCTATAATCTTTGGCCACTAGATTGTGCGTTCAAATCCCGGTCAGGACACTTGTGTTCTCAAGCAAGTCACTTTAATATATTTTGTTTTTCAACCCAAGAGTAAATGGCAACCTGCAAGGGAAGATATTGTTGACGGGAACGGTCAGCAAATCGTGTGCCAATTTGGGTGCTGGTGCTGCATACTCCTAAGGAGTTGAGATGGTTCAAACTGCTTACCAACCAAAAGGACCTATGGTCAAAATGCAAAAAATAGTTAATGGCCTGATGTATCGACCCTAACGTACAGTAGCTTTCTTGAAAGCTCAGACAAGACTCTGCTAGGGTCGAAACATCAGGGCCTAATTTCATAAAGCCTGTAAGCACACAGATGTGCTAAGCACACAAAAGTATTGCTTAACATATACAGGTTACCAGCCAAAATTACATTAAGTTTACATGGTGACCGATGCCCCACTAAATTTTTGCTAAGCAAAGAAAAAGCGGTAATTTCTACTAACAGCTTTATGAAATTGGGCCCAGGTCATGTACTGTTTTTTGCAAAACTAAAATGACCATAGAGTTATATATAAGAACTAGAGGGCGCACTGGTGATGCTTCTTGTACGAACGCGACAGGACCGCAAGGAGACATGTGCGCCATTCTGCATGCGCGTTGAATATGAAGTACACGTTGGAGTTCGTGTTTATTGAACGCTATACGCGATGCTGTTGTGTCAATTTACAAAATGGCCGCACAAACACACGCTGTGCGATGCCTCTTTTGTCAACTTAGAAAATGGCCACGCCCCCTATAGTTCTTATATATAACTCTATGAAAATGACCTACATTAATTAAAAGAGCAGTCTGGTGCCCTCTCCTCCCCACCAATCACACATTGTTACTTCTTATTCATAAGTACTTATATTTAGGACTCTTAGAGTACACAGACTGAAGTCAAGTCTTAGTTTTCTTTTGGGAGAAATAATTCTATGTAGTTAAAGGGACACACCGGCTCACCGTTTACGCAATTTAGGGGTGTAGAATCATAAATAATGTTTTTATAGATGGTTGCTGTAAAAAAAAAAATCATCAAAATGTCACGTATTTAGCGAAAAATGATTTTAAAAAACCAAAGCGGCCATAACAAGCTCCCGTTACACGCACTCTTTGAATGTGAATCTTAGTTAGATTTTTCACCATTATTTACATTTTGTAGCGATAATTTGAATACATGATCTTTTTCGTCAATTATTCGTAAATAATTTTGTAAAAAAAAAAGATTTAAATTTGGTTAAGTAAGTTACTTTTAGACGGCTGAAAGTAAAACTAGCCCGGAAGGTCACGTGATTGTTTGTACCACTTTTTGGTTAGAACAATCACGCGACCTGCGTTTTTGTCTTAAAATGCTCAAAAACGGCTAAATTTGATGATTTTTTTTAAGGACTGTTCTTCTTCATTCCTGGAAGACCGTTGAAGTCATATCTTAGTCTATTTTGTAGCCCAAATAGCCCAATTCGGCCGGTGTGTCCCTTTAAAATTACACAACTGTATTTACTCTGTATTTGGTAGTATAATACATACATGTATTATTGTAAGAATAAACTATTTAATAGTAAACTTGTGGGTACAACCATGTATTAAATATCTTTTGAGGGGGTGTTGGCTCTGAAAAGAACAGTAAACTCTACTCGTCTTCAGGAAAAGACACAAAAAGAAGAGATTTAATACAATGGTTGTACCTGCAAGTTTACTATTTTTAGAGGTTTATTCTTATTATTCACACCAAGTGAACTTCAATCATCACTTAGTACATATTATGTTTGTAACTTGAGTGATGGACAAAAACATTCAAGTTTGACTTGGACCTACTTTCATCAGGCTGGTACAGAAGAACAAGTTAAAGGGAAGGTACACGTTTGGTAATTACTCCCAAAACAAATTCATTAAAAACTGACTTGGTAACTAGCGTTGGAGAGCTGTTGATAGTATAAAACATTGTGGGAAGCGACTCCCTCTGAAGTAATGTAGTTTTTGAAAAAGGGGGAATTTCTCACTAACATTTTAAAAGACTTCTAGCTAGAAGTTTTTTATTCCTATTTGAAAGCACACAAATTCGTCTAAAGCCCAGTTCATACTTCCTGCGAATGCGAAGCGAATGTTGACGTCACAAGTTCGAAACAAATAATTCCCAGCAGTTGAACTCTGCTATACTCACTTGCGAAAATCGCTGCGAAAGGAGGGCCGTGACATCAAATTCACGTCAAATTCGCTTCGCATTCGTATTCGCATGAAGTATGAACCAGGCTTAACAAGGGTGTTTGTTCTTTCATCATTTTCTCCCAACTCCATGACCAATTGAGCTCAAATTTTCACAGGTTTGTTACTTTATGCATATGTTGAGATACACCAGGTGAGAACACTGGTATTTGACAATTACCAATAGTGTACCTTCCCTTTAAGAACAAATCTGGTATCAGCCAAAATGCCTTATGGTTCCAAATTTTTTAACATTGTTAATATTACAGGAAGAAACTATAATACATTGTACATAGTAAACTTGTGGGTACATTATACAACCTTGTGTAAATCTCTTTTGAGTGAGTGTTGGCTCTGAGAAGAGCCGGTTTGGTCTTGACGTTTCAAACAGTAGGCCTACACTCTGCTCCTGTCGTGTTTCTCCACACCATGCAGAGCTTCAAACAATACTTATTGTTAATATTGTTAACAAATACTTTAGTCCCATAAAACTGTTTACTAACATTTTTGTACTTTCCTATGGGCGCTTACACGCAATGCTTTTTGAGGGCCTTGATCAAAACGCATGTAACTATTTGACATATGTTTCTATAAATTTTTGTGTTTTCACCTATTGTTATTGCTTGGTAACCTTTATAGTAAAGTGACTGAATGTTTGCTTATGTGTGGGTGTGGACATAAATATTAAAGATGCTATGTCAGATTTGTTGCCGATTGACCCAAAAATTTTGATTTAAAATTCAATTGGTATTTTGATGGGGTCAAGAAAGTTACAAGCTTTCATTTGAGCCATTGCTTGAAAAAGTCCAACAATCAGTGAAATAAAGTGCTCAAAGTGCTATATCACGTTACTAATTCTTATATGTTTTATAAGAAACGTTTTAAGTTTTTGTCATGGTTCCTGATCATTAAAAGTAAAAATTTAACTTTTTCGTTAGAGAGGGTGATACTCTTTGAAATACCATTCACTCAAAAATCCCTATTTTTTAATGTTTGGGGCCAAAAATCTGACAGCATCTATAAGGAACTGAACTCAAAGATTGTCAACACCTTGTCAAAGGCATTTGACATAATCTTCAGAACTGACATGTACAAAGAACATTCCATCAAAGAGAGACAGGGGAAAGGACTCAGCACGTTCATTATAAGAGGAGAGTTGACTATGAAGCCAGTCAACTGAAAGGTATTTCTCACTAATGCTGAGAACAGGCAGTTTGTACAAGTGATCCTAGTTATGGCAATCTCAAATTCAGTTACATTGTCTAAAGTGACTTCATGTAGTCCACAGTTTCATAAGCTGGTAAGAGACAACACATTACACTCAACATCAATTATGTTCGATTTTTCCTAGTTCTGGACCGATTTACTCGATCATAAAAGCCTTGAACATGAGAGGGATGACCTTGAAGTTGATCCTTTGTTGGTTAGGAAGCTAGTGTAGTTTGAATAGAAACAAGAAAGCACAGAGTCGGTCTGCTAAGTCATGTCAAGAAGAAACAGACAGTGGATGGAAATGTGAACTTCGCAAGCTTATTTTGGATCAACCAGACTGTAAAATGCTCGAGTGGCCCATGTCAACCACGACCAAAAGACACAATTTTATGTTCAATTACTTCACATTGCTCCGCCTTTTTAAGAACGAACATGACCTCCACATCAATAAACAAATATTGAAAAAATCAAAGAAAAACCATATCCCCCAGAGGAAAAAGGTTTACTCCTACCCATTTCAATATTATTCCAAAACTTCACACTCTGATGGAAACCATTAAACAATTCATGAGCACCTGATAACATAATATAAATCACAACAAAGGAAACACACGGAATTAAACCAACAGTGTTCCCGTTATTTTCCTTTAAAAACACCTAAAATGTTATTCAACTGATGTACTGAGGTCAAACCCGTTCACACAAGGTATCCAACACCGACTTTTTCCCTACTTGGGAAACCCTTCACTAAAATTCCCTTGGAATTTTGGTTTTCTACTGTACCTAGAGGGTGTTCAAATCCAACCACGAAACTACAGTCGGAAATTGTGTACCAATCCCCGCTCATACACCCCACGGGAAAGAACACTTTGCATTTTCCACATCTACCCAGAGAAAACCAACTCAACCTAAATATAAAAACACCACCTATGACACTTTTCCTTATGTGCAAACACAAAAAGGAAATAAATACCGGCTCATAACCTGACACATATCAATGGAAATGAAATACACACACACTTTCCTCATAATTCCATAATTGTAAGGAAAAATGTTACCATTTCCACAGTATAACAAACACAAATTAGCCCCAGAATCCAGAACTTCAAGGTTCAGTTTTCCTGCGCCTTTGTGAGAGCCCACCCACCAGAACCACTGGACACTAATCTCCGCATTCACTACAAGGAACCCAGGACCAACTTACACGACGCCATTCAAGCACGGATGTATACACAATGAATTATATAGGGTGGAATCGCCTACGTCCGCACCAAAGCCTTATAGCTCTCGACCCTCGAGCGTACCAACCATCGACATCATGTCTACCAAACTGAGCAAGAGCTACAAGATCCCCAAGCGTTCCCGCAAGTCAAGCCCGCCTCCGACGGCCAAGTACCCCTCATCGACCGTCTAGTGGATTCGCTTCTGACACCCCTCGAGAACCCGGAGGAAAATAAACCAACCGAGAAAATCACCCTAAAGGAAACTGACTTTGATCTGGTAAAATCTCTAGCAGAACAGGTTACTAAACTGACTTCTGCACGGAGATATATTGCCAAACAGCTGTCGGTTTTCCAAAAGGCTATCTCATCAAAATCTCCCCTACCATACCTCACGACTGCAGTGAAGCTGCCACACCCACACCAGGGCCTATCCTACCAGCAATCCTTCAAGGATTCCTGGGAAAGATTTGGTAAGACGGCTTCACTAGCTTTCGCTCAATTAGCTCTCGAGGAGTACAAGACTTTGGAACAAGACACGGCGGCATGACTCGAAACAGCGAAGAAGGAGGCAAGACAGCGGATCCAAGAGCATTTCGAAGAACCAGAGTTAAGGACAGCGAACCACCTTTTCGGCTTCTTCACCCGTCCTAAACAATACCCGACCAAGGGGACGAAGAGAAAGCTTGAACAACGCAACTGAGCTCCAACACAAACCAAACCAACCGGTCCTTTTCAGGACCAACACACCTTCATAAGAGAGATTTACAATACTTGTGTTTAATAATAATAGTAAGGTATTCCCTTATACTATAATTAATCCAATTTTATTTTTATTAATAAAATTCACTTTCCCTACCTTCTCTTACAATGGCAAAACGTAAATTGGTTAAAGGAGCTCACCACTCACAATTCAACAGAAAAAGCCAACCGCTTTTCACGCAAGTGCATACAACACAAACAGGTTAATAAGAATAATATTCTTACCAACTTAGCGCTAAACAGTGAATGTTTCATCACAAACCTATCCAAGACAAACCTCTCCACTATGGAGAAAATTACCTTAGGAAAAGGTCTTAACTTTGTTCCAACTCCTGCTAAACACAACTTTCACCCTGAACCTAAAGGCAAACACAACCCATAACCTTTCTCTCTTGAGAATGGAGACCTATAGATTCAATTTGAATCACCCACACCGCAACTGAAGACATTGGTTGTTAAAATGTCATGTGAGATTTAAGCAGACTACAGGCCTTCAATATGACAACCTTACTCATCAAGTACATAGCTGTTTTAAAGGGAAGTGGGGAATTAGCGGAATCATACCCTTGTCAATGTCTGAAACACATATTGCAGAAACACTTTGGCGATAGTATTGTTTTCCAACAGACATTTTTCTACTTTCACTGAGTAGTCCTTAAATCATTGAGGACATTTGGTTTGTAATCAAACAATGTTTTACCAACTTCCATTTTTGTTTTTTATACAAATTTAGGGTTAGCTGACAGACTTGCTGAACAATTGAAAGAGTCTGTCAGCCACATTGAGGTAAAGTGCACTTGCAAGCATGCCAATCCCTCTTCAGCTCCATCTGAGGTTCATCATGATGAATCACAAGGCACATCAAAAGTATGTTCTGAATATTGGTTTATGTTGATTATTGTACTTGTTGTGGTTTTTGTTTTGTTTGGTATGCTGGCACATTCTTGCCATTTGTACAATTGTTACTCACAAATATTTACTTATTGTCATAAAGTGACTAACAAGAGTAATTTTGTAAAATGTATTTTCACTGTTAAGTGTTGGTTCGTTAATTACAATTTGTATTTCCAATGGCTATAATTATGCCCATGTTATTCTAACATCATGTCTTTTTGGCGTACTTTTGATGATTTCTTTACATAGACTACAAGTCCATTCTAAAAGTGAAGGAGCAAGGTTCACAAAGGAGATGCTCAGCATCTACAAGTGCACAGGCAGATGACACCCCAAAAATAGACGAGGTTACATGTAGTAGAAATATAAGTAGCTGAATTAACGTCTCCTGGCTCAGATACAAACAAACTGAGCAGAATCCGTTTTGTGTATAAACAATAATATTTTACTTTTTCCTTTTTTCCATTGATCATTACAGAAACAAGATACTGACGAGGAAGCCCTGTTCCATGCCGACCTCTCAAAAAGGGTCCACACTTTAAAGAGGAGTGAGGCAGAGCTGAAGAGCCAGGTAAGAGCTTTAAAAAAACAGAACCTTGCTCTCCAAGAAGGTAAATTAACAAATGTGACCAGGCACCTTTAGTGCACTGCTCCTTGAAGTGCAGCTGTTGCCTATAGCAACAGCCAAGACACTGGTATTGGTGGTCCAACAATGAACTGCCAACACCACCCTTATCATTCTTCCAATTGTGCACCCCTGTTTGAGGTGGACATCGCAAAGTTTATTGGAGTCGCACAAGTTAACTCGAGATTGCTCATTGTTAAACAATGTACAAAGATGGAGTTCATTAACAAGGAGTTTGAGTTTAGATTAAATGGTTCCTACCCGGATTGACTGTTTTAATCACCAACTGTAGATCGCCCTCTATATCAGACCTTTTTTGCATTTTGTCTATCGCTATGTTGCATTAAATCTCTTGTAAATATATCTCTCTGTGTCACACAAAGAAATTACAAATGCTAAGCAAGTGATGAGTACCCCAGTTATATACTTAATAACCAAAATGCTCATTAAACATTTCAACAACAAAAAGCATTATATTCATAATTGGACATTTTTACATGGTGCAGAACGAATATTGGATTCAGTAAAAAGAAGCAACACCATTAATATTCTACTGTCACTGAGTAGTCCTTAAATCAATGAGGATATTTGGTTTGTAATCAAACAATGTTTTACCAACTTCCATTTTTGTTTTTTATACAAATTTAGGGTTAGCTGACAGACTTGCTGAACAAGTGAAAGAGTCTGTCAGCAACATTGACGTGAAATGCACTTGCAGTTGCAAGCACCCTAATCCCTCTTCAGCTCCATCTGAGATTCATCATGATGAATCGCCAGGAACATCAAAAGTATGTTCTGAATATTGGTTTATGTTGATTATTGTACTTGTTGTGGTTTTTTGTTTTGTTTGGTATGCTGGCACATTCTTGCCATTTGTACAATCGTTACTCACAATTATTTACTTATTGTCATAAAGTGATAAACAAGAGTAATTTTGTGAAATGTATTTTCACTGTTAAGTTTTGGTTTGTTAAATTACAGTGTTGTATTTCCTATGGCTATAATTATTCCAATGTTATTCTAACATCATGTCTTTTTTGTGTATTTTTGATGGTTTCTTTACAAAGACGAAGATGAAACTACAACCAATGAGGATCTCAGAAACGAGGTCATTGTCTTAAAGAGGAGCGAGGCGGAGCTGAAGTGGGAGGTGAAAAAACTAAAAAAACAGAACCTTGCTCTGCAAGAAGGTAAATTAACAAATGTGACCAGGCAAATATATCTCTCTGTGTCACACAAAGAATGTTCAGTGCCTTTCCTGAAAAATTAATTTTGGTCTAATTAAGGTTAGCCAGCAACAATTAAAGTGTTGTATTCCTTTGGCTATAATTATAATCATGTTATTCTTACATCATGTCTTTTTGGTGTATTTTTGATGGTTTCTTTAACAAGACTACAAGTCAATCCTGAGTGTAAAGGCCCAGAGTCATTATTGAAAAACAAATTAAATTCTCAAATGTTTCAATTTGTTTTTATATTGGGTTTCATATGTCACTGGTGTGGCCCTACAACAGATTTGTAGGGCCAAGGATTTCAAAAAAATTACCTGCCAGCTAATGGTTCAAGTGTTCACTCCAGAAGAGCTTTCCACTACAGGAAAACGACTGAGGAAAGAGTGTCGAGGAAGACCAATCCTCGACCAAAAACAGGTTGAAGATATTATTGGTACGTTAAACTGTCTTTTCATATCATGAGTTCAAACTGAAACTTGTATTACCTGTTTGCAAAAACTATTAATAGTTTAAAATAAGATTTATTTTATATAATGTTGTTATTTGTATTTGTACAGCCACTGTCCTTCAAAAATACCCCAAAACAACAGCTGCAGAGGTGCGTGCAAAAATGGCACAGAAGTGTAAAGACACCAGGACAGCCACCAAAAAAATGGCAAGTAAGGAAAAAGAAACAAAGTTATTTGATTTTTGTTACTTAAAAGCGGTGAGCAAAAGGCATCCTGGCCAGGGTATTTCATCAAAACTTTAGCTAACCTCATCAAGATCATGAAAATCAATAAAGGAAAGTTTCAACCAATTCGTTTTTCCCCTTTATTAAGTGTCTCTTAAAACAGACTATTTTCTTCAGGTTTTTAGGTAACACTGTTTTGTTTTGTGATTGGTGAATTCTCTGATTAAACAGAGTCTTAAAGCAACTTATTGTGTATTTTATCGCTGTATAGGGATAGTCATTGTTCTTGATTTATTATAATTACTTCCAGTCAACCGCAAGTCCATATATCTCTGGTGTACCCTACAACAGATTTGTAGGGCCAAGGATTTTAAAAATCAAGGAAAGTATCAACCAATTCGTATTTTCCCCTTAATTAAGTGTCTCTTAAAACAGACTATTCTCTTCAGGTTTTTAGGTAACACTGTTTTGTTTTGTGATTGGTGAATTATCTGATTTAACAGAGTCTTAAAGCAACTTATTGTGTATTTTATCGCTGTATAGGGATAGTCATTGTTCTTGATTTATTATAATTACTTCCAGTCAACCGCGAATCCGTACGTCACTGGTGTGACCCTACAACAGATTTGTAGGGCCAAGGATTTCAAAAAAATGACCTGCCACCTAATGGTTCAAGTGTTCACTCCAGAAGAGCTTTCCACAAGCCTGGTTACAGGAAAACGACTGAAGAAAGAGTCTCGAGAAAGACCAATCCTCGACCAAAAAAAGGTCGACTATATTATTGGTACGTTAAACTGTCTTTTCATATCATGAGTTCAAACTGAAACTTGTATTACCTGTTTGCAAAAACTACTGATAGTTTAAAATAAGATTTATTTTATATGATGTTGTTATTTGTATTTGTACAGCCACTGTCCTTCAAAAATACCCCAAAGCAACAGCTGCAGAGGTTCGAGCTAAAATGGCGCAGAAGTGCAAAGACACCAGGACAGCAACCCAAAAAAATGGCAAGTAAGGAAAAAGAAACAAATTTATTTGATTATTTTTTTCATTTAGCCACTGTTTCTTTTTCTTTATAAAACCAATTAGGGTTCTCAATACATTTTGTCAGTGTTTTCACGAAGGGACAAACATAGCCAAATGATTGTTTTTCCTCTAGATATTCTTCTTTCTGCAGAAAGACACGCTTAAAAGCGGTGAGCAAAAGGCATCCTGGCCAGGGTATTTCATCAAAACTTTAGCTAACCTCATCAAGATCATGAAAATCAATAATGGAAAGTTTCAACCAATTCGTTTTTCCCCTTTATTAAGTGTCTCTTAAAACAGACTTTTTTCTTCAGGTTTTTAGGTAACACTGTTTTGTTTTGTGATTCAGGAGTTCTCTGATTTAACAGAGTCTTAAAGCAACTTATTGTGTATTTTATCGCTGTATAGGGATAGTCATTGTTGTTCCAGTGTTTTTATTGGCTATTAAGTACTTTAATCTATCATTGTTTTAATCGATTACACTGATTTATGATAACTTTGGAAAGTTCTTTGAGGTTATTTTGTTAAGTTATGCGCTACATAAGAATTGAATATCATTATTATTATTAATTAGAAAGACTTATCCAGTTGCTTAGGGCAAAGTTTGCACTAAATAGGATTTAGGATGATTATTGAGAAACAAATGAAATTTCCAAATGTTTCAATTGTACCAAGACTAAGTCGATTACATAATGGGTAAGATTTGCGTCAAAGACACCCAACCATCAATGACGAAGCTTCGCCTCCACAACAACCAAGAATTTAGGAGGAAGATATACAGCGCTTCAAAGT
The DNA here is from genome assembly GCF_032118995.1 of Asterias amurensis. NCBI lineage: Eukaryota > Metazoa > Echinodermata > Asteroidea > Forcipulatida > Asteriidae > Asterias > Asterias amurensis. Next base: position 15,925,234 of record NC_092651.1, on the reverse strand, counting down.
GACACTTGATGGTCAAAGGAAGCTACCCAAAACAGGCAGTTTTGCGTCAAAGACACAGCGACCATCAACAACAGTTTTTTTTATTTATTTGTACAGCCACTGTCCTTCAAAACCACCCAAAAGCAACAGCTGCGGAAGTTAGAGTGAAAATGGCGCAAAAGTGTAAAGACACCAGGACAGCAACCCAAAAAATGGCAAGTAAGGAAAAAGAAACAAATTTATTAGATTTTTGTTTTCATTTAGCCACTGTTTCTTTTTCTTTATAAAATCAATTAGGGTTCTCAATACATTTTGTCAGTGTTTTCACGAAGGGACAAACATAGCCAAAATGATTGTTTTTCCCCTGAATATTCTTCTCTCTGCAGAAAGACACGCTTAAAAGAGGTGAGCAAAAGGCATCCTGGCCAGGTTATTTCATCAAAACTTTAGCTAACCTCATCAAGATCATGAAAATCAATAAAGGAAAGTTTCAACCAATCCGTATTTTCCCCTTTATTAAGTGTCTCTTAAAACAGACTATTTTCTTCAGGTTTTTAGGTAACACTGTTTTGTTTTGTGATTCGTGAATTCTCTGATTAAACAGAGTCTTTTAGCAACTTATTGTGTATTTTATCGCTGTATAGGGATAGTCATTGTTCTTGATTTATTATAATTACTTCCAGTCAACCGCAAGTCCATGTATCTCTGGTGTACCCTGCAACAAATTTGTAGGGCCAAAGATTTTAAAAAGTTAACGTACCAGCTAATGGTTAAAATCTTCAGAGCTTGCATCTAGCCTGGTAACAGGAAAACGCCTCAGAAAAGAGTGCAAAGGAAGACCAATCCTGGACCAAGAAAAGGTCGACTACATAATTGGTACAGCCGTCGTACTTGGCAAACATCCGAAAGCAACAGCTGCAGAGGTTAGAGCCAGAAGTGCAAAGACAGCAAAGTAGCAACCAAAAAAATGGCAAGGAAAAAGGAAGTTAGTTCAAGGAACACTTTGGCTAGGATCAGTCGAGTTAGTCTTTGAAAAGCATTTGTAACTGTTTGTTATAAAATGCATATGATTAGAAAGATATTTTAAAAGTAGAATATAATGATCCACACACAAGTATCACTAGAACTTGTGCGATTTTCCTTTTACCTCGTCGACTAACATGGTCGACCATTTATGGGAGTCAGATTTTCGACTCCATAAATGGCTGAACGTGTTAGTTCGCAAAGTAAAAGGAAAACCACGCAATTTCAAGACAAAATTGTGTGGATCATTGTATTCTACTTTAAAACATCTTTCTAACCATCTGCATTTCATAACAAACGGTTACAAACGCTTTTCAAAGACTGACTCGACCAAGGCAAGGCAATCCAAGGCAACGTGTTCCTTTAACTCCATCGTTGTGGGCAAACTGGCGGAGAATATTTGGCTGCAACAAAATGAAACAGTAGCTCAAATGGTTATGTTTCACATAAGGAGGAGGTATTAGTACCAATGTCAGTCAAACATAAGATTGGAGCATTCCGTCAGTTTCTCCCAATTACTTACGGAGTTGTTGGCAAATTGCCAGCAGCAACAATCAGAGTTGACGCTTTCAGTGGAAGGGAATGTTTTTAAGCAAACTTCCTTGAAAAAGAAATAAAAATTCTAAGAATTGCCTCCAACGATCCTGCCCTCTTTTTCTTCCAGGTAGATCGAGGCTCAATTCCTTATTCGAAAACATCACAGTGCACGGACCAAATTTGCTAATGTCATAGGCTTTTTGCAACCAGAGTACGCCACTGAGGTGAGAGTCATACCACCGCCCCATCTGAGCAGGATGCTTATGATGTCTTAATGACTGCCCTCATCCGTCACACCGCTGCTTCTGAACAGAAACGACTCCACCAACTTTTGATCTCAGAGAAGCTTGGTGATCGCAAACCTACACAATTTTCTGAGGCGTCATGTATGGGTCACCAGTTTGGGGTTAATGTTGTATTGGCCCTTTAAAGATGTTTTTAGATGTATTTTTGTGTGATTTTCTCATGTTATTTTGCACAAAAACAAGGTCCCTCCGAATTACACTTGGTTTCAGCATATTTCATATCTACAAGAATTTGAGAAACTAAGGCAAAAAGATCAAACTTTGGATGTCAATGACCAAGCTTCATCTCCTATTGAAATGAAATATGCCTTGTTCTCACCATATTACACCTGTACTAATGCAATTGCATTGGCTCCCAGTTAAGTTTCGAACAGTTCACACTATTCTTCTGTTACCTTCAAGGCTCAAACATGTCAATCTCCTGCTTATTTATCTGAACTTGCTCACCATTATTCCCCTACTCTGAGTTTACAATCATCTCAACAATCATTGCTTTCAACTACTAGAACTTCTTCCATTTTTTATGGCCACAGATCTTTTTCACATGCTGCACCGTTTCTTTGGAACAGTCTTCCTGTTCATACTCGCCCGGATAGTTCTTTACAATGTTTTAAGACCCTGTTGAAAACTTGTTTGTTTAAAGCTGCTTTTTTATAATTTGCTTATTTGTATCTTGTATCTTTCTCTCATTGTTTATTTTTATTGTTCTCTTTATGCGCTAAGAGGCTTTTTGCATTAGGCACTTTACAAATGTCTTATTATTATTATATATGGAGGATGCAGAGATTACCACATTCAGGGACGGAAAGTATACCGATGAAGAGAGGGAAACAGTAATGGTGCTCCTTTTTATGGACGTTGCAAGAAGTAAAATCAGTGATGTCATGCCTATTGTCCTGAAGAAACTGGCAAAAAAGGCTGGTGAAAGGCTGCCTAGGATAGGGCATTTATCTCCGACATTCGTCTTGAGGCTAGCCATCAAGCAGATGTAGAAGTCCGCTAAGCGATGAAGTACAACAAGCCAGAAGAAGCATTGGGAAATTGCCTTCATGGGAATGGGACAACTAAATACCACAAAAAATACCAAAACTTTCAAGTCACCCTACACGACGGGACATCTCTAACACTGAGCCTTCAACCAGCGAGCTGGTGGTGATACTTGTGCTAAAAAATTAAAGAACTGCAAGAACTCATCGTACTTATGGGGGATGCAGAGATTACCACATTTATGGACGGAAAGTATACAGGTGAAGTGAGGGAAACAGTAATGGTGCTCCTTTCCATGAACGTTGCAAGAAGAAAAATAAGCGACGTCATCCGTGGCATGACAGGTCATTCCCTCCCTAAACAGTGAGTGGTGTTTGAAACTGCAAATGTAAATACTTAAGCTCCACCAACGCCAGCAATGTCCTGAAGACGAGCAGAGTATAATGTTCGAAACGTTGAGACCCAACCGGCTCTGAAACCGGCTCTTTTCAGAGCCAACACTCACCCCCATATTACTATTTATTTATAGTTTCTTCTTATTTCTCTACACCATGCAAAGCTTCAAAACAATACTTAGTTTGAATTTCACACATTTATATTTCCAATCATAGGTTGGGTGTGGATGCAAAGTTTTTTGCAAGTCTCACCCAGTTGCATAAAGAGCGGGATAGTGTGCACCGAGAACTGCAAATGTAAATCCCGAAAACACAAAAACAAGGGGGATATTGTACACTGAGATATTCAGCTCTTTCAGTGCCTGTGCCCGCTAATTTGCTAACATTATCATACACAGGGTAAAAATTTTAATTTGAAAAAATTCTCTTTGGTGTGATGCAACGCCTTCTTTACATAAGTATTATACATGTAGAATAGACTGCTTACTACTGTTGTTCACATCTCTTAGTAACTTGCCTCTATTTGTAATACAAGCAGAGCCGCTTCATCGTTTCTTGTAGAGGCAAGGTCTCAACATCTCTCCTTTCTCCGGTAGCACCTTCTTCGCAGAGGTTTGCTTAGAAAATTCCATCATAAGGAAAATCTTGTTGGAAAAATCCTGAAAGAATAAAAATGTTATAATAATGACACACATGTATCAAGCATGTTTAAGGTATCACAGTACCATGTACAAATCTAGCCTTTTGCATTAGACTTATGGCCTAAATGAATATTGTCTCTAAGTTTGAAAAAAAGAAAGAAAAAAAAAAAAAAAATGAATGTATTTTTTAAATGAATGTTTACATTAGTGCTGGGCGAATAGTGAAATTTTGTTATTCGGATACCGCTGGCCAACTATCCGAAATTTACCTGATATTCAAATAGTTTTTTTCACCGCTAGAGGGCGCTATTAAAAATATATAAACAAACAAAAAAAATATTTAAAAAATTTTTTTTTTTGCCGCTAGAGGGCGCTGTTCATTTGTGAATGAGATCTTATGGGCGGATTGATTTTAGTTTTAGACAGTGTCACTCGATCATTCATAAAAATATGATCTAATTTAAAGATGGCGATTTGCTTTTTCTTTTGATCGTGATTGACTCTAAGTGAAGGAAAACTTTCGTAATCTTTGAACAAATTACATCAGAAATGTCATTGTTTTAACTCTTCACGGAGGTGAGCATAGTTAAATACTTAAGTTTTGCTGTTTTATGCTGTCTTAATTGAAGTTTCATGAGGATTCAGACAAAGCATTCCTATCAGTTGTCGCCCGAAGTCCGTGAATATCCGGTTACTTGGTTGCAATTACAGAACTATCCGGTTTATAAATAGGTATTCGCGCCCATTGTGGATATCCGGTTCAGAAAAAAAAGGCATTCGCGGTTACGGATAATAATAATAATAATAATAATAACCCGTTTTTATATAGCGCTTTTCACACCCGGAGGGCGTCCCAAAGCGCTTCACATTATTACCCCTGGTCACTGGGCCTTAATTCACTCCTTAAACCATCTCAGCTCCCTGGTAGGGAGTATGCAGCCTGTGCAACATTAATATGCGCTACTCGGCTAAATCAACCACAAGAACCATCTCTGCCCTCACAGGTACCCATTTACCCCTGGGTGGAGAGAAGCAATTATAGTTAAGTGTCTTGCTCAGGGACACAAGTTTCACGACCGGGATTCGAACCCACACTCTGCTGAACAGAAGCATCAGAGCTTGAGTTCGGTGCTCTTATCCCCTCGGCCACGACACCCTATTCGCCATTAACCAGATATTCAAATAATTCGCCCAGGTCTAGTTTACATTTGACCAAACAATTTCCCTTGAGACCACTCTGGATCAATAAGCCAGACATGCAACTGTAACTTCACCAAAAAAGAGGAAATTACAAATGTCAATGATTTTGTATACGATTTTTTCATTTTTGAGTGGTAAAACTAACCTTATAAAAGAGGAAATCAGCTGATCCGAGGAAAAGTTGCATGCCTGATAATCTCCATTTACCAGGAGCTCCAAATTATGCAAACCAATGATAAGAAATCCTGACAAACTGCACTTACAGGTACGACTCTTTTCTAAAAGCACATGAGCAGGGGCCAATTTCATAGAGCTGCTTATAAGCAGAAAAACTGCTTAACAATTATCTGCTCAGCAGAAATAAACAGGATGCCAGTCACAAATTCTACAAACCACACATTAATTTGGCTGGTACCCTTATTCCGGTAAGCGTGAGTTTGTTGTGCTTAGCTTCCTATTGTGCTTACAAGCAGCTCTATGAAATTGGGGCCACTTTTCTTTTGTTTCAAGACTTACCGTTGACTCTTTTTGAAATCCAAGTTGTTTCATGATCTTAAGGAACTCTGTAAATGATGTGAACCTACTGGAAACCTCAGCTATCTTCAGCTGACCCCTAAAAAGAAGAGTGAGACAATAGCATTCAGATGTTAGGTTTATTGTATAAATCTACATTCATTAATACCTCAGATAGTTTCGCTATACCTATTGGTGGAGAGCGCGTCCTGTGGGGGTGTTTAAACGGTTGAAAATGACCAGCTGGAGCTCTGTTTATAACCGTTTGTTTTCGGATACCACGCACTTGTCAATTGGTGCAATACATTTCTTGTTACCGGTGATGCGGCGCTGTCGGTGAGTTGACCGCACTGTGTGTTAAAGGAAAACAAGAACCTCTTGCACCAAGACTATACGCGCATGAACAGATCTGGAAACTGTCGTCTCAGTCATAACAATGCAACACATGGACATACATGTTTTTACAGTTTCTTACTTTATTGCACCTTTTAACCAAAATGGCATTTATGAATGGGGTGCAATCTGGGGTGTTTCATATGGTTTTATCTAAATTTTCTCAGCAGTTGATCTTAGTTTAAAGGCATTGGACACTATTGGTAATTACTCAAAATAATTATTAGCATAAAACCTTTCTTGATTACGAGTAATGGGGAAAGATTGATAGTATAGACTATGTGACCTTTGTTTACAATAAGCGTGACCTTGTACATTCTTTAAGTATTCTGGCAGGCACTGTACTACACTGGTCCTATGGAAAAGTTGACATTTTGTGTCATAATTTTGTTTTGAGATGTGCCCCCTTTCATCATATCAAAAGTCGGTAAGAATTAGACAGTGCAATCTCCATAAAATATAAGATTTTTTATTTTCTTCCATTGAGTTGTGTACAAATCATGCCTGCAGGAAGTCCTGCACCGATGTGTGTTAGCACTGTATACTCAGTACTTTCCCGAGTCCTGTGAAAAAATATCACAGGCATGTTACTCGGGTGGGATTCGAACCCACGACCCTTGCAATTCTAGAGCAGTGTCTTACCAACTAGACTACCAAGGTTGAGACACCAACTGTGAAGGCTAGTCAACCAATAGTGTCCACTGCCTTTTATGATATTTATAAATGGATTAAAAAATTCTTTAAAAAAAAAAAAAAATGGACTTCTGGTAGGAAAAATCACATCCCTGGTTTACTTACTTCATTTTGAGAACCCTATTAGCTTCCTTGATGTAATTCATCCAGTTGGTACCCATCAGGGACAGGCAGAATATGGCTATGTCAAGACTATTGCTCTTCAATGGTACCTGTTATAACAAAGAAATTTGAAAACTTTAATATACATGTAATTACCATTTGCCTGCCTCATGTAATTTTGGTAAGCGCAAACACACTGGACACAATTGGTAATTGTTTTCGACCAGTCTTCTCACTTGGTGTATCTCAACATCTGCATCAAATAACAACCCTGTGAAAAATTGAGCTCAATTGCTTGTCAAAGTCGCAAGATAATAATGAAAGAGACAAACACTCTTGTCACATGAGGTTGTGTACTTTCAGATGCTTGATTTCCAGACTAATCTGAGGCTTGTTGGTTCAAGTCCAACTCCAGTTAACTTTTATTTGTTCAAACCCAATCTACATAAACTGTAAATCTTACCTTTTCCATATCACACACTGTCACATGCCGATTGAGAGAACAGAAATCAAAGGAGTGTACCGTTTGTTTCACACTCTGTGCAATGCGTGCCTCTCCACAACCAAAGTCACCAACAGTAAGATTCTCTGGCCTGAAAACAAATTGAGAATTGTCCTACAACGCTTAAAATCTCAGTCAAAATAAAGTAGAATATTGTTAAAGGCAGTGGACACTATTGGTAATTACTCAAAATAATTATTATCATAAAACCTTTCTTGATTACGAGTAATGGGGAGAGGTTGACAGTATAAAACAATGTGAGAAACAGCTCCCTCTGAAGTGACATAGTTCTCGAGAAATAAGTAATTTTCCACAAATTTGATTTTGAGACCTCAGATTTAGAATTTGAGGTCTCAAAATCAAGCATCTGAAAGCACACAACTTCGCGTGACAAGGGTGTTTCTTCTTTCAATATTATCTCGGAACTTCGACGACCAATAATATTGAGCTAAAATTTTTTACAGGTTTGTTATTTTATGCATATGTTGAGATACACCAGGAGAGAAGACTGTTATTTGACAATTACAAATAGTGCCAGTGTCTTTAAGGACCTGTGCTTATCAATCACCATCTCCGCTTACTGTGCGAGTGCCAAATTTCTGTGAATTGAAGAAAGTCCAGTAAGCACATGCCTAAGAAAAAATTCCTGGCTAACCTGTGATAGGCTTGATGTTAGCAAGGGATTCCCTGCTTACAGTAAACAGCATCATGAAATTAAGCCCATGTTTATGTCTAAGAGGTAGGGCAAAACTAAAATCATATCGCATTGACTAAAGTTGTACCTTATAGGCATAACATGACACTTCTGAAATGTATCCAGGATAGCATGAACAAAGCAGAACCATTTCAAAACTACACTGTCTTTTTTCATAATTGGGCATCATGGGGGGGGGGTGGGGGTGAGGGGTTAACCTTCAACATTATGAGAAGTTTGTTTACCTCTTCTTAGTTTCAAACTAAACAAAACCTTTTCCTTAACAAACCACTTTTGTATAATGACTGGACCTGATATGTAAAAACAACTTGCAGGCCCGATACTTCAGTAATGAAGGCGATTGCCTCTGTGCCCCATGGTCATTGCCTTGGTGCCCTTTGACAAGGAGAATATGCCTTGGTGCCCTTGCCCTTTCAAAAAACCGAAGCATACAGGACTGAACTCTGCATCAATACACACTCACCTTGTGTTGAGATGTTCAATGAAGATATCTACAGGATTAACCGGCCACTGTTTGACCTGCTGAGAGAATCCGCTGTGATAAATCTCAAACGCCTCCCTGTCATGTGACATCATCTGGTAGGCTTCAGACCCACTGGTCTTGTAGAGCTGCTCATTCAGATAGCGAAAATGTGCAGAATTAAGTCGTGCTTCCATTTTGGACTTGAGAGTCTGCTTTGCAGTGTGGTCTGGTGGCGGTTCTTTGGAGCCATTGAAGGCGTCTTCGTCGTTATCCACATTCAAAGACTCTTTCGGGTCTCCTTTGTCTTTTTCTTTACTCAAACTCTCAAAATGAGCTCGGGCTTGTTGAATGTTTACTTCTGTTGCTGTCTTTAAATCTTTTTTATTTACTTTGTCTGATTGTGATTTGTTCTTTTTGTTGTTCAACTTGCCAGTAGTACTGGTCTTAGTCCGTTGTTGTTGAATGTTGGTTACTTTCTCCAAGGTACTTTTTTTGATATTTGACTTAGTTCTTTGGTTCTTTGTCTCCTCTTTCACAATTGCAACCTTTTTGGAATCAAGTTTCTGCGACACAGAACTGTCTTTCCCTCTTCTTTTCAATTTTTTTCTCTGACTTTTTGTACTCGTATTTGATTCCACATTTGAATTCGATTTGTTCATAGTTTCTGTTTGTTCTTTGGTTGATGGTGTCAATCCATGATTAGGTTTTACAGTTTGAACCTCTTGATGACTCTTAAATTTGTTATTCCTTGGTTTTCGTTTCCGTTTCTTTTTCTCTAAAACACTGATAGGCTCACTTGGAGTAGATGCCTCAGATTGAAGTCTTTTCTTGATCCCAACTTCCACCTTAGTCTTCTCTTCATGACTTGCGGATGCTTGCATCTCCACTGGTATCCTGCTTTCATTGGTGTCCATTTTCCTTTTCTTCTTCGTTCCTCTTTTGTCAGAGCCATGAGCTTGTGCATCGTCAGTTTTTTCTTGTGAAGACTTTGGCTGTGGTGTTTCTGGAGATTTGTATGCAACTTTGATGCTTTCAGTCTGGGGATTCAGAGCTTTAGCGCCATTCTGTTTGTTTACTTTTGACTTCTATGGAGAAACAGTACAAATTTGAATTAGCTCTTACACATGAAAAGATTGAACAGTTCCTGTTGAAAACAAAAACTATGACAAGTTAGGTCTTTGAACAACTATTTTTATTTAGACAAATTTTGTGAAGAAACTATATAGTGGGGACCATCTAAAAGAAGATTTAGGTACAAATGCGTGTATGGTTATTGATCCAATCAACCACACTCGCTAACTTTACATTGGTAAAATGTCTGCCATATTGGACAAAAATGTACCATCAAGCCTTTTATTTAGAACTGCTGTGGTACCCTAGCAATTAAATGCAGGTTCCCTTCCGGAAAAAGTAAAAGTCTTTCAGCAATAACTAATCACTATGGAATATCAGGTTATGTTGCAAAGTGTTTTTTGAAAATGAATTTTGCACTATTTGGCAACTTATGTTACCTTTAGTACTGTGTGCACTTTTCTGTGCAAATGAATTTTGCACTTTTTGGCAACTTATGTTACCGTGTAGTACTGTGCACTTTTCTGTGAAAGATACAAATCTCTTGGAGTGGTGTATATGCCTCTCTTAATATTTATGCATGACGTCATAATTCTTACCCAAACTGAGGCCATAGGCGTACGTCTGCCACCACTTGCAGTGACTGCGCCGTTGGCCTCGTTTTGGGTTAGAATTGTGACAAACATGTACTTAAATGCATGAATATTAAGAGAGGCGTATAGTATCATAACAGATAATTAAAATGAAGTTGGCAGTTCTCTGGTTAAAGGCAGTGTACACTATTGGTAATTACTCAAAATAATTATTAGCACAAAACTTAACATGGTAACGAGTAATTGGGAGAGGTTGATAGTGTAAAACATTGTGAGAAACAGCTCCCTCTGAAGTGCCATAGTTTTCGAGAAAGAAGTAATTTTCCATGAATTTGATTTCGAGACCTCAAACATAAGATTGTTTAGATGACTGGTAAACAGGAGAGTAAGGGTCGGGAATAAGATTGAAGGATGTATTTGTCAACTGGGGAGTAATGGTCAGTACTGCGAGATCTTGGAGGAATTAGTGTGTGCTTTTACAACGAATTGGACGACATGAACGGGCCACCTGTTGAGGTATAAACAACTAGTGGGAATTAAAAAAGTGGATCTTCCTTAGGGAGTATCACAAAGTTTTGAGCTTTCTCCTGTAATTTGTTTTATGATTTCACTTGGTTGGTAAAACAAATTTTCTGGTAAAAGTTTTGAGCTTCAGTACAAGCCATGCAGTCTTGTAATTTAGTACCTAAAATTTGAGCCCTTCTTAATATTTAAGGGCAGTGGACACTATTGGTAATTACTCAAAATAATTATTATCATAAAACCTTTCTCAATTAAGAGTAATGGGGAGAGGTTGATAGTATAAAACATTGTGAGAAATAGCTCCCTCTGAAGTGACATAGTTTTCGAGAAAGAAGTAATTTTTCACGAATTTAATTTCGTGCCCTCAGATTCAGAATTTGAGGTCTCGAAAATCAAGCATCTAAAAGCACATAACTTCGTGTGACCATAGAGCGACAAGGGTGTTTTTTTCTAGAATCTTTCATTTAGTATCTCGCAAATCGCAACTGATTGAGCTCAAATTTTCACAGGTTTGTTATTTTATGCATATGTCGAGATCACCAACTGTGAAGACTAGTCTTTGACAATTACCAATAGTGTCAAGTGTCTTTAAACGTTAGTTTACCTTTCCTCTTGGTTGATCTTTAGAACCAGTAGACTGAGTAAATAGCCGACTATGCAGATCTTTGGTATCGGGTGCCTCACCCCAGTCGTCTGAACCACAGACACTAAAAGAATCCATCTGCAGAAGAAAAGTAGAACATTGTTAGGGAATGCTCTAAAATCAGAATGGTAGAAATGATCATAGATGACCAGCCTATTGGACCGCCAATAGTGTCATTCCAAGAAATGTTTAAAAAAAAGACAATTTTGATGCGCATTTTTATTCCTTCATGAAGGATTGTTTTTGTAGTTCGGCAGAACGTTCTTGTGGTCCAACAGTCCAGAAGATAAGTGCTATAATATGACAGAATGGTGCAATTAGAAGTATAAGCATAAAAAGTATATCATTGCTAAAGGCAGTGGACTAAATTGGTACTTACTCAAATTAATTATTAGCATAAAGCTTAGCTTTGTAACGAGTAATAATGAGTAATGGTGGGGAGAGGTTGATAGTATAAAACATTTTGAGAAACGGCTCCCTCAGAAGTAACGTAGTTTTCTAGAAAGAAGTAATTTTCCACGAATTTGATTTCGAGACCTCGGAATTAGATTTTGAGGGTCACGAAATCAAGCATCTGAAAGCACACAACTTCGTGTGACAAGGGTGATTTTTTCTTTCACTATTATCTCGCAACTTCGACAACCAGTTGAGCTCAATTTTTAACAGGTTTATATTTTATGCATGTTGAGATACAGCAAGTGAGAAAACTGGTCTTTGACAATTACCAATAGTGTCCAGTGTAGGCCTGGGCGAATATGTCTGGAGGCGCTGTTGTCAAGGGGCGACATTGTAACAACCCGGGGCGAGCCGGTTAGGGGGGCAACTTTTTCAGTGGGTGACTTTGTTGGGGAGAGCAGGCAAGAAGACGACATGGCCAGCTTAAAAGTGTAAAGCCCCTGACAGGAACTCTCATTCTCAATACAACTTACAAAGTGCCTTCACTCGTACATTCAGCACTCAGGACTCAATCAACAGTTTGGAAAACTTTCCGTATCCAGTCCAGCCACAACTTTTTATACTCGCTCATTTTTACAAAAGGAATTCTATCTCATTCGAGCAAACTTAACAGGCAAATAAATTACATTTATATAGCGCATAATATGAATTAACATCTCTATGCGCTTTACAAAACAACAAATTACAATTACAACAGAAATATAAATATAAATAACAGAATAATTACACATATACTACGAGTATCATTCCCGCTATCGCCTTGGAGACAATAGCGGAACGAGTTCTAGCTAGGAGTAAGATACTTCTAGAAACTAGTATAAGGCTCCCCGTAAACCTTAAATAGTTTCTAGAAGTATGAGTAGAAGTTGTAAATTAGATACTATTTTTCATATACTATATTTCATATTACAAAGGAGAAAGTGGTGGTTGCAGGAATCGGAAGCTTTTCCACACAAAAAGAAATTAATATAATTATGTTTTGATTTGTGCAATGGAAAATGGAGAATATTTTCATTCGCAGAAAGATTGAATTCTCCTTTATTTCACGGCTTCTCAATGTTTCACTGTTTGCTACAAACTAGCATAATGCACGCAAACTCGGCACCTGCAAGCTCGGCACCATACAAACTTGGTACTTTTCTTTGACTGAAAAACTCGGCACCAAGCAATACCACTCGAAGAGTCAAGGTGGTTAAAAATAATCTAACTCATACAACACACAACGGTTTGAAGATAGCAGTAAACGATGTCGGGCAAAATTACAAATTCTGGTAGCTGATAAGAGTTAACCGCTGCCGGACTTTCGAGACAATGTTATGGGTCATTTGTTTTTCAACGGGAGATTTACCGTCCGCACCGTGTCTTCATGGTTCAGTCAAAAAGTTTATTAAAAAAAGCGTTGTTTTATATACATCTAGCGGGCCTAGGCTGAATTGAGCGGCATTTTGTTTATTTATTGGGCTTTGGAAAATTTTAAAAAGCATTTTATTTGGGGTTTTTCATGGATTTATGCTTAAAACACTAACAGAGCTTGATTTGCCAAAAGGCGCCGGCCGTGTTGGAGAATAATTTCCTGACGGCTCGGTGACAGTTCAGGGTGGCACCGACTCCTTTCAGTGTTAACTACATTGGACACTATATTGGTAATTGTCTAGGACCAGTCTTCTCACTTGCTGTATCTCAACATGCATAAAATGTGAAAATTTGAGCTCAATTGGTCATCGAAGTTGCAAGATGATAATGAGAGAAAAAATACCCTTGTCACACGAAGTTGTGTGCTTTCAGATGCTTGATTTAGTGACCCTCAAAATCTAATTCCGAGGTCTCGCAATCAAATTTGTTGAAAGTTAATTCTTTCTCGAAAAATACGTTACTTCAGAGGGAGCCGTTTCTCACATTTGTCAATGTTCTATACTATCAACCTCTCCCCCCCCCATTAACTCGTTACCAAGTAAGGTTTTATGCTCTTAATTATTTTGAGAAATTACCAATAGTGTCCACTGCCTTTAACTACATCGGACCTATTTTCTGGTCATTTTGGTTACAAAAATAGTTTATTCTTATATTTGCATTGTATTTGTATTGTTATTTTTATTAACAAACAACTTTACACAATTAAAATCAAACATTTTTAACTGGGGGATTGCCGGGTTTGTATTTGTGCATGTGACAAGTTTTTGGGTGCCGAGATTGCAAGGTGTGCAGTTTGCACGTGCTGTGTTTGCAGGTGCCGAGTTTGCAAGGTGCCGAAGTGACCGGTACCCACCATAGCATAGCGATGAACAGTAGGTCCTAACAGGTTATGAATTTTGACACCACGTAAAAGTAACAAAGTCAATTGTAAAATGAAATGCCTGATCTTTAGGCTTAGAACACTTGGAAAACTTATGGAAAAGTTTCCGTATGGCGCCACCACTTTTTCATTCGAAATAAAATAATATAGTATCTATTTTACCTGATTGATATATCCCTTTTTGTAAAAATGAGTGAAAAAGTGGTGGCGCCATACGGAAAGTTATCCAAACTTATTGCCTCTAGAATCAGCAACAAACAAAAATCTTATCATAATAATTACTACTGTTAATGTTCAATGTTGGGATCACCAGTTTTTGTGGTAAGGTTAGATAATTTTGATTTTGGGGGTTGAACAAAGAATTAACTAGAGTGGCCTGCAACTGCCGAGGCCTTAAAAGTTAAATTATGGGAAAATGCCTGCAACTGCCTGAGTGGTGAAATTAGTAGTTAATAATAATTTTAATTAATATCTATTAGTTTTACCATGTATGTACAACTTCAGCCAACAATACGCAGGTTCTTCCATGTGAGGGGCAAACACCACCAAGCCAAGTCCAAACCTGCTACATTGGGGTTGGCTAAAGAAAATAGTAGCGAAGAAAACTGTCTTAACTATATATACTACTACTATCTAATCGAGACCTCTGACCACCAGAGCTGACGGTGAAGTGGACGAGCATGTGCTAATAGCACTGCTATATGGGCCCCTCGTTGTCGTTACACCTCAGCAGTTTTCAAAAGAAGAAGGGAATAAAAGCGTTTGTCTTTTGTGCACAAAGAAAGCTTTATTTATTCTTAAAAAAGGAATTTACCAAGTGCGTGACCGAGTGCGTGCACCACCTGTGTGTGGGGAATCATGTCGAGTGGGCATGGCGAACAATTTGCATAATATCCTTCTTAAAAGTTCTTGTTTGTTAGTAAACTGACATCCAACTAGCTACCAATGACCATATGACCACACTTCACAATCACATAATTCATATGAAAAGAAACTGATGAACCTTTTAAACAAAAAGGTTCCAATGCTTTTATTGCTGAAATACCTTTTTAGTTGGCAGAGAAGAATATTTGAGCATCCACCATCAACACACGACCAGTTGATTCCATTCACACAACGCACGATATTATGTGTGTCATCCCGCTAGCTGTTCCTTGCTCTATCATGTATATTGCAACATGGTACAGTACACGTGGTCGCACTAAATACCGACAACTCACGACCCCTGACGACAACTCACGACAACATATTTTAAATGCACTTTAAAAGAACATTTGAATATAAGTCAACCATCAAATTATATGCAGAAGAGTCATATGCATCTAAATCACTTTCTAACTGTTGAATTTTTGTTTATTTTTAATTGTGAAAAAAAAAAGGTTTTACCCCGAATTCATGTTGTCTTTCGACGTACCTGGACAAAACCATTACACCGTAGGGGTAATACAAAATGCAAGATGACTATTTACCATTTTATGGGCCTCTCATCCATGCAGTTAAAAAACATATTGTATTTACAATTCCCCTTGTAACTTCAAATTCCAGAGTGGTAGTTAGTTATTTACGGGGAAAAGCAGCAGTTAATACAACAAATAAAAATAATAAAACTCAACCCTTAGAAATTACCCCTACAGTATATTGGTTTACGTGCAAGTACGTCGAATGACAACATGGCGGTTGTTGTTATTGCGGGGTAAAACAACCCTTTTTTACAGTTAAAAATACAATTTTTTCAACAATTTGATAATTATTTAGACGCATATGGCTCTTTTACATATTATCGACGGTTGATTTATGTTCAAGTGTTCTTGTGAAGTGCTTTTAAAATGTGTTGTCGTGAGGGGTCGTGAGTTATTCGTCGGTAATTATTAGTGCGTCCGCACGTGTTTACTATCAAAACCTTGGTGGCAGAGGGCGCTTTTCATCATAAACATTCCGTGACCTTATTTGGCTGGACCAATTTCCAAGGAGTTCATTGACCTCCAAAATAGTCTGAATCCCAAACTATCACCAATGCTCGCACTATGAAGAGTTATACTACTTGGGTATCAGTCTATTTCTGTGTCACTGTGAAACCATTTCGACTTGAACTTGTTTAGTTTAGAGGGATGGGAGATAAAAACTCACATAAAACTGACTGTTGAATGCTAGTTTGCTCTTCTTTAGATGAAATTAGGATGATTGATTCAAGATAGTGTATGGTCTCATAAAGCAGGTAAAATCTGAGTCTTCAGAACTTCATGGAGAAGTCTTGATTCGTGATCTGATTTTCATCAAGAGCAAGTTTTACGCCACGAATTGTGACAAGTGACTTGTGTGTGTGGGCGGTCCGTCCTGACTTGCTGTGTGTGCTGTGGTGGTACCGACTGCTGTTGTTTGCCCCATCGAAGTCAACTTATATTGTAAACAATCATTGATAAATTTCACGTTATTCGCTGATGCAGCAAACGTCATCTTCATTACTCATTTTAAGAATATTACTGCGGACTAAATGAAATATGGTTCTTGATTTTTAAATAAGTCACACTTTTATTTAACTTTTTTAAATCTTCGACCAATTATCTAACGTATATTGGCAAAGAAAGAAAATAATTTGTCAGAAACGAGTCAGAAATGGAGGATATTTTCTCCCAAATCCGTGAAGGCAATGCAATGCATGTACGAGTTTGGCTGGACAATGTGGAGAATGATCCAAACCAGGGGTGAGTAATTGTTTTCAATTTATTAAAAATAATAATAAATATTGTGATTTTTTTTGTAAAAACTACAATACAATTAGATGCGATAACGTAACCACCCTCGAGATTGTTACGAGATTGTTTCGAGCGGAAACGGTTGATCTGGTCCAACACGTACAATTTTGACCGCTAGTCCCAGATTTGCCCCATTTTTACCACTTTCAAAAATCATGACACAAATTCTGAGGGTATGACTTTATTCATAAATACCTAAGAGTTAAGACAGTTTCGCTATTCCTACTGGTGGAGAGCGCGTCACGTGGGGGTGTTTAAACCTTTGATAATGACCAGTAAAAAGTGTTGAAACATGGGCGTGACACGCGAGCTTGCACCTGTGCTTATAAGACAGTAATCTCCTTTTAAGGAGTTGTTTAGCCGAGGGCCTTACCATTTCAAAGCTTGAGGGGTGTTGTGTTGAAAGAAATCGTTGAACAATTATAATTTTTGCATTTGTTTTACTTTTTGACAAAAAGTGTTGATGTTTTTTGACCAAAAAGGTAATTATGAATGGGAATCAAAGTTTGTTGAGTCGGTTTTCAACTAGTGGTTTGAACCCGCCGAATCCTGGTTCTTACTTCGTCTCGGTAAAATTATCAAGAACCAGGCCTCGGCGGGTTTAAACCACTAGTTGAAAACCTCTTCACCACACATTGATTCCCTTATTAAAGTACAAAAATAAGTGTCAGGCGGACCCAGAGGAAATCAACCCCATTTGTGATATAAAAGGAGACAAACTGAATAAAGAGTAAGCTCTCCTCTGCTATCACAAAATGCACACACAGTCCCTTTTGAACCATAGTGTGAAATCAACTGCGCCAGTATTTGCGTTAAGGCCTGTATATATATTTATATAATAATAACTCAAGGAGCAGTGGTGACTGTCCCAAGGATAAACTGAGTGGAAAAATTTTGGTATCCTGCAACCACTTCTTTATTTGTTTATGAAAATAGGGCCTATCTAATTTACCTAAGTTATTCCTTTTTGCAAAAATTTGTGAAAATGTGGTGGCAAGATATGGAAAGTTTTACAATGAGTGTACCAAAAAGTTTGATTTGTAACTCAGTGGTTATTTTGTATGCATTCTTCTTCACAGCTCTAAGGTTACATTTTTCAAGTAGGAAACAATTAGTGTTTTAGGGTTTTGCGTAAGGTTTTTTGTAGTATGGACTCATGGGATGTGTTTCCTGTGGCAACATTTAAACATTCTGTTGAAAACAATTACTGCTTAGAAACAAAACACATGTCCGATCTAAGTAATTCAGGAACTGTCTGGAAGCTTGATACAAATACATTCAGTAACTTTAGCCTTGTGCAGTAGTAAGTAGTGTGGAAACAGGAAATGGTGTAAAATGTCAAAGGAAGTTAGGTGTCTACTTCATGTAACAATAATTTAATATTCAAGTAATTTGATGTCCTTGTTCCCGTTTTTTCCTGGCTCTAATGTTTGACTGACCCCTTGTTTACTTGTATCTGACAAACATACTTCAGGCACCTATAATAAGATATTATTTAAAAAAACTTTGAATCTTAGCTGTTTTTTTGCACTATTATTTATTTCTTTGACCTCAACAAAACAAGAGCAAAAAATACAATAGAAGGCAAAATGAAAAGCTATTAAACCGAAACAGAAACAAAACAACAAAGCAAAACATAGTTACAGTCGGAACAGCAATATATTCAAAAGAATTCAATATTTTCAATTTTCCGCATATTCAATGCTATGCGGGTCAGGGACAACAAAAAATAAACTAAATCACTGTTGCTTGGAAGTATGTTGTCCCACACATAATTAAACCGGGGGAAAAAATGGAAAAGAAAAACATACAACAAAATTGGGAAGAAGAAGAAGAAAGATCAAGTTCCAACATTTTCCCGGGTCAATCTGGAAGGATTAAACAACAATTGATGTTCAATGTCAGACAGGATTTCAACAGATGCACTCTGATCACTAACTAAGCTGCAGATTTGCTTATCTAGGTAATATTTTAACAAATAGTTTGTGGTGTTTTTATTGTGATTGACTGAATTGCATATATTTTGTCAATCGTTTCTCTTCAGTGATGACCATGGGTTTAGCCCCATGCATTGGGCGTGTAAGGAAGGGCGGGGCAACATTGTGGATATGCTGATAGGTAGAGGAGCTAAGATAAATGCCACCAACATGGGCGATGATACTGCCTTACATCTTGCTGCTGCACATGGCCACCGAGAAATTGTCCAAAAGGTAAACATGTTTTCTCAGGCCTGTATGCTTCATTTTGAAAGGGCAAGGGCATCAAGGCATTTTCTCCTTGGTAAAGGGCACCCTGTGAGGAAATTGTAAAGTTCTACTGGAGCATTTCAAGGGCACCAAGGCCTTCCAGCAAACTTGCGAACAAACAAAATAATGACACAATCATTTTTATCTTCTTCAACTATGGTAATTTTATTATTACTGAAGGGTTTACACAAAAAGTAACATGTTTAAAACTATTGTGTTCAGTGGGGAGTATACAACCTGGTCTTCAAACGGTTTAAATTTAATGTAAACTCCAGAGGAGGTTTCTGTACAGTATAGGAAGATGAGATGAACCAAAGCGCTCCATAGGCTTTTTCATACACATCAACCTCCTACCTTGCAGGTAGCCATTTACACCCCTAGGTGAAGAGTGTACATGTAAGTTCTTATAGTAAAAGTATCCGTTCAAGGGTATGGGTCAGGGTCCTGGGGTGGATTTCACAAAGTTAGTCCTAACTTAGGACTGGTCCTATATCTTAGCATTGCCTAGGACTAGTCCTAAGTTAGGACTACCTTTGTGAAATCCACCCCAGGACCCTGACCCATACTCTAAAGACCTTGACACCAGAACTTGAATTAGATGCTCTTTAAATCAAACGGCCATGACACCCATCTCACTATGAAAAAGCAATGACTTTATGATTTCATTTAAATTTTTTTCTTCCTAAAAGCTTCTTCAGTTTAGAGCGGATGTGAATGCAGTCAACGAGCACGGTAACACTCCGCTGCATTACGCGTGCTTCTGGAATTATGAGTTAATCGCTGACGTAAGTAAAGATGTTTCATATTATGCTGACACATGGACATCAAGGTCATTCAATGTGATATGACATTCTAACTAAACAACACTATGATGGGGGTTGTACAATTACTATTCCAGATGTACACTTGTGTATACCTAAATTCCATTTTGTGACAGTCATGTTATTATTATGGGTTTATTCACACCAAACTTTAGCCCGAAAGCTGAATTGCACAGTGGTTACACTTGGTGAAAACATCAATATACAGAATGAAATTTTAAAATTACTTAGTCTATTAAAACTATTAAACGCCCCAAAACACAGGTGATAAAAACTTTGAAAAAAAGCAGGGCATAAAAACAAGCACAAACACCAATGAGCAAACATTTTTTTAAAAGGCAATAAATAGCAATCCAGCAATATAGATCCATTAGCAAATAGCAATATAGATCCTTTTTGTGAGGAGTGAGTATCTGTAAAAAAAAAAGTAAACCAAAAAGAGGATTTCTTTCAATGCTGCGTGATACACATATGGGTCCTTTAAAAATAGGATCAATTTACTTGTACAACTGTGCAAGGAAAACAAATTGTTTTGTGCCACTATTTCAAAGTTATACCAATCCACTGACTCTGTATAATTGCCATTAAATGTATGCGAAAGGTAAGTTTTCATGACGAGCCAAAGGGCCCTAGTATGTCTGGGTTCCCCCAAGGATTTTTTTTAAAACTGTGGGCATTCTGGACCCAAATTTCAAGACAAGGGAGGCGTAATCGAATGGAAGTCTTTGGAATGTTTTCTATTTGGTGTTTGTCTTGGTTTTTTAAAAGCCCTACTGTGCACTCTGGGGAAATCTTTAAGGTTTGGGGTAATTTTTGTAACACAAAACATAATGTTCACAGATTTACATTAAACTTGAAGGCAGTGGACAGTATTGGTAACTGTCAAAGACTGGTCTTCACAGTTGGTGTATCTCAACATATGCATAAAATAGCAAACCTGTGAAAATTTGAGCTCAATCGATCATCGAATTAATAAATGAAAAAAGAAATACCCTTTTCACACAAAGTTGTGTGCATTTAGATGGTTGATTTCGAGACCTCAATTCGTGGAAAATTACTTCTTTCTCAAAAACTATGGAACTTCAGAGGGAGCCGTTTCTCACAATGTTTTATACCATCAACCTCTCCCCATTACTCGTAACCAAGAACGGTTTTTTGATAATAATTGTTTTGAGTAATTACCAATAGTGTCCACTGCCTTTAAACCATTTGAAGGTAATGATAGTAAAGCTTACCTTAAAGTATAACTTTTTCAGGTGCTGTCATGAAAATATGTTTTCATGCTAAAATCATTTTCGTCTCCTGAGACAAAAATTAGTTTTTTGACTTGTTTTACTCGTTTCTTAAAAACTACAGCACCTCAACGAGTAATATTTTAAGGGCAGCTTTCTATCATCATTATTTTCAAACTGTGTAAGTAAAATGTAAATCTGTGGACATTGTGTTGTTTGTCCTATAAAAAGTACCCAAACCCTTTACTACATGAGTGCAATTTTGAAGAATACTATCACAAGGTGCAATGGCACAGTCCAGATATTTTTAATGAGTAATTACATTCTGCTTTGTATGAAGAAAAAACTTCCTATATTTGTTTTATACCTTGCACACATAAACCCTTGTCATTTTGTATTTGTCAAATAATCCGTTGTATGTTTCAACAAGTTGTACACGGTTTGAACTATTAATGATTTATTTCTTCAACAAGGTTTTAATCGGCTGATAAAGACATAGAGCATAAAGCTGGTTAGCACTTGTTGGCTAAAGTGGGTCCAAGGAAAATAATTGTGTTAACTAATTCAATACATGGTAGGCCCCTACTCGTTGTGAAATCTATTACACTGTAGTAGGCAAAAAGTGCAGCTTTGAAGCATCCCAAGTGTCCTATGTTTATTTTATCATTATTGGTGGGTTTGAACTGTTCGGAACAGTATACATGGCAAAATAAAGTATGACATGTGACCTGTGTTCCACTAATCAAATAACAAGGACCAATGTGTGCAGGGGTGGATTTCACAAAGAGTTAGGACTAGTCTTATCTCGAGTTAGGACCAGTTACTCGTCCTAACTTAGGACTACCAGTGCAATTTGTACATCTCCTAGGACTAGTCTTAAGTTAGGACTAGTCCTAACTCTTTGTGAAATCGACCCCAGGATATACTATACTATAAACATATATTGTTGACACCCTAAATTATTCTATATTGTACTTGTTGACGACACACTAAATTGTACACATTGACCCAAACTAAATTATGCTATTGTACATGTACTTTTTGACGACACACTAATGCTATATTATACACAAGTTGATGACACACTAAATGATTAAACAGATAATAACCACACACTAGATTAAATACTGTATATTATAAGCATATATTGATGATACGTTGATTAATATACATAATTCATAAATACCCCAGACAGCAATAGGCAAAGAGAAAGTAGACATTATATTGAATGATTTGGGATATAAAATAAGTGCAAATAATCATGTTTTCGGAAAAGTACTGAGTGTAAACCAAAATTAATATTGTTATATTTATCCTGATGCAAATTTCCTCCTATTAAAATGTGATTGTACCCGCTGCTAAAATAAAGGAATCGAACTGCCTCTAGCTACCGGGATCTCGGTGGTCTAGTTGGTAAACATTACTCTAAAAATGCAAAGGTCATGGGTTCCACTCAGTTCTGTGTATGCCTGTGATTTCTTTTTTAACAGAGCTTGGGAAAGCATGGAGTATAGATGATGTGACCTCTGACGTCACACGAAAACCATAACATGATTCGCGCGCATACCACCGGGCAAAACCTTTGTGTTTTAGCAGCCAGCTAGAAAGTGTATGCACTCTTACCATGACTACGTGTCTTGTTTCCTGGCGAAACATGCATAGATACAGTGTTTTGTCAACAGAGGGCAGTTTGAATGTAAACGTAGGTCACATCGTCTATACAGTGTTACACAATGTAAAACACATTGGTGTATGCGGGTTAAACCAAAACTAATAATCATGTTTTCCTTGACTGTCTTTATGTGTGTAGGATCTCGTAAATAGTGGTTCCCTAGTCAGCCTTTGCAATAAGTTCAATGATACGCCATTGGACAAAGCCAAACCCGGACTCAGGAGTGTTCTGAAAGGTGGGTATTTCAATCTTATTTTGCTGTCCTTATTTTCAAATATTTATAAATTTATTTATGTATTTATTTTTCTCAGTTCAGAAGAAGAAGAAAAAAAATCTTTGGGGCTAATAGCATTTAAGGTAATGTTTTTTATGTTTTGAACAACGGATAAATAACATACATTGTAGAATAACTCTTTGCCAGGCCTGTAACTATGAAGTGAGGGGGAGGCAGACCCACCCCCCCCCCCAATTAAAACAAATAAAAAGTATAAAAAAAATAATAAAAAATATAGTCCCAAGAATAATTTTTTCTTGTTTTAAATCCACCCAAAATAGAAACAAATAGGGTGTGCACAAAAAAGGACCAAATAGCTTGAACTAGGCCTTCATTTTCAAAATATTTCCAACTCCTCGTTGAAATACTGTGGTTATAGAAAATATCAAATTTGTATCCCTCAATATTTGAATCTGAGAGGTGTTACCGACGGTATCCTCTCTCAGATTGTGTATTCCAATTACGGATAATTCTTCTTTAGTGGAAATAACTGCTCTGGATTTTAGGTCATATCTCAAAAAAATGACCACCTTTTGAAATGAAACGTTCATAAAAATATGTTAATTTTATTGAATAGCTACATTTATTTACGAATAGTTACCACTTGATAGGATTTAAACTATTGAACGGTTCAAAAGACCAAAGACAGTGCCCTTTTTTTTACTACACAGTTGCATGTCTTTACAATATTTTGAATCCAAAATTTGTTTTTCAACTTGATAGATCGAGCTGCAGCTAATGGTCAAGATCTGAACAAAGTGCCATATAAGACTAACAACTGGGGAGGCATGAAAACTAGGACACGTAAGTACTCAAATGCTAAGCATTAATATGCTTAAATTGTTAAATGTCACTTTATACTTAACATAGCAGAAGTCTTTCACTTCTACATACAGGTATGCATAGTGTAATTCCTTACTACAGGCATGATTTTCTTCCCAATTTAATCGGATTTTCAATTTGTTCGCCCACAGAAAAAAACAGAAAAATTGTTATGAAATAGCCTTAAAAAAGGCTCTACAAAACCTTATACATGTTCCATATCTAGGTCAGCCCTTGTACTCCACGGAATTTTCCTATTTTTTTTTACCGAGGGCTAAATATTATGCCTGTTGTTTGCTACCTCATTGAAGCATTCCTGAAACCATCTAGACTACTTAGGAGCGTGCAGCTCCATCAACAAGACGGCCAATCAACACGACACCAAATACATTGAGTCTGATGTGCTAAGGGGTCAAGTTGGTGTAGTGGTGTCTTGCCTCGCCTTCCACCTCTGACCCCGGTTTCGAATCTAACCGGGGGCGCCATTTGGATTTGATTGTCAGTCCCTACATGACTGCGTTGGTTATCCCTGGAATAATTTTCTCTGGGGTTTTCCTCCCGCATCTAAAACTGAAATTTACTCATCATTGTCTCTTTCTGTTTGGCTCTAATCAGAGGGTTGATAATTTATCTAGATCCAGATCCAGACTGGTGTGCCGTGCCCTTTCTCGTCTCTATAAAGTATTTTTCTCTTCCAAGCCAGTAAACAGCCGTGTTTCAAACTCACAGTACATGATCATCATGTCTGATTCTCTTAGTGACACCAGGAATTCCGTGCCTACATCAAACATAATCACACGTTAGCAGGGAATTTTTGCTTGTTCTGATTCTTACTCCACGTTACTAGTCATTCTGCACTCACACAGCTAGGGCAGAAATTCGTTGCTTGCATGTAAGCGAAGATTGTTCATCGTAAGCGCAGAATCCGGCAGTAAGGAGAGCCACCAATTTGGGCTCAGGGCAAATCAAACATGTGATCTTGGGTAGCTGTCTCTCTGTAGAAGACGGGTCTCCTCCTCAAATTATAACCCCCTTGAATCACTGGTACCAATCCCACCACAACTCGTCTTTCCAGTGCTGCTGCTATCAGATCCTGACTATTCTCTGATGTTGTGTACCCAACGCATCTTTGGTTCGGTGGCATCCCTCTGGCATCCCATCCACAATGGCTGCTGCTTCGTATAATTGTTGTTACTCTTTGTTTGAAGGGTTATTGGAGATAGTAATACAGTATATCAATGTGAAAATAGTTGTACTTTTCATCCAGAGTGTTGACAGAAAAGAAGATGAGAATGCAGGGATTTATTGCGAAGTCGGACAATATCTCCTGAAACCATTCATTTTGCACATGAATTTCTTTTGGAGAGAACATGCCTTATCATCCCATGCTCCATTACTATTCATAAATGCACAATCTTGGTTGCGGCGGTTGTTTGGCTCTCCTCCAGCCCAGGAGGTAAATATTGACAATGTTCCATCAGTCCAAGTATAAAGACCCTCTGATTGTTGATCTGTGAAGCCAATCCAAAATTCACTCCATCCAACACTCTTGACATAATCAAGCATGAACTTTTGTTCTTGTCCATTCTCCACTGATGCCAGATGACCAGATCTCATTGGGTTTGATGAACTCATGCAGTATGTTTCAGCTTCATTGAATGTTTTAGCGTCTCTGACATAAAGATAGCAGTGATCTCCAAAAGCCATCCATGACGACAGACATCTTTTTTGTAGTCTTGTCTCTGACAAACAGTGAAAATTGAAGATTCCAACCAGGCAAAATACTATCCTATATACGTGAAGTAACATCGAGAGAAAGGTTTAAAGTTCCAAGAAAGTCAAATCTTGGAAAAACTGAAGGAGTTGTTGTTAATCACTTGATTTGTCGAATCATGAAGTCCAAGTATACGAATATAGAACTTCAACTTGCGCTTCTCTGTAGAGAATTTCTGTTACAGTTTGAACAACAGTGCAGTATTCACTATTCTAACTTGTTTGTTGTAACTGAAGATTGAGAAAAGACTATAAGATGGAGCCCAGGAAAATGTTTTAATAAATGTATTCTTTGACTTAAAAGTATTCTTCTTTAAACTCATAAACTGTCAAGCCATGGAGAAGGTGATAAATTACATCGTCGCTGGTCTGGAGTCCCTTCTAGAGTAGCAAGCTGTTATAATGCTGTTGCATTGAAGGATGGCTAGATGCATGTTATTAATTAAGAGATCACCCAAGTATTACTAGCGCTACTGCTCTAGCTCTACTGAGCAGAATGGACCTGGCTACCATGGAAACTGTAATTGTCATCTTTTGATTATCAATCAATTGACTTTGAAGTTGCTCACAACTTGAGGGAGCCTTGTGGAGGGAGCGTGAGAGAAATTACAGTAATTCACCCGACCTGTTTTTAGCTGTATTTTTTTTATGAACTTTGTGGTCGACCATTGTGCTCATGAAACTTTTTTGAGAAGAACAGTCTTTACCATTCCATGCTCCATTGCTTTCGAGTAAGCACAATTCTGTATCCAACCTGGGTTGTTCGGGTTCTTTCACTGCCCGGTGGGTAAACAGTGACAAATGTTTAGTATTATGGTATCAACTGGATGTATGGATAAAGTCTATGAATACTTAAGGAAAATTTGTGTAGAAGAACCTGCTTCAAGTCACTCATCAAGACTTTAAAGTGTACTGAAGTAAACACTAAATGAAGATGAGAATGCTGAGATTTATGGCAAGGTCAGACATGAAATCTTCAAACCAACCATTTTGCACATGAAACTTTTTCGCTGATTACATTCTGTATCATCCCATGCTCCATTCAAATAGAGTAAAGCACAATGTTGGTTCCCTTCATTGTTGTTTGGCTCTCCTTGACCCCAGAAGGTAAACAGTGACGATGTTCCATCAGTCCAAGTATAAAGACCCTCCGATTGTTGATCTGTGAAGCCAATCCAACATGTCCAAAATCCACTTCCTTCGACGCTATTGACATAATTGAGCATGAAGTTTTGTTCTTGTCGATTTGTCACTGATGCCAGATGACCAGATCTCATTGGGTTTGATAAACTCATGCAGTATGTTTCAGCTTCATTGAATGTTTTAGCGTCTCTGACATAAAGATAGCAGTGATCTTCAAAAGCCAACCAGCCTGGCGGACATATTGTTTGCGATTTTGTCTCTGACAAACAATGAACATTGACGGTTCCTATCAGGCAAAATACTGTAATACATGTAATATGTAGTAACATTGTGGAAATGTTTGAAAGTCATTGGCTTCTTTACTTCATTCCTTCATTGAGTTATTCATAAAGTCATACATGTAGATTGAACATAAACATGATGAACCTCCTATCGACGAGCAGAGTATACTGTTCGAAACGTCAAGACCACAGTTTTCTTTCGAAGACGAGCAGAGTAGTCTGTTTAAATTGTCGAGACCACAGCTTTCTCCTGAAGACGAGCAGAGTATACTGTTCATAACGTTAAGACCACATTTTTCTCCACCGAATACGAGCAGAGTATACTGTTCAAAACGTCGAGACCACAGTTTTCTCCAGAAGACGAGCAGAAAACGTTTCAGAGGGAGCTGTTTCTCCCGAAAACGTTGGGACCACATCAGCTTTTTTTCAGAGCCAAACACTCCCACTAAAGATATTTACACATGGTTGTACCGGCAAGTTTACTTCCTCCTATCAACCTGGTAGATTTACAGAAAGTCAACGAAAAAATTATCTCTTCAAAATTATTTGGTCTTTGAAAAGCGTTTGTCACTGATGCCAGATGACCAGATCTCATTGGGTTTGATAAACTCATGCAGTATGTTTCAGCTTCATTGAATGTTTTAGCGTCTCTGACATAAATATAGCAGTGATCTTCAAAAGCCAACCATGATGGCAGACATCTTTTTTGTAATCTTGTCTCTGACAAACAGTGAAAATTGAAGGTTCCAACCAGGCAAAATACTATTCTATATACGTGTAGTAACATCGAGAGAAAGGTTAAAGTTCCAAGAAAGTCAAATCTTGGAAAAACTGAAGGAGTTGTTGTTAATCACTTGACTTGTTCAATCATGAAGTCAAGTCACACAGTACGAATAATGAATTTCAGCTTGCGCTTCTCTGTAGAGAATTTCTGTTACAGTTTGAACAACAGTGCAGTATTCACTATTCTAACTTGTTTGTTGTAACTGAAGATTGAGAACAGACCATAAACAAGATGGAACCTAGGAAAATGTTTTACTCAATGTATTCTTCGTCTATAAAGTATTCTACTGTAAATTCATATACTGTCGAAGCCATGAAGCAGAAAACAATTTTGATCATTACTAGTCTGGAGTTCCTTGTAGAATGGCAAGCGTCAGAATGTGATTGCATTTGAGGATGACTAGATGCATGTTATTAATTAAGATCACCAAAGTATTACTAGCCATAGTGCTGTAGCTCTATTGAGGAGAGTGGGTCTCGCTACCATGGAAACTGTTAAGGTCATCTTTTGATTATCAATCAATCGACTTTGAAGTTACTCACAACTTGAGGGAGCCTTGTGGAGGGAGCGTGAGAGAACTTACAGTAATTCATCTGACCTGTTTTTAGCTGTGTTTTTTCTTATCAACTTTGTGGTCAACCATTTTGCACATGAAACTTTTTTGAGAAGAAA
This sequence comes from Asterias amurensis, assembly GCF_032118995.1. Lineage (NCBI taxonomy): Eukaryota > Metazoa > Echinodermata > Asteroidea > Forcipulatida > Asteriidae > Asterias > Asterias amurensis. Next base: position 15,896,735 of record NC_092651.1, on the reverse strand, counting down.
GTCATATAAACTCATGCAGTGTGTTTCAGCTGCATTGGATGTTTTAGCGTCTCTGACATAAAGATAGCAGTGATCTTCAAAAGCCATCCAGCCTGGCGGACATACTGTTTGTAATCAGTGAACATTGAAGATTCCAACCAGGCATAATACTATCATATACGTGAAGTAACATCGAGAGAAAGGTTTAAAGTTCCAAGAAAGTCAAATCTTGGAAAAACTGAAGGAGTTGTTGTTAATCACTTGATTTGTCGAATCATGAAGTCCAAGTATACGAATATAGAACTTCAACTTGCGCTTCTCTGTAGAGAATTTCTGTTACAGTTTGAACAACAGTGCAGTATTCACTATTCTAACTTGTTTGTTGTAACTGAAGATTGAGAAAAGACTATAAAATGGAGCCCAGGAAAATGTTTTAATAAATGTATTCTTTTACTTAAAAGTATTCTTCTTTGAATTCATGAACTGTCAAGCCATGGAGAAGGTGATAAATTACACCGTCACTGGTCTGGAGTCCCTTGTAGAGTAGCAAGCTGTTATAATGCTGTTGCATTGAAGGATGGCTAGATGCATGTTATTAATTAAGAGATCACCCAAGTATTACTAGCGCTACTGCTGTAGCTCTACTGAGCAGATTGGACCTGGCTACCATGGAAACTGTAATTGTCATCTTTTGATTATCAATCAATTGACTTTGAAGTTGCTCACAACTTGAGGGAGCCTTGTGGAGGGAGCGTGAGAGAAATTACAGTAATTCACCCGACCTGTTTTTAGCTGTATTTTTTTTATGAACTTTGTGGTCGACCATTGTGCTCATGAAACTTTTTTGAGAAAAACAGTCTTTACCATTCCATGCTCCATTGCTTTCGAGTAAGCACAATTCTGTATCCAACCTGGGTTGTTCGGGTTCTTTCGCTGCCCAGTGGGTAAACAGTGACAAATGTTTAGTATTATGGTATCAACTGGATGTATGGATAAAGTCTATGAATACTTAAGGAAAATTTGTGTAGAAGAACCTGCTTCAAGTCACTCATCAAGACTTAAAAGTGTACTGAAGTAAACACTAAATGAAGATGAGAATGCTGAGATTTATGGCAAGGTCAGACATGAAATCTTCAAACCAACCATTTTGCACATGAAACTTTTTCGCTGATTACATTCTGTATCATCCCATGCTCCATTCAAATAGAGTAAAGCACAATTTTGGTTCCCACCCCAGTTGTTTGGCTCTCCTTCAGCCCAGGAGGTAAACATTGACGATGTTCCATCAGTCCAAGTAAAAAGACCCTCTGATTGTTGATCTGTGAAGCCAATCCAAAATTCACTCCCTCCAACATCCTTGATGAAGTTTTGTTCTTGTTGATTTGTCACTGATGCCAGATGACCAGATCTCATTGGGTTTGATAAACTCATGCAGTATGTTTCAGATTCATTGAATGTTTTAGCGTCTCTGACATAAAGATAGCAGTGATCTTCAAAAGCCAACCAGCCTGGCGGACATATTGTTTGCGATTTTGTCTCTGACAAACAGTGAACATTGAAGGTTCCTATCAGGCAAAATACTATAATACATGTAATATGTAGTAACATTGTGGAAATGTTTGAAAGTCATTGGCTTCTTTACTTCATTCCTTCATTGAGTTATTCATAAAGTCATACATGTAGATTGAACATAAACATGATGAACCTTTATCGACGAGCAGAGTATACTGTTCGAAACGTCAAGACCACAGTTTTCTTTCGAAGACGAGCAGAGTAGTCTGTTTAAATTGTCGAGACCACAGCTTTCTCCTGAAGACGAGCAGAGTATACTGTTCAAAACGTTAAGACCACATTTTTCTCCACCGAATACGAGCAGAGTATACTGTTCAAAACGTCGAGACCACAGTTTTCTCCCGAAGACGAGCAGAAAACGTTTCAGAGGGAGCTGTTTCTCCCGAAAACGTTGGGACCACATCAGCTTTTTTTCAGAGCCAAACACTCCCACTAAAGATATTTACACATGGTTGTACCGGCAAGTTTACTTCCTCCTATCAACCTGGTAGATTTACAGAAAGTCAACGAAAAAATTATCTCTTCAAAATTATTCTTAAAAACTGACGCGGACGAATGAATCTGTCCAACAGAAATGGTCAAAGATGTAAACCATAAACAAGGTTCAAAGCAAACTATGAGAACACTTCCTACGGTAGTCTCCTCCAGTAAAATGAGTATTTTCAAGAAATTCAAGTGGTCTGGAGATTCTTTGTAAAATGATAAGCTATAGGTGTTGTCATCATACAAACATGTAATAGAGTCTGCCTCTTAGCAACCCTTGTGTACATGTAATATTTCTCCTGGTCATAATTATCACCATAGAAACTAAACTGTCATTTAATTGGAGATCGATGACAATTTTTGGCTCACATAATTGTGTGTTGGCAGAAAATGATAGCCTCTGCTTTTTTTTCAACCACAAGGTAAAGGTTGTCCTTGGTATTTATTCTTGTTTGTGAAGGTTTAGGATCAACCTTAAAACAACTCCTTTCCCACCTACATTAATAATGATAATCATAATTTGTTGATTTGTTATTGCGCTCTCTCCAGGACCAGCCTGTTCGAGGGCGCATAACAGTAAAAATGGCAAAAGATTAAGAAAATTACATACATTAATTGGGACAGTTTTAAGAAAAGTACACCTGTAAAAAATTTAAGCAAAATAGCTTAAAAACTGTACAGGCGTAAAAGGTGCATGAACACCATAAAACAATGAAGGCTGTAAAAACAATGCAACTTTGGTCCAAGAAAGCATTTAAAAAGTTCACTCACAAATATAAACTATAAAATTAAAAAACCAACAGATACAAAACTCACTACACATTACCAAAGGCTTTCTTAAAAAGAAAAGTTTTTAATTGAGATTTAAAGGAACATTACAGAATTGGTTTTTGCAAACAAAAAAGTTGCTGGCAGTGTAAGCACTTCATGTAATCCACCATAGATAAACTGACAAACCTGTAGAAGTTTGGGATCGATCGGCTATCTGAGTTACGAGAGAATAGTGAAAAACCGATTACAAATTGTGCATTGCATCGATGCCAAAATAAAAATGACTAAAACGCTCACTGAGCGATAAACTCCAAATGCGAAGTTAAATTATTTATTTATCATCAAATATGACATTTCAGACAGAAATATTTCAAGGGATGTTTTCAACTATCATCATCATTAGACCGTGTAAGTTTTATGTAAATCTGTGATCTTCACGGTTTTTGTGTCGTACCAGTTCTGTAACATTCCTTTAAAAAGCGTTTGTGAATGCAGTTTACGAATGTTTGCTGGCAAGGTGTTCCATAGAGTTGGTGCTGCTGAATAAAAAGCGCGATTTCCTAAAGTAGTAATCATTTTGCCCTTCAGATATTCTATAAAGACTTCACCTGTTGACCTGAGGTTGTGACACCTTTGACTTCTGACAGTAATTGTTTCATTTAATTAAGAAGGAGCAAGGTCATGTTAAAAACCATTACAGATATTTTCATGGTAAATGAGCCACCAGTGTGTCCGACCTGGTTCCATCTATCAGAATGTTTGAGCTTAAAAGCAGGCTTTCCCCTAGCCCTGTATAGGACTTTTCCTCTGTACACAGATACAGAGTCCTAACTACATGTATTAAGGCCCGTTTTTTTGGGGGGGGGAATTTTCAAAGCTTCATAACTCAAATCTTACCTGCAACAAGCCACTATTTACAACAGATTCACATTCTATGGCGGGATACATTTTTCTGCGGTGGATTTTGGTCGTCATGTATCACAAACGAAATAATGCAGCTCCCAACGTTAAAAAATTCCCGTTTTGATTGTTTTCTCACAGTGTTGTCTGCTGCCGTGCCAAAAAATTGTTAATGGGCTGACGTTTTGACCCTGGCAGAGTCTTTCTCAAAGGCTACATTATGAGAAGAATAAACTGTCGTGCATGACATAACCTTTTTTGTCTTTTATTTCATTTGTTTGTACCACAGGAGACGGAACGCTTTCACGATTTGCTGGCATTGATCTTAAACATGTGAAGCTTCAAACCAAAGCTGGCAGCAGCCCAACTGGAGAGGTACGTCGTTACAATGCTATTTACTGTTGGATTTCCCGGCCAATTTCAGCAAAAATAATCATTCAAATTCTTTAACTCGCTTTCAAATTTGCGCAATTACCCTTAAAGGAACACGTTGCCTTGGATCGGTCGAGTTGGTCTTTGAAAAGCGTTTGTAACCGTTTGTTATAAAATGCATATGGTTAGAAAGATGATTTAAAAGTAGAATACAATGATCCACACAAATTTGCCTCGAAATTGCGGGGTTTTCCTTTTACTGTGAGAACTAACACGGTCGGCCATTTATGGGAGTCAAAAAATGGCCGACCGTGTTAGTCGATGAGGTAAAAGGAAAACCACGCAATTTCGAGTGATACTTATGTGGATCATTATATTCTACTTTTAAAATATCTTTCTAATCATATGCATTTTATAACAAATGGTTACAAACGCTTTTCAAAGACCAACTCGACCGATCCAAGGCAACATGTTCCTTTAATCCCATCAAATTAGGGTTTCTCTTAAGCTGTTATTGCTTTCAAACTCAAATGGTGAGCACACTCGGTTTGTTTTTCTCATTCAGTTTTTTTCAGTCATTCTATTTCATTTATAGGCATTCAAGACTACAATTTGATTAGTTTAATTTCTACTATCTATTTACACTTGATGATATTTAATGGTTGACCAGCTCTTGTTGCTGGCTTTTATGAAATTAATTGAGTCTTGCAGCCTATAGTGAAATAGAATGATCTGATTTTAACAGTGAATGCTAAACTAGTGAAACTGAATTTTTTAACTTTTGAATGCTGATTCAATGGAGCATTCATTTTGAAATGAAATTGAATGAGCCGGGTGTAAAAATTAATGGAATGTGTAAAACTTAATGGAATTTTTTTGAAATCGGACGAGAAAAACCTTTATTAACTATGTTTATGAAAATTAACTTGCCTTACATGCAGAAGCAGTTTGTGTCAAACTGATAATGAGGGTTGGCTCAATAAGAGATTATCATTACATGGTGTTACCGCAAACCTTACTATATCATATTTCCACCATGCAAAGTTTCAAATCCTCCTCGCCTTTTTGATTTTATTTGTGTAGATGTGGAAGGGCATGTGGCAAGGTACTGAGGTCATGGCTAAGGTGCTGAGACAGCACAACATCACGTCTCGCATCTCCAGGGAGTTCGGAGAGGAGTTCCCTCGTCTGCGTATTTTCTCTCATCCCAACATCCACGCCGTGCTGGGCTGCGTCAATCAACCCCCTAATCTGATCGTCTTGAGTGAATACCAACCGCACGGGTCACTCTTTCATGTCCTGCATGAAGCAACCGGTATGTCATGTATGTAGGTGTAATTTTCCTAACAGCAGCAAAGTTTACTTTGGAAAGTGTGAAAAGTATCACAACAATAACTCCTCACAGAGGCATGGTTTAGTTGTTTTAAACTATTTCTGTGACGTCACTCTATTGATGGAAGTGTAGGTTGTTTTTACGAATCTACACTTTAATGTAGATTCGTTATGAATCTGCACTCAACTGTAGATTCGTTATGAGAATAGACTCTAAAGTGTAGGTTCGTGGATACAACGTCCTCGCCTTCGGCTCGTACATTCTATCCATGAATCTACACTTTCTTGGTCATTTTCCTTAACTTAATACCACTGGGAAATGAATAAATAATGCGCATTATGGGTGGGTAGTAAAAACAGAAAAGTAAAGTAATCGAAATGAAAAGGAAATTCAAACAATTCTGTGATTTTTTTATTGACAAGAAACCTGAACAAAACTGCATTGTTATTTCTTTAGATGTAATGGTTGATCAGGCACAGACTCTACGGTTCGCTGTGGATATTGCAAGAGGTATGGCTTTCCTACATGCTATGGAACCTCTCATACCTAGGTACTACCTCAACAGCAAAAACATCTTAGTAAGTACACAAGTTATACCCTTAATATCATTGTTATCTGTGGTGTGTTGTGGGTTTGAGTCCCGGTCTTGGCACATGTGTTACCCTGTTAGTACTTCAACAGCAATAACATCTTAGTGCAAGGGGACACAAAATACACAAATTATACTCCACATATTAATACTTGTGGTATGTTGGGTCCGCTGTGGTCAGCGCACTGCACTTGAACACTTGTGTTTGTAATCAGCAGAGTGTGGGTTCGAGTCCCAGTCTTGACACTTGTGTTACCCTGTTAGTACCTCAACAGCAAAAACATCTTAGAAAGTACACAAATTATACCCTTCATGTTATCTGTGGCGTGTCATGGCCAAGCCGTCTAGCGCACTGGAATCAAACACTTGCGTTTGTAATCAGCAGAGTGTAGGTTCGATTCCTGGCGGTCTTGACACTTATTGCTTCGTCCTTCAGCAAAAAAACATCTTAGTAAGTACACAAATTATGCCCTTCATATTGTTATGTGTGATGTGTCTAGCCCACTGGACTCGAACACTTGTGTTTGTAATAAGCAGAGTGGGTTCGAGTCCCGATCTTGACTTTTTATTGCTTCATATTGTTAATTGCACATATTTGTATATTTTTGTTAAATGTTTTCGTAATTGTCTTTCTTAATTGTTATCTTCGGAAACCCTCTGAATGGTAATGTTGTAATTTGGGTCATTGCTTCTTACCTTTGTATTGAGCGCTTTGAAGCTATTATGGCAATTTGACGCTTTATAAGTATATTTTTATATTATTATTTCATGTGGTATGGTGTTGCTGTTGTGGCTAGCACACTGGACTCAAGCTCATGTGTTTGTTATCAGCAGAGTGTGGGATCGAGTTCCGGTCTTGACGCTTCTGTCTTTGAGCATGACCACTATTGCTTCCTCCTTCGGATGTGATGTAAAGCCGTTGGTCCTGTGTAAATTGTATCTCCTTGTCTTTTGTGATACTTTGTTAATCTTTTATCTAATACAGTTTTCCAGGTTTTTATAAATTGTATGTAACAGTTTTTCTTCTTCGCTGTGATAACTTCTACTTGTGCTAGGTGAATTTTTATTATAGTAATTGTGGGTTATTTAGTTTACCTGGCTAGCCTAGGTTTTTGTTTTTGATTGTCATTGTTATATTACATGTATAATATGTATGTATGTATGTATTTATGATATGGTTTTTGATGTATTTTTGATATATTTTTATGTAAACTTTTCACACCAGGAAAATGAATTTCATGTTCTTTTTAACATTACTAATAAATATTGAATTGAATTGAATGTCAGTTTTAGTTAGTTGAAATAAATAAATCATGTACACTTCCATCTTGACTGCATAGATTGATGAAGAACTGACTGCTAAGATCAACATGGGAGATACCAGATTCTCCTTTCAGAATCGAGGGAAGCTCTTCAATCCAGCTTGGACTGCCCCTGAAGGTAATAATAATTGTAATAATAAAAGTGGCTTCTTAAAGCGTGCATATTCGTCACCCAGTGACGCTAAAGGCGCTTTAACATACAATTTCCTGCAAGGTATGTTTGAATACGCCTCTCTTTATACTCGTGCATGAAGTCACAATTGTAACCAATATGGCCATTTTTGATTTTCTTAGGACGCGTTTGGACGTTTAGAGAATTAGTTTGGTGTGACCCAGCCTTAAAGACAGTGGACACTATTGGTAATTGTTAAAGACTAGTCTTTACGGTTGGTGTATCTCAACATGCATAAAATAACAAACCTGTGAAAATTTGAGCTCAATCGGTCATCGAAGTTGCACCATGGTCACACGGAGCACGGAGTTGTGTGATTTTAGATGCTTGATTTCGAGCTCTCAAATTCTAAATCTGAGGTCTCGAAATAAAATTCGTGGAAAATTACTTCTTTCTCGAAAACTACGTCACTTCGGAGGGAGCTGTCTCTCACAATGGTTAATACCATCAACCTCTCCCCATTACTCGTTACCAAGTAAGGTTTTATGCTAATAATTATTTTGAGTTATTACCAATAGTGTCCAATGCCGTTAAGGCAGCTCTAAGAATTTGGGCCCTGGTCATTACACAGTTATTCCCTAATTAGATGTCAGTACAAATACATCTAATTTCTTTTTGACTACAGCTCTTACAAAGGATCCTGAGGACATGAATGTGAGGTCAGCTGACATGTGGAGCTTCGCCATCCTGCTGTGGGAGTGTGTCACTAGGGAGGTACCATTTGCCGGACTGTCTCCCATGGAAATTGGCATGAAGGTATGTGGGAAACTCATTGGAAATGTTTCCTATTTCTAAGAAAATAAATAATTAGGGAAGAAAGCTCCTAATGAAACCTAGCCTTGCTCAAGGCAGTCGCATTATTCGCTCCGAAAAGACGCAGCTGTAAACCCACCCGCCGTATACCCTGTGCGTGGTGTGTGCGATCACACCGAATGACCCACCCGTATACACACTGTCACATCGTACGAATACTGTTCACACAAGTCATCGCACTCGTACACCACTAACCGCATGCGGAGGCCGTCAGGCCGACAGCCTTGTCGGGTCTGTATCTTCCCGTTTTAATGTGTTGTATTGAAAAAATTCCAATAGTGGACGAAATTGGGGGGGGCTCTAGGATATTCTAGTATGCAGCTCATGAATATGTATATCGTTCGTCAGACCTATCAGACAACACAGGATGTGAGGCAAATGAATTATTCATTTTGACGTCCAATCACACACGCCTATCATGCTCGCTGAGCGTACGTGGTGGTGGTGTGTGATGATGTAGACATGTCTCATCTTTCGCGGGCATTATGGTAATGAGCTGACCGTGGGAACTCTTCGCTTATTATAGTAATGAGGTCAGTGGCTTCAACACAGATCCTACAAGGCTGTCGGCCTGACGGCCTCCGCATGCGGATAGTGTACGGGGGAATCGTGTCGTGCGATGTTACGCACAGTGAACACGGGTGGGTTTTACGTACAGTGAATACGGCTGGGTTTTTATACAGCGGCGGTCTTTTTTCGGAGTGAATAATTCGACTGCCTTGAGCAAGGCTAAATGAAACCACAACTTTGGTGTTTCTGTTCAGCAGAGTGTGGGTTTGAGTCCCAGTTGTGACACTTGTGTCCCTGAGCACGACACTTAACTATAATTGCTTCTCTCTACCGAGGGGTAAATGGGTACCTGTGAGGGCAGAGATGGTTCTTGTGATTGGTTTAGCCAAGTAGTGCATATAATTGTTGCACAGGCTGTATACTCCCCAGGGAGCAGAAATGGTTTACGGAATTAATGAAAAGGCCCAGTGACCAGGGGTAGTAATGTTGGAATCGCTTTGAGAAGCCCTTTCGGGTGTGAAAAGCAAAACATAAAAAATGATTACTATTATTACTGTTAAGTTGCTATTTTGAATGGTTTTATTCTGCAGATTGTTGGGGAGGGCCTACGTGTTGACTTGTCTCCAGGGATCTCACCACACGTAGTCAAGCTGATGAAGATTTGTATGAATGAAGACCCAACCAAGAGACCAAGATTTGATAGGATTATGCCCATCCTAGACAAGATGCGAACCTCTTAATGTACTCAAGAGTCAATCGATCTGACTCTCTTTTCATCAGCATTTTTTTTTATGAGGAACCTTCCTTAATCTTTCAACTCTTTAAAAAGGCCAAGTAACACTGCAGCGATATCGAGAAACGATATCGATCACGCCGCAAAGAAAACGCATTCTATTGGTTGAAATGCTCCACGCAGAATACGCCCACGCTTGTTCAACCATTCCAATTGAGGGCATGCATTGTTAACATTCTCGTTGTCGTTCTCGTTATTGAGGTCGTGTGTGACTGGAGTGGATTTCACAAAGAGTTAGGACTAGTCTTATCTCGAGTTAGGACCAGTTACTCTTTCTAACTTAGGACTATCAATGCAATTTGTATATCTCCTAGGACTAGTCCTAGTCCTAACTCTTTGTGAAATCGACCCCTGGGCCTTTAACCCAACATTTGTACGAGGACAGAATTGTTGTGCCTAGCCTCATTTATTAATGCATTTCTTTCTCAGCCGTTCAGAGTGGCTGTCAGTGTTTTGGAAAACAAACAAGACCATCTTTGAGACCCCACAGTTTTCCCCCTCAGCCATTCTCATAGCTTTACTAGTTGCCAACGTATAGTAGTTTTACATTGTATAGTACTTAATGCCAATGCTATTTAAATGTTACAAGTAGTGGATTAGCGGTTACTTCTACACTAATGCTTCCATAACTACGAACAAAAACTATTATAAAATGCCTGTATTTTTATAGCTTTATGAACAAACGTTTGTTTAATATTTAACTCAAGTTAACTTGAAGATTGCGCACTACACAAGTTTAAACGACAACACTCACCCCCCAAAAGGAAGAGCAGGAAATTGAAGCACGTAAAGAACAGAATTGAAAGCAGGATTTGTCATTTTAAAGGGAGGGTATATGTTTTGGTAATCGCACTAATTAATGAAACAAACAAACCATTGGTTGGAAGCCTTTACAGCAGCGTTTGATTGTATAAAGCATTTTGAGAAACAAGTCACTTTGGAGTAATGTGTGGTTATGTAAACAGTTTTCATGCCCCAACATTTTAATCAGAAAAGCGACTCCTCTTGGGGATTATTCTTCCTGCGTGGACACATTAGCTCCAAAATTTTAGCAATCACTTAAAATCGTGACCATCTTGAAAATGACACTTGCAGATATTAGTTTTACTGTGTACATCTGGAATTATATAGGATCACCACTATCGAACGGTTCCAAAAACCAAAGGTCAACTTTGCTTTCAGTCGATGTGAAGCATCAGATGATGGCCCTCCAAACACGTTGGTCTCCCATTGCTGTGCGCAGCTCCTCCCGTTGCACGCCAGAGTACCGGCACAAGGTGTCCACATAGGTGGTTTGTGGTCTACCTCGGGAACAGTGACCTTGAGTAGGGGCCCAAAGCACAAGCTTGCTCACTGCCAGCTCAGCATGTCTGAGGCAGTGACCTGCTAATCTCAGCCTTCTTGCCCTAATCTTGGTGCTAACTCTCGGTAGTCTACCGTAGAGCTCCAGGTTTGAGATATGCCTCTGCCAATGTATCTGTTGTATACAACGAAGCATTCTTGGGTAGCAGTCGTCCAGTCTCTTCTCTAGACGACTGGTTAGTGTCCATGATTCCATTCCGTAAATAAAGCGGAGGATGATATGAAATTGATGAAAAGGAAAATGAAATGTGATGAGGAGTAGGTTTGATTGATCTGTCGCCTTTTTGTGTTTGTGTAGGGTCAGAAATAGAGTCTGAAATGGATAAAAGACTGCCTTAAAGGAACTCGTTGCCTTGGATGGGTCGAGTTGGTCTTTGAAAAGCGTTTGTAACCGTTTGTTATAAATTGCATATGGTTAGAAAGATATTTAAAAAGTAGAATACAATGATCCACACACATTTGTCTCGAAATTGCATGGTTTTCCTTTTACTTTGCGAACTTACACGGTTGGCCGTTTATGGGAGTCACAAATTTGACTCCCATAAATGGCTGACCGTGTTTGTCGACGAGGTAAAAGGAAAACCACACATGTCGAGTGATACTTGTTTGGATCATTGTATTCTACTTTTAAAATATCTTTCTAATCATATGCATTCTATAACAAACAGTTACATACACTTTCAATAGACAAACTCGACCGATCCAAGTCAACATATTCCTTTAAAAATAGTGTTTTTTTAATACTAAAAAACATAAATGCATGGTTTATGTAGATAGGAAGACGAATTGATAACTTTATTTTGTAATTTCAAGCAACGAAGTCAAAACTAACACGCATGAGTAGCTTGACATATTTCCTCTGGGCTTCGAGAGGCTGTTATGTTTTTCTTTGAGGCATCCTCTGTTTAACGAATTATCAATCAGAATTTATAACTAAACATAGTTTTAGGGTATTCACTATGTAATGGAGAAACATTTATAATTTTATAACTGGTTTATTTTATATGGATTTTTGTTTACCAATCTTACTGAAGTTTGATCTACTCATATGTTACACTGAATTTAAAAACAAATTTAGAAAAACGAGCTGTGTTTTGTGTACTAAACATACACATATAGCTTATTTTTAAAATTTTTGTTTTAAAGCCATTATACACTTTCGGTAAACAGTATTGTCCAAGTCCCACACTTCGTGTATCACAACTTATATATAAAATAACAATCCTGTGGAAATTTAGGCTCAATCGGACATCGGAGTCGGGAGAAAATAACGGGAAAACCCACTCCTGTTTTCGCGCGTTTCGCCGTGTCATGACATGTGTTTATAACAAATCCGTAATTCTCGTTTACGAGAATTTATATTGTTTTACCGTTTTTTCAAAAAGTAAAGCATTTCATGGACTAATATTTCAAGAGAAGTCTTTCACCATTACCTTCTGTAAACCCTGTAAATTATTTGTAAATCTGTGAACTTTTTTTTTTTTTTCTGTACCGAAAGGGTCCAATGGCTTTAATTAATTTATTTATATATATTTTTTTTAGGGGGATTTTATAACTGTTGAAATTTAAATTGTTTCAATGCAGGGGGGAAACAAAATCAACGAAAATTGAAGGATTTGCCTGAAATAAATAAGTTTGAGTGTATATGAATCATGCACTGCTGTTGGTACAAAATAAATACATCATTTAGTGGATTTCTTTTTGCGACACAGGGAATATTGCTAAGTGTGATGATACATATATTAGAAGAATCAGAGAGAGATGAACAATACAGTATTAATTGAGCTTAGTTTGACAAAGCTATCAGTAATTTATTTATTAATAGAGCATGCCAAACTTGTTTGGAATGGCAGTAAAGCCTATTTCACACCTCACAACAATTTTGCTAACGAAGCGGATTTTCTGTAGCCTTTCTTTCCAGTCAAGCCTGATACTTCACGGAGGTAACAAAGACGATTGCCTCCACGCCCCATGGTCCAATGTCTTGGTGCCCGTGAAATGCTCCAGTAGAAATTTTACAATTTCCTCATAGGGTGCCTGTCCTTCACCAGGGTGAATGTGCCTTGGTGCCCTTGCCTTTTTAAAAAGCATACAGGCCTGCAAAATTAGATCGCTTGCGTCAAAGAAAATTCACTTCAGGCCCTTTCTTTGTATGAACCAGTATGAACCAGGCTTTACATTAAATTAAAAGATTTAATTGGAACTAATATAATTTTTTTAAATACATTTGTAGATATTTGACAACTCCAACTGATTTACTTGTTGCAAAGCTGTGTGTCATCAGTCTTGTATGAAATATGAAATGTAGTTGTATGTAGAGATGTAGAAAAGAAACTGCCTATCAAATGCACTGACACGGGTAGCAAACCATACTTGTATGAACAACATACAAAATACACAGAGCCGCTTAGAATGGAGTCATGGCCGAGCGGATAAGAACACCAAACAGAAGCTCTGCTGGTGTTTCTGTTTAGCAGAGTGTGGGTTCGAGTCCCGGTCGTGCGTCCCTGAGCAAGACACTTAACTATAATTGCTTCTCTCCACCAAGACGTAAATGGGTACCGTTACAGAGATGGTTCTTTTGGTTTGTTTAGCTTAGTAGTGCACATTTGTTGCACAGACTGTGTACTCCCCGGGTAGCTCAGATGGATTAAAGAATGATGGCCCAGTAACTAGGGGTAATAATGTTGGAAGCACTTTGAGATGCCATTCAGGTGTGTAAAGTGGGATATATTAATTATTATTAGCAGCTATCTAATACTATACTGACTGTTGATCGGCTGCTGATGATAACCCAATGCTGACCCATAAATTTGATAGCCTTTGCATGCTGTTTAGCAAGTTAATTAAAAGTCTACCTTCTAAGATGGGTCTTATTGTACTAACATTTTGTCACTATCATTTCCCTAATATTATTGCTTTGAGAAATAGATTTCTGAAAAATGAACAAGTTCGTAAGACTAAAATAGCAAAAACATTTTAGGTTTTCAGGTAGGCAATTGTAAGTGCTGTAAGATAGAATTTGCAAGTAAATAAACATTAGTTTTGATACACAAATTTGTCTCTGTAGGGTATTTACTTTTTGGTTTGAATCCCACTCTAGTCAATTCTTTGTTCACCCCCAAAAATCATTTACAAAATTTACCCAGTCAGTTTCCCTTGTGGTTTATATTGATATCTGAAACAAAAAGTCGCATCCCCTTAAGGTGATCCCCTAGCTGCTGCTTCCCAGGTTGTATCGTAATTTGGGTGTGATCCCTGGCTACACGGCAGTTCGGTTGTATGGCTTCTGACTGGCACCCTCGAACAAAGATATTGACAAAATAGGGACACCGCCAATATAGGGCTAGATAGCTCAGTTGGTAGAGCGCCGGCATGTTAATCCGGAGGTCGTTGGTTCGAATCCCACTCTAGTCAATTCTTTGTTCAACCCCAAAAATCATTTACAAAATTTACCCAGTCAGTTTCCCTTGTGGTTTATATTGATACTTTAATATCATTAAGACTGTGGGATTGCTAATGTAAATAAGAGCACCGGACTCGAGCTCTGGTGTTTCTGTTCAGCATGTTCGAGTCCCGGCCATGAGACTAGTGTCCCTGAGCAACACACTTGACTATAGTTGCCTCTCTCCACCCAAGAGTAAATGGAAACTTGTGTTTTGTTAGATCTTAATATAAGGTAGAAAGCCATTTCTATTCTGATGTTAAAAAGCATGCTATAAATAACTAATCACACCATACAGTCATGTGTCTGCATTCAGGCACTTTTTTTTAATGTCCTCAAAAACATTCTTGTATAACCATCATGAACTAGAAAAACTGTTTAGAAAATAATATAAATTTACAGCAATAGCAATTTCACAAAGAGACACTGTTATTTTTAATAACAGTTAAATAACAGTTAAATGTATCAATATAATGCGTACATACATTTGTGCATGTATGTAATATAAATGATATTTACATAATGCAACATTACACAAAGTCTTGCCTAAACATCCTCCAAGGGGCAATTTTTAAACAGGGTCCTGTTTCAAAATGCTGTACAATAGCAGAAATAAGCAGGAAACCGGCCAGAAGCAATGTACGTTGCACACTATTTTGGTCGATACCCCATTTCTACAAATCAAGGCTTTGCCTAGCCCTGGCGGCCTTACACTTTCGTGTTGTACTACAGTGACTGTTCCTGTGTACAGAGAAAGAGTCCTATATAGGGCTAGGCTTTGCCATGCTAAGCATCATTTTGTACCCAATAGCTCTATGAAGTTTAAAGCAGTAAAGAGATCAGTGTTCTGCACTTTATCGTTTGGCAAATAACAAGTATCATCTAAGTGAAGCAGTCAGATCTTCCATGGCTTAACAGCCTAACTCTGAAATTTGTTTTTTCTTATAACAGATCATTTCTTGGTAAATTAAGGGTGTTTATGTTCCATTTCAAAGTTTCAAAGGCACACTATGTAAAGTTGTGATAATAACATGTCCTGTCTTACCCTCTTTTGACACTTTCATCTCGTTTTTATGGCAAACATCTCTCGTTTGTATGGCAAAAAAAGGGATTGTTAGTGTTAGGTAGTTTTGCCATGAAAGGGCTGAGCTCGGCCTCAGCGACTTGATTTAAAGGCAGTGGACACTATTGGTAATGTAATTACTAAAAATAATTATTATCATAAAACCTTTCTTGATTACCAATAATGGGAATGGTTGATAGTATAAAACATTGTGAGAACTGGCTCCCTCTGAAATGACGTAGTTTTCAAGAAAGAAGTAATTTTCTCCACATATTTGATTTTGAGACCTCAGATTTAGAATTTGAGGTCTCGAAATCAAGCATCTGAAAGCACACAACTTTGTGAGACCATGGTGCGACAAGAAGGGTGTTTTTTCCCATTAATATCTCGCAACTTCGAGGACCGATTAGCTAAAATTTTCACAGGTTGTTATTTTATGCATATGTTGAGATACACCAAGTGAGAAGACTGGTCTTTGATAATTACCAAAGGTGTCCAGTGGCTTTAAGGGAGATGTACATCAAGAGTCGAATTAATCACATCAGTAGTTAAAAAAAAATAATAATAATCTTTTGTGTTATCAGATAACAGAAACTGAAGTTAAAACAGATTAATATAGAAAAATATACAAAATACAACTTAAGTTTGTTTTTATTAAAAAGGCATAAATTATTATGTACAAAATGATCAGACAGATTTTGATCCAAAATTAATGTTAAAATACCACAAACAAGTAGCAGGCACTCGGCATTGCTGTAACATTGTTTTGACCTTAAACCCTCATACATAAACTGAGCTCTGTGGAATCATAATCAAGAAAAAGCTCCCTTGCTAAATGTCCTTTGTTGGTTGATTTATTTTATTTATTTTGTTAAAAATTGTGCTTATTAACAATATTTTAAGTATGAGTAACAAAATTAAGGCTGCTTATGTGAAAGGCTGGCCCTTTTTATGTTTTGATTATCAACATTACCTGTGTACTTTGGGATACAAGGAACCAAACAATATGGCAGCAGTGTGATAAAGGTCAGTCTCCTGACTTGAGCAAGCTGGTCGAACCGTTGAGACCATTTTAAGAACTCACTCCGCGGTAGTGCGGTTAATAACGATCCTTTAATCTAAAGTAGTAGTAGTAGTAGTAGTCCCAGCCAATTTTTCTATACCTTCCGCCCAGGTAGTAGTTTAAAAGCAGGACAGTTCTTTTCAGAACTGCTGAGAAGAATAAACTCTACCTGGCAAGTAGATACATACATGGTGTTACCCAAAAGCAAATATAATTGATCATATCATGGTATCTTGTCTTTTATTAAATAATGTCTTATTCCTCCCAACAAGAGACGAGACTTAACCACTGACCACCATCTTGAATCCTGTCCCAGTTTCAGACACACAAGCTCTTGCAATCTCTTTAAGATTTTCCTTTTTTCCTCAACATCCAGTTTTGCCTATGGATTCTTATGGACACACTTTTGCCAGCCTAATCCTCCACATACTGCGGACACAATGAAGTAGATGATGAGCTGCAATCAAACAAAATACAATGTTAATGGTCTGACATAATAATAATAACTAACAATACTGAGTTGTAATATAGCGGTTTATCACACCCCTAGTGGTGTCAAAGCGCTCAGTATTTTTCCCCTGCAAGGTACGCGGAGCTACATTTTGAAGTATGACTCGTATTCCTATATTGGTTTACAAGATGCTGCGGCGCAATATGCTGCCGATCAGACCAGGAAAACCTGGGCGAACCCCCTTCTGTTTACAATAAAGTGCACTGGGTTTTTTACAATGTAAAAGAATCCAGTGTTTTTACATGCATTGCACAACACAAGGGACCTACGGCTTTATGCTCTAACCGAAGGACTCGGAAATAATGGTCAAGTGTTTCGCTTTAGGACACAAGTGTCACAACCAGGACTTGACCCCACACTCTTCTGATCAGAAACACCAAAGCTCGAGTTCGGTGTTCGTCCTTAGTCCTAAGATTAGTCTTAAGTTAGGAAGAGTTTTGTGAAATCGACGGCTGGCCAATAACATTCCTTTAATCTTCTGATCAGAAACACCAAAGCTCGAATTCGGTGTTCTTATCAGCTCGACCATAAAAAAAAAACATACAGCGTAATAAAAGATTTAAATGTCCATGAGAAAACATCTTGAAATGGTGGTCCAGCCCTAGTCTCATTGACAAAACAAAACTAACTACAGGCTGGGAAAAAACCCTGCTATTTAACTGAATATAAATCCCTGTGAGTAACGTTTAAAAAAGGAGTTTTAATTCCAAAGCAAACTACTTAAAGTACATAAACTAGAAAACAAGACTTACTATAAAAACAATGACAAGAATGACGGTCAATTTGAGGTTCTTGACGCACATTGACCGTGCGAGCGTCTTACTACTTTTCCTGAAGGTCAGAGACTGTAAAGAAACATGCCAAATACAGAAAAAAGTTACTCAAAGGAGTTCATGTAAATAAATCATACAAGTTCTCATATAGCACATTTTACAATAACCATATCAATGCTATTACATTAGTGGTCTGGCCAATAAAATGTTACCTTTCTCAGCTCCCTGAGGAGTATACAGCCCCTGAGCTGCCGTGCGCTCAGAAGGCTTTTTCATTTACCCTATCAACCTCTACCCTCGCAGGTACCCATTTTATACCCCTGGGTGAAGAGAAGCAATTATTATACTTAAGTATCTTGCTCAAGAACACACATGTCCCGACCGGGATTCAAACCCGCACTCGTAGGACTTAACCACAAGAACTTTAATTTGAAGCACTCATTTAACCCCGCAGCCATGACACCCTACAATAATATACACATATGGACTGGCAATGAGGTCACAGCAAAATGGTCAATCTTAAAAGAGTTGATTTTCTCATGCATGTACTATTTCTGTGCAATTTTATGCGCTTTTGATTTTGTTATATTTCTATGTACTGTTTAATTCTCACGATTGTTCTTTTTTTTCAACAAGAGTAAGAAATAAACAGATTATTGAATTGAATTAAATGTAATTTCTGATGTGATACATCTGAAGGCAGAAATTGATGAATGACTTCAATAAATACAATACATACCGTTGTTTCAAGATCTTCAGTCTTGTCTATCAACAGCTCTAACTTTTCACCTCTATTTGATATCGTTTCTATGGAGACAATGAAAAAGGAAATTATTTTATTGTTTCACGATGTAGAAATCCTCTTTTAACGACAGAATGTCACCCATGTGAAAGTTCCTCAAGTAGAATAGATAAATGAGATACATTTTTTTCCAGAAAGATAGGTTATTGAAGTTATGAATTCTGAACCCCTTCTCTTAGCGATTAAGTGTTACTGGGATCTTTTATGAGCATTACACAACACACAGGACCAATAGGACCAACGGCTTTATGCCCCATCGGTCCCATCCTTGCATACCAGGCCGAATTTGGTAGAAAAATCCAGGAGACCACAGGGCTTCTAGCTCAAAATGTTTTACTGGACCAAGGGTGGATATCACAAAGAGTTAGGACTAGTCTTATCTCGAGTTAGGACCAGTTACTCGCCTAACTTAGGGCAATCCATGCAATTTGTATATCTCCTAGGACTAGTCCTAACTCTTTGTGAAATCGACCCCAGAACTGTTTGTACAAGACCAGAATCCAAATGAAAAAAAAATCTGGAGTGCTTACAAGGTATGCTTATATGCACTACCTAAGACATTTGTGTGAAGAGAAGATTTATCTAAGATTTTCGCTTTGCAGACTCAAAGTCATAGTTTGAACATAATTTGCTCCGTTCAAGATATGACACAGTGAGGTAAATTGATATTCAATTGAAAAACACAAGATCGCCGGACTTCTCCGATCATAAAGTTATTGCTGACCCATCACTAAACCCTCGGGCCTGAGGTCCGGTGTAAAATTGGAGCCCTGCATACATTCGTATCATCTTACCGATGTTTCTGACCATGATGCGGTTTAAATCCTCCAGATCATTCTGAATAGTTCCGAGTCTGTCCACAGGGATTTCTTCCGAGAAGTGTCGCTGCACAACGTAAGAATGAAATAAATGGTCAATTTAATATCCCAGATAAGAGAGTGTACAGTAAGCCTAGCTACCATTGAAGCCTTTTTTAGATATGGCGGACGTGATACGCGCGCATCACACGCCGTGACTGATGCCACGCTCACCGTGTTAGTGGTCATTAGGTTTACGTGTAAACGCCGCGTCGCCTAAAATGCGCACTTCACTAAATAACATACGTTCTATTTCTATGGTCAATACGCACAAATTTACCACAACTTCACAGTATTGTAGCATTCTGTCCGCCATACCTCAAAAAGGCCTATGGGCAGGGCGTTATTCCCATCCTCTTTATCACTGACATTTTGGTTGACATAGTTTAACTTCTTCCCTCCATCCTCTGTGCTTATTATTTGGCTTGTAATAATAATAATTGTGGCTTCTTATATATAGCGCACATGTCCGTCACTCAGTGACGCTCCTGGCGCTGTAATGTCAACGCAATATTTTGTATACCTTATCTCTGAGTAGAGGTATGAAACAAATTTTTACTTGAATTTAGTTGAGTTGAACATCATTGAGCCCATCCGCAAGGGCACACATGAGAAACAGGGTGGGAGTTGGTTCTATGATAATCTGTTCATAGCCAACATGTGTGTTTAGACATTTATTCCAACAAAGCATCAAATGCAATTCAAGCATTATACAGTCTACAGCATCAATTGAAACATAATGATAACATTACTAAAGATACTAGGTTAAGTTACTACCAACATGCAAGGAAAATTTGTCAAAACATAGTTGTTGTTTTTTATTTACCCTGGGACGGACAAGACTAGGACTGGACAAGGACATACGAGACCAGCCAGATAAGTAAATAGGTACATTGTTTTACGTGAAAAGCTTAAGCACGAAAATAGCACACTTATTTTAACCATGTTACTGGCCAAAGTTTCATGCCTGATTTTACTAAGCAAGGATTTTTTCCAGCTCTATGAAATTGGGCCCAGTTAGTGGAGTTGGTTCATGGGGTAAATGGCTCCAAAGTTGTAAAAGGTGTGCCTCCGTGGTAACCTTTGAAGTTTGGTTTTTCACACACTCTCTAGTGTCTTTGATATTCCGACCATCAAGTACTCTGTTCATTCTTCTCATTCTTTTCACTACAATGTGACCATCAAATTTACCACCAAGTTTGGTTAAGTTTTTTGGGGTTTTATTTGTTGTTTTCATTCAAAACAAGAGGATGGAATGCATTTATAAGACATATAACTAAGTATTGAGGAAAGTGTACATACCATTTGTGTTGCTAGAACCCTAGAGAACTCGCTGTTCATTGCAAAAGGAAGAGCAGTTTTTACTTGAGATCCATATGTCGTTTTAAATCTATGGAAAAAACAAATCATTGAAATATGTTCAACTCAAAGCAACTTAGAACGTATCATCCACAAATATGGTTGAACCCCAATTTCAAGGAAATCAACATGATACAGAAAAATGTTAATATTTATAATTATACCATTTTTTTAACATGGTGAAAAACGAGACAGTAGGAGGGTTGACTGTGTACTACATGTATGCATTCACCATACTGTAGACGAATACAGTTTACCTACATTCATTCAATACCACAGTGGCTGATAGTGAATGGTCACACAGTAGGAGGGTTGACTGTGTACTATGCATTCACCATACTGTAGGCGAACACAGTTTACCTATCATTTAATACCATTTTGGATGATAGTGAATGGTCACACAGTAGGAGGGTTGACTGGGTACTGTGTAGGCATTCACCAAACTGTAGAAAAACACAGTTTACCTATCATTCAATACCATAGTGGATGATAGTGAATGGTCACACGGTAGGAGGGTTGACTGTGTATTATGTAGGCATTCACTATACTGTAGGCGAACACAGTTTACCTATCATTCAATACCATAGTGGGTGATAGTGAATGGTCACACAGGAAAGAGTTGAATATGATCAAATGGATCATTATCGCTTTTGGAAGAAAAAAAATCATCACTGTATTTTTTCTAATTTTGTTTAACTTCCAACTAAGCAAAAACTTAAATGAAGATCAGTAGTAGACCCCTTTTCCAATACAATGAAGAATACTTACTTTCTTTTAATTTCTCCCAGGAACATAAACGCTCTTGATCTTTCAAATTCCTGTAGAATAAAGCATAATTGCATATTATAAGTTAAAGTTTACAAACTAAAATATATCCGATTCAATGGTTGAAATTTCTTTTAAAGACTTCAGAATAAACATAATCGTAAATTACAATATTCCATTTCATGGATTCAGTTAGTGAAAGAGGAAGGTAAATGTTACAGACTGACCATGTAATGATCTTTGGAAGAGATGCTTGCTCTGAAGAAGAAAAAAAGCTGATTTTAAGGTCAATTTTTTGACATAATTGCTCAATTTTGTTCTCCCTAAAATCCACCAGTGTAAACATTCTTTAAAGACACTGGGCACTATTGGTAATTGTCAAAGACCAGTCTTCTCACATGGTGTAACTCAACACATGCATAAAATAACAAACCTGTGGAAATTTGAACTCAATTTGTTTTTGAAGTTGCGAGATAATAATGAAATAAAAAACACCCTTGCCACACAAACTTGTGTGCTTTCAGATGCTTGATTTTGAGACCCTCAAAATCTAAATCCAAGGTCTTGAAATCAAATTCGTGGAAATTACTTCTTTCTTGAATACTACGTTACTTCAGAGGGCACAGTTTCTCACAATGTTTGATACTATCAACATCTCTCCATTACTCGTTACCAAACAAGTTCTTATGCTAACCATTATTTTGAGTAATTACCAATAGTGTCCACTGCCTTTAATTCCATCATCTAAATGCAACTGAAGGTTTTGAAAAACTTTTTTGGAATTGGTATTGATTCAGAGGTATGTCAGAATTAAAACGAAACCAAAACTTACATCATCCGTTATACACAAATAGACAATCCTTTCATCAGAGATGTAGTGAAACAGATAGGAGTCGTGGGAGTAGGTCAGTTTAGTATTCTCTGGAGGAACCTTGGGAAGAATCTGGTTTGTAACCTCCGTGAAGTTTCCATGACACGCTGCAAAGTTGGCCAACACTGTCGTGCCTCGGGCAATCGTTGCATACAGAATAGGCATTGTTGATTATTGTGTCCTTGGGTACCTGAGGGCTCCTTAAAAAACCTGACACCCACCACTGTAGACTAGAGTTCAAATAAACATCATAATTAATTTTTAAGATTAATTTTATAGTATACCAGCATAGCTTCTTCCCAAGTGTCATCTGTATCTGGAATGTACCTTGAGTTTAGTTTGCATCACATTTTGTTGATATTTGTTCCTGTGAGTGTGACCAAGTACATTTATACCCAAGTACGACTGACTATACATACTCCTCTGGAGGGATGTATTCACTTTGGAAGTTAACAACACATCCATAAGGTTTATCGCGATTAAGAACCCCAATGCGTTAATATGAGTGTAGGCAGATGGGGCATTTGCTATTGCGGTGTATGTTGTCATAAGGCCTATATCTTTATGATGAGGGTCCAACAGAGCCCTCTCTTGATTATTTGCTGTTCGCGATAGCCCTTATCAATGATGACAGCAGAAAAAAAGGATAACTTTCCGTATGGCGCCACCACTTTCTCACTCATTTTTACAAAAAGGATTATCTCATTGATTGAGGTAAATTAGATACATATTATTTCATATCAAATGAAAAAGTGGTGGCGCCATAATATGGAAACTTTTCCAATTCCTAATACTCAATAGTAAAGTAATATACAAAATAATAACGTCCTCACTTGAGGATTCTGCCGAGTATCAACGTAAACGTAAAGTCACTGACAAAAAGTGACATCTGACACTTTCTCGTTTACGTTTACGGTAAACGTAAACGAGAAAGTGTCAGATGTCACTTTTTGTCAGTGGTTTTTATCATTATGTCGTCAGTGATGTACCGTACGGAATGAAAGCATTGTTCACCGAAACCCAAATGTCCACTTACCAAAAGAAAATTTCGTGTAGTTGGTGAACTTTCAACAGATCTTTTCTGTGAAAAAGTAAAACACCAGCTGACTAAGCGTTGAACAACACGTTCTGTATAAATCAGGAAGTCTTTTGATGATGTAGCAAAAGTTGCAAATCGTTCTCAAACCCGTGATTTCACTTCGCGTTCGAATTTACAAGATGATTTAGTGAAACCCTGAGATGGAGGCTGTCAATGTTGTCACACGAAGCTCGTGCACGTGCGTAATGTGTTTTAGTCTTGGTTCAAGACGTGATGATCACTATTTCATACTCGTTACGTAACGTAAACAGCCCGACAGGGGGCGCGCGTCAGAATCAGATAGCAGCGTGCACTTTTCGACTTTATCCTCCGTGATTTTACCGGTATGTATGACAGAAATAATTTTAAAAATGCTTGAATTTCTGAGTTTACTTCTAAAATGAGCTCAGATAGCTGTCATGGCTGTGTTACTTAAAGGAACACGTTGCCTTGGATCGGTCGAGTTGGTCTTTGAAAAGCGTTTGTAACCGTTTTTATAAAATACATATGGGTAGAAAGATGTTGTAAAAGTAAAATACAATGATCCACACAAACATGCCTCGAAATTGCGTGGTTTTCCAAAATTCTTCCTTTTACCTCGTCGACTAACACGTCGGCCATTTATGGGGGTCAAAATTTTGACCTCGCCACCAATTTTTGCCCGTTTAAGGGTGGATAAATTGGTGGCGACGTGCGAGAATTATCCGAATGGTCGACATCTGGGTTCGACCTCTGTTACTGACAGTCACCTCACTACACAATTTTCCTGTAAATCCTAACCCTACTCTAAACTGTCTAACCCCAACCCTTACCCTAACCCCCTTCCTCCCCGGCCCTGGGCATGCCCCACCTGAGGATCGGCCCCCGTCACGGCCATCTGTCGACTTGTCTTGGTCCTTAAGTCGAGTTGTCTGACAGTTGAAAAACGTCCGTCGAGTGGTCCGAGCGGTCGCCCCCAGCAAACCGCAGACGCATGATGTACACTGCTTTGTTCTTGAGCAGCTCTATTCTCCCCGGGGACGTGTTGAACTTGCACTGCACTGTGTTATTTAATGCAGTGGAGGTACTCCTACTAACATGACTGAGGTTTGTTTCGATCCGCTATCGTGTGGAGAGGTAGCGATGTGAACCTGATGGTGCTAGGCACCAAGGCAATGCAAGACCAGGGCAACAGGGGTTGAAGCCACGATGGCCTCCAGCCCTTCATGATATTATAAGTGGTTCTTGCCTGTATGCTTTGTTTTTGAAAGGGCAAGGGCACCAGGGCATTTTCTCCTTGGTGAAGAGCACCCTAAATGAGGAAATTGTTCATTTCTAATCAGAGCATTTGAAGGGCATCAAGGCAATGAATTTGCGCCTCCAGGAAGTATCTGGCCTGATACACTAGTAATAAATCATTAATCAATTCGAAGTTGATAACAAATCTATCAGTTCTGTGTTTACTTGAATTCTTCTTTGATTTCTAATAAAGGAAGAAGCATCATGCTTCAACCCATCATTTCTGAGCTTTCGTCCATGAGGATCATCTTGGCAAGTGGATCCCCAAGACGCAAGGATGTCTTATCCAAAATTGTAAGTGTGGATTATCCTGAAAATAATGACTTTCAGTATAATAAAAAGAATAATAGTGGCTTCTTGTATAGCGCTCAGGTCCGTCACGCAACTACGCTCATGGCGCTTGAACATAATTACCCCTGTTCACTGGGTCTTAAGTCATTCCTTAAACCATCTCAGCTCCCTGGGGAGTATACAGCCTGTGCCGCCAAACATGTAGCGCAATCAAGGCTAATCAATCACAAGAACCAACTCTGCCCTCACAGGTATCCATTTACCCCTGGGTGGAGAGAAACAATTTTAGTGAAGTGTCTTGCTCAAGGACACAAGTGTCAAGACCGGGATTCGAACCCACACTCCGCTGAACAGAATCACCAGAGCTTGATTTTGGTGCTCTTATCCGCCCGGCCACGACACCCCTTTTTTTTGGGGGGGGGGCACGATTGGAGGTTTATGATAAAGACAGATGCATTGGTACAATCCATGTATATGGGTAGAACCAAATTTAATATTCTTTATCCCCGATGGAAATTTCCATCTATTAAAGGCAGTGGACACTAGCTGTTGGTAATTACTCAAAATAATTGTTAGCATAAAATCTTACTTGGTAACAAGCAATGGTGAGCTGTTGATAGTATAAAACATTGTGAGAAACGACTCCCTCTAAAGTAACATAGTTTTCGAGAAAGAAGTAATTTTCAACAAACTTGATTTCGAGACCTCAGAATTAGATTTTGAGGTCCTGAAATCAAGCATCTGAAAGCACACGACTTAGTGTGACGAGGGTGTTTTTAAGGGTGTTTTTCTTCCATTATTACCTCGCAACTTTGACGACCAATTGAGTTCAAATTTTCACAGGTTTGTTATTTTGTGCATATGTTGAGATACACCAAGTGAGAAGACTTTGTCTTTGACAATTACCAATAGTGTCCAGTGCCTTTAAGACATTTTAATAGTTGTATTTGCTGACTGCCATCTCTGTTAATTTAGCTGTTCAAGATCCAAGGTTGAAGCCTTAAAGGTTCATTTAGTTTCCACACTATCACAAAATAAAATACATTATCAGTCGCTCAAGATCAAGCCGGTGTGGTTTCTACGATTCGCACAGTGTACTCTACTCATCTTTAGGAGAAATGTGAATGGAACGATTCTCCTGAAGACGATTCTCTTGAAGATGAGTATACTGTTTGAAACGTTAAGACTACACCACCTCTTTTCAGAGCCAACACTCCCACTAAAAATATTTACTCATGGTGGTACCCGCAAGTTTACTATTTATAGTTACTTCCAACTTTATGGATTGTCATAATACACCGATCCAGTAGGCTCCGCCCACGACACACGTGTGAGCAAGAACACGTGGGGCTCTCCAATGCCTTTCTGCACAGCTCTGCCGTGCGCGCCAAGCATTTGCGCACGCATGTCGGACTTTAGTGTCAGACCTTCTTGGCGTTGTGATTGGTCAATACTCAATGGGGCGTAGCTTAATGGATCGGTCTATTACATTACTTTTGATTAATTGATCCTTTTCCTTGTAATATAGGGGCTGAAATTTGAAGTAGTGCCGTCCACATTTGAGGAAAACCTTGACAAGTCTTTGTTCAACTCTGCAAAAGATTATGTGAAAGAAACTGCCCTGAAGAAAGCTGAGGAGGTAGCACAGCGATTACAAGGGGTAAATAATAACAATAATAATAATAATAAATATTTTTCATGTAAGCCAGACATGTCTTTGAAAGAGACTTTAAAACTCTAGGTGGCAGCAGACTTACTAGGTTACAATGAGCATGGGCACATTTCCAAGAACAATGGATTTACCTTGCATTAAAAAGTCTACTGCCACCTAGTGTCACCCAAAGTCTCTAATGCACCATATTTTTTACCGTGTGAGGGTGCTCGCAAACATATTTGTATAATTCATTCGTACCTCAAAAATTATTATAGACTGGAACACATAACCACCACAGATATCATGTCCACTACAGCCAATAATAGAGCTGTTAAGCGCTATGCAGTATTATAATACCTTTAAGGGAGCCGTTTTAATCCAGCTCTAAAGCAACAATCAGAAGTGATAAAAATAATATTGAGAGCGCCCTTGGGCGGTCAAAAATACGGCGCACTCCTATCACTACTGGGGATTTGACCATAAATCCATTAAATGATTCTTCTTAAAAAATGTAGATGATTATGTTCTTTGTGAAATAACTAAGCTATAAATGTAGCTAAGAGAGGTTTGTGGTTACACCATGGGATTAACTCTTGTGAGTAGTGTTGGTTCAGAAGAGAACCGGTGGTCAACGAATCAACGCTTCTCCTGGAGATGATCAGAATTACTTATCGTAACGTTGAGTTGTTGATCACCGGTTCTTTTCAGAAGCAACACTCTCAAAAAGAGATTTTCCAATGGTGTTACCGCAAACCTCTCGTAGTGAAATTTCCACCATGCAAAGTTTCAAAACCTACTAGTAAATGTAGGTTTACCTAAAGCTTAAAAAAAAAAAGAGTAGACTGATTATTTCTTCTTCCCTGCTTTTGTTTTACTTCTCAGTG
Source organism: Asterias amurensis (assembly GCF_032118995.1). NCBI lineage: Eukaryota > Metazoa > Echinodermata > Asteroidea > Forcipulatida > Asteriidae > Asterias > Asterias amurensis. The sequence goes on along the minus strand of NC_092651.1, from coordinate 15,869,070 downwards.
GAAGGGAAAGCATGATAGTCCACCAGGAAAACTATATGGCATTTTCTTCCCTTTCAATATAGTTTAATTTGTTTTGTTTTTCTTGTTCCAGGCAAACCAACCTAACCTAATCATTGGTGCAGATACTGTTGTTGTAAGTATGATGTTAGGCATGGTAACACGGTATATACAATGTAATAATCAGTTTGTATATAGCGCGAAGGACGTCTCAAAGCGCTTCCAACATTAGTGACCCTGGTCACTGGGACGATTTAATTCATTTCTTGCACCATCTCAGCTCCTTGGAGAGTATGCAGCCTGTGCTGCAAAATATGTAGTATACTTATCTAAATCAATCACAAGAACCATCTCTACTGCCCCCACAGGTACCCATTTTCCCCCTGGGTGGAGAGAAGCAATTATAGTTAAGTGTCACAACCAGGACGAAAACCCACACTCTGCTGAATAGAAACACCGGAGCTTGAGTTTGGTGCTTGTATTTGCTCAGCCACGACACCCCACAAGTGAGGTAGTATTTATGCTGACAGATCTGTACTGCTCATTCTTGGGGTGTCATGGCTGAGCAGATAAGAGCATCAGACTCAAGTTGTGGTGGTTCATCGGGATGGGGGTTCGAATTCCGATTGTGAAACTGTTGCCCTTGCTTCTCTCCACCCAGGGGTAAAATGGGTACCTGTGAGGGCAGAGATGGTTTATGTGAACGATAAGCTTGGAGCGTGGTAACTCGCAACACCAGCTGTATACTCCCTTGGGAGCTGTGTTGGTTTAAGAAATGATTTACAGCCAATGGACCAGCCGTCGATTTCACAAAACTCTTCCTAGCTTAGGATTAATCTTAAGACTTAGGACGAGTCCCAACCCTGCACTGTAGCATGCAGACCTTAAGATTAATCCTAAGTTAGGACGAGTTACTCTTCCTAACTCGAGATAAGACGAGTCCTAACTCTTTGTGAAATCGACGGCAGGGGTAATAATGTTGGAAGCGCTTTAAGACGCCCTTCGGTCTGTGATAAAGTGCCATATAAAAGTCAATTGTTATTATTATTATAATTATTATTATTACAACAGGTGTTAGGAGATACAATCCTTGAGAAGCCCAGAGATGATGAGCATGCCTATGAGATGCTGAGTCAGCTGAATGGGAGTTCTCACTATGTACACACTGGTGTTGCTCTTCTCACCCCTAAAAGTGAGTGTTTTTCACCCACAGATATATATTGATCAATACCACTCTGCACAAGTGCTTAAAATACCGGGCAGTTGCACAAACATGCCACACCACCTACACGATCACTGCGTCATCGACGGGCCAAACTGCACTAGTAGTGTAGTTAGGCGCGGGTAAACATACAATTTGGACTTAAGCGCCAGTTAGTGAAAATTTGACACTTTTGTCTGCGATCAGCGGCCGATTTCATGAAATGCTATGATTGATCCTATCACGAGTTAGGAAGAGTAAGTCTAAGTTAGGAAGAGTTTGGTGAAATAGACAGCTTGCTGTTAGCCAAACATGCAACACCACCTACGCGATCACTGCGTCATCGACGCGCCAAACGCATGTAAACAAGCAATTTGGACTTGCGCGCCAGTTAGTGAAATTCAACACTTTTGAGTGAGATCTGGGCAAGCTTCTATTTTTAGCATTAGTGCGGAATGCTATTGATTGTAGCAAATGTCTCATTACTTTTAGTTTAATTTTGATGTTAACTTTTTTGTGCCAAGGGCATTGACAGCTCTGTATACCTCATATTATTTTTTAAATATTGGTACTTTCCCCTTCTGAGAGTCTATCTCTGTGCAAACACCTTTTTACCTGGTGTGCTGTTAGAATTAACTGATAGTTGTTTGGCTTCATTGACCCATTGCAACTGACATTATCACCACAGTCAATCTTGGTTATGTCAATTTGGTAGTTAGTTTCTCAGTTGTTTGGATGATCTTCCAGTCAAGGAAACTCGGCACACTCCAACCAAGGGATATAAACACAGAGCTGGCAACAGTCAATCTCTCTCATACAAATGGCGGTAAGCAGAGCCATGATATTGGGCCCTATTTCATAGAGCTACTTCAGCACAAAATTTGCTTACGCATGAAAATAGCTTGCTTATTTTACACATGTTACAGGCCAAAATTATCATATACATTGCTTGTGACTGGTATTTAGCTGCTGTTTACTTAGCATAACAATTAGGTGGAGTATTGGCCGGTAATCTGATATTACTAAGCAAAGAAGTTTTTGCTTTAAAGACTATGGATACCTTTGTTTGTTGTCAAAGACCAGTCTTCTCACTTGGTGTGTCTCAACATATTTTTATGCACAAAATAACAAACCTGTGAAAATTTGAAATCAATTGGTCGCAAAGTTGCGAGATAATAAAGGAAGAAAAAACACCCTTGTCACATGAAGTTGTATCATGTTTTCAGATGCTTGATTTTGAGAGCTCAAAATCTAATTCTGAGGTCTCGAAATCAAATTCAACTGTTTAAGTGGAAAATAACTTATTTCTCAAAAACTATGTAACTTCAGAGGAGCCGTTTCTCACAATGTTTGATACTATCAACAGCTCCCCATCGATCGATACCAAGTAAGTTTTTATGCCAACAATTATTTTGAGTAACAACCAATAGTGTCCATGCCTTTAAGCAAAATGTTGTGCTTAATTAGCTCTATGATATTTGGCCCTGGTGATTGGGTCAGGTTGATGTACGGTTGTGAGATTCATAATTCCTCTACATAATGGGTTTGTTTTGGTTAATTTTTTTTATACCATTCTTACTGCAGAAGGAGGAGACAAAACTTTTGATAAAGTGCAGTTTCATGAGACGACGGAGGTAAAGTTTGCTGACCTTTCACCTGAAATTATTCGAGCATATGTCGCTACCGGAGAATCACTGTAAGTGTTATTTGATAATAAACATTTTGTTATTTTACACCCGTACTTTCAAAGTACATGATGATGTATTGAATTACCATTATTTGACAGACCCCTTCTCCTTCGTGGTTTTTAACCAATATTTTGTTTTTAACTTCCATGTTTGCTTATTTTATGTGTTCACATTCTGACAGGAATGTTCAAATAATCCATGGGATTGTAACCAGGGTCTAGTTTCTAAAAGCTGCTTAAGCGCACAAATTAGTCAAGTACATCAAAATTATGCTAACCAGAACAAGGTTACCAGCCAAAATACCATTCCAAATGTATCATCTGTGACTGGTGTGCTGCCCATTTCGGCTTAGCAGACAAAATTGCTGTGCACTCTTAAGCAGCTGTATGAAATACACAATTTTCAAGTTGGATTTGAACAATGTTTGGTGGTACGATGACTCGCTTAGTCAGAAGGGACTATTTAAATTTGAATACCTGAGACTGTAGAGACAGTTGCTACGTTAAAAGTTTGGGGCAAGCTTTTGTATATCAACCTTTAGACGGGCAAAGACTGCCACAGGCCTGGAATTTCATCTTTGAAAAGGCAAGGCCATTTTTATTTTGCAAGGGGCAGTTCCAATGGAAAATCTTAGAGTCGATGGGAAACTTTGAAGGGGGACCAAGGGCACAGCCAGGGGCACGACCAGGGGCATAGCCAGGGGCACGACCAGGGGCAACGGAGGCCATTGCATCCATAGCTTGCATGTAATTCCAGGCCTGGTACCATACAATTTGATTCACAATAATGTGTATGGCTGTTCACAGTCTCTTATGTAACTATGTAAAAGCGTGCCCCAAATCATTTGACATAAAGTCTGAGGAAGTCAATTTTAAGAGGTACCATCTTGCGACTATTAAGCAAGTTATTGTACAAGACATTCAAATTTAGGTTCTTGTCTCACCTTCCACCTCTGGGACCCCGTTTCGAATCCCAACGGGGGCACTATGTGGACTGGGTTTTCAGTCCCTACTTGACTGCGTGAGTTTCCCTGGATTTCCCTTGAATAATTCTCTGGGGTTTTCCTCCGCCATCTAAAACTGAAATTTCTTTATCATATTTTCTTTCGTTAGGCTCTAATTGGAGTGTTGAGAATATATATCCAGATCATGAAATCTAACTCGCAAAATGCCTAATTGGGCCAAGGCTCTACCCACATGGAACAGTCATTGGCCCATTGGTTTAAATATCTGCAGGGAAGCCTTCATTTTTAATAAAAGGGTGTTCTGGCCGAGTGGATTAGAGCACCAAATTCAAGCTCTTGTGTTTCTCTTCAGTAGGGTGTGGGTTCGAATCCTGGTCGTGACACTTGTGTCCCTGAGCAAGGAACTAAACTATAATTGCCTCTCTCCACCCAAGAGTAAATGGGTACATGTGAGCGCAGAGACAGTTCTTGTGTATGATTTAGCTTATAGAAGCGCATATCTTTTGCACAGGCTGTATACTCCCCAGGGAGCTGAGATGATTTTAAAATGGCCCAGTGACCATGGGTGCTAGTGTTTGAAGCACTTTGAGATGACCTTCGCATTTGAAAAGGCTTTATAAAAATTGGTTATTGTTATTATTATTATAATAAATAAAATCCTGTTTTATTTTATTTCAGAGACAAAGCTGGTGGATATGGTATTCAGGAAATAGGAGGTTCATTAGTCCAAAGTGTTTCTGGTGACTACTTCAACGTTGTAGGTTTTCCACTTCATAGCTTTTGCAAACAGCTCTTACTATTACTTGGGAAAAGTTAACAGTAAAGTCTATTGCTTAAGCTGTGTAGTGCCATTAACAGGCATGTATCCTGCAATTTTGAAAGTTCAAGGGCACTAGGGCATTTTCTCTTCGGTAAAGGGCACCCTATGAGGAAACTGTAGATTTCTACTGGAGCATTTCAAGGGCACCAAGGTAATGGCCAGCGGGCATGAAGGCAATCGCCTTCATAGCCTATGTGAATCATCAGGCCTGCACTATATTTATGGGTGGGGGTGATAAAGTTTTACATAAAGAGTGTACAATAGCCAAGTCTATTGATAAACTACTGGATTTATATAATTATGATCATTTCCTGTGCAGCTTTAGTTGAGATATTAGTAAAATGTACTTTGTAAAGTTTTGTCCTCCATACTTGATAAGATTTTTGGCTCATGGAATAGTTGGAATGCAAACAACTTTCCTATAGAAGATGTGACCTCGGACGTCACTCGAAAACCATAACATGATTCGCGTGCATACCGCCGGGCAAAACAGAGGGCGGTTTGAATGTAAACATAGGTCACATCGTCTATAGCAAGACTTGTTTTCTTCATATGGGATTCTACAAAATGTATAAGGCTGGATGTATAAAAAGCAGATGATAAACAGGTTATTACTAATAACCCCAACTTAAAGCTTTGACCAGAATTTCGGAGAATTGTTTTTATATTGCACAATTTTGTCTCATATTAATTGATTTTATGGAGAGTATTCTAATAAATTAATTATGAATTTTACAATCAAATGTTTTAATTGCTTCAAATGTTGTCTCACTTTTGCATTACAATTATGAGCTGTGAATCCACAATTTCAATACTGAATAATAATAATAGTTGCTTTAAAGGCAGTGGACACTATTGGTAGTTGTCAAAGTCTAGCCTGCACAGTTGGTGTATCTCAACATATGCATAAAATAACAAACCTGTGAAAATTTGAGCTCAATTGGTCATCGAACTTGCGAGATAATAATGAAAGAAAAAAACACCCTTGTCACACGGAGTTGTGTGCGTTTAGATGGTTGATTTTGAGACCTCGAGTTCTAAACTCGAGGTCTTGAAATCAAATTCGTGGAAAATTACTTCTTTCTCGAAAACTATGGCACTTCAGAGGGAGCCGTTTCTCACAAGTTTTATACCATCAACCTCTCCCTGTTACTCGTCACCAAAAAAGGTTTTATGCTAATAATTATTTTGAGTAAATACCAATAGTGTCCACTGCCTTTAATAATAGGCACTTATATAGCGCATTTTACACACAAATATCAAAGTACTGAACAGAATAAGACGAGATAACAAAACACAAAGACTTGTGTATGAGGACAAAAATGTTTAAGACGTTTTTTCTGAAAATGGTGACGAGGGAATACAGACTGTCTAGGCCAGATTTCATAGAGCTGCTCAAGCATAAATTATTGCTTGAAAATTGCTTAGCAGAATAACGTTCACAAATTGTACATGTGACATTGTAGTTCGGCTGTATTCTTATTCTGGTAAGCACAATGTTATAGTGCTTAGCTAGGTTGTGCTAGAACAGAGGGCGCTCGACTGAACTGGCGCTCTGTGAAATTGTGGGATGTGTTGTGGGCAACCAACCTAATATTTTGTTTTTGCATGGGAAGAGCGTGGAAGGTTTAACCCCTTTTTCGGAAAAGAGATGGCAATATTGAATGAAAAGTGGCTGCTAATCATCACACTACAAGTATCAGATGTCTATACCGCCATGCAGATTACACTGAGAGACGTTTCAAACAAAATGTCAGTTTTACTCATCTCAGTACAAATGCAGACGAAAGGTTTGTTTTTAAACTCCACGTTTAATTTTAAGGGCGCCCCCACTCGTCGTGAAGAGGTAAACTATAGACGGCCATCAGTGCAATAAAGTTGTACATTTTTGTAGTAAAAAATACACCCAAGTCATAGACAATCTAAACATACAATTTTATAAATTTCTATGATTTGGTTTTTAAAATTTATCTACGAAGTACATGACATATAAATCCAATGTAAACGACATTACAATTTGCATTTGAGCATAGTATTTTAGTCAGTAATGTTAAACATTTCGCATTCTCCGTAAAGCTGACCATACAGGTACGTCAGGGAATTCCCCGCATCTGGCGTAATTATTTCGAAAGACACCGGCAAAGACACACAATTTCAAGACGGGCGACGAGTTTACAAGTTATCAGCAGCGTGGTGAGTCCGCTGAGTTCACAAATTCCATGTATTAAGTGGATGGGCACTGTAGTCACTGTGGTAGCTAGATCATGTAGGTAAGAACGACCTTAGTTTGCACATGGAGGTAGGATCCTACCTCCATGGTTTGCATGATTTGTAGACGCGCATTGCCATTGATGCTGTTAGTTATAATATAGGGTCATTCCGTGTCAAATCACCCAATGGGTTAAACCCTACCCTCTTCAAATTTGCTCAAATTTGGTTTATGGGGTAATCGTGGCTCAACAAGCTCAAATTTCAAATTTCAGCTCCATCCGATAAACGGTTTTCGCGCCACGGCATGCTCTTTCTTGTTGATTTCGGTCAAAATGCGCCTGACCTCTGACATTCAAACGACCATAAATCGGTAACCTTTGTGTCAAATTGGTTGAAATTGGTGTCTTTGGAAAGGAAATTGAGTAAGCTTTCCAAATATGTCTTCTTCTTTTTTGTAGGAACACGTTTAGGTATGATAACCTTTTGACCTCTACTTTGACCTTGAATTTGACCTTGTGGATCACGTGACCCGGCGACGAACTTACGGAACTGCAATTTACGGAGCTGCAATTTAAAAGGAAAAGTTTCCGTATGGCGCCACCACTTTTTCATTCGAAATAAAATAATATAGTATCTAATTTACCTGATTGATATATCCCTTTTTGTAAAAATGAGTGAAAAAGTGGTGGCGCCATACGGAAAGTTATCCATTTAAAATTTGAGCTTGTTGAGCCACGATTAGCCCATAAACCAATTATGAGCAAATTTGAAGTGGGTAGGGTTTAAAATTGCCTTTTTTTTGGGTGATTTGACACGGAATGACCCTATATAAAGTTAGTGACTTCAAGTTCCGTAAGTTTTTGTTTTGATGTTTACCTCTTTCTAAATTCTTCTATGTGTGTGACAATAAGTAACAATGTCACAACGTGTGTTATGTGAATTTGTTTAGTTTAGTGTTTGTAACAATTACAGAGCACCGACATGATCGGCCACCAAACGTGTGTATTATGATACAGTACATACAATCCATGCAGTTGCTTTACTCAGTACTACCTAGAACTAGTTGCGATAACGTAACCCTCCTCCCGACGGCCGCCCAGGCCTGGGCGGCCGTCGGGAGGAGGGTTACGTTATCGCAACTAACCTAGAACAAGAAAATGAGGTGTGTTCCGCTACGCGCTATCGTACGTACGATTTGGCAAGAGCAGAGGCTTAAAAAAAAGTTCCCCGCCATGCCATGCCTTTGACTCCAACATTTTGGGCCTCCACAATGCTATATCACTTTTACAAAAGGTGGTACTGGGCTGGTTGCGTGTTTTAAGATACCGAAAACCTGTAGCGGTTAAATGTCCATGGAAGAATAATTTGCAATAGGAATACACAATCTGGGAAGCGTAAGCCTACTCTCAGGTATGCGTCTCAGATTCACATAACTTGGGGACAATAAGTGATATCTTTTCCATAAACAGCAGTACTTTCAAGGTAAAAAGTCTCTCAAAATATCCTGCTATCCGTAGCTGCTGTGCTTAATTCTGACCAAGTAGGGCCTAAGATTGTGTTGCTGTTAATTTTCAGAGTAATTTCCAAATGTACAGACCCTTTAAATGACTTGAATTTTATTAGCATGGTTGGCCAAACAATGATTTCTGCATAAATGTTTTTTTTCCTTAAATAACAGGTGAATTGAAAGTATCTCTTGCTTTATAAAGAAAGGATAACATGGCAGAGTCAGAAAATATCGTAGTATCTTCACGTAGAGCTCAAGTGCAACAAGCGCATCAGGTAAAATTGTATTTTTATATGAACAATAAAAGATCTGGGTCCAATTGTCGGGCTATGTATGCACATTTCTCTCGCTTTTCATTTGTACGAAACTAATGGGGACACTGAAGAAATAAATCCAAACGAAGGTGGAACAGATAATTTCTCAATTTACAGAGTCAACAAACATTTGCTTTTGTAATGTTTAAAGGCAGTGGACACTATTGGTTATTACTCAAAATAACTATTAGCATAAAACCTTACTTGGTAATGAGTAATGGGGAGAGGTTGGTAGTATAAAACATTGTGAGAAACGGCTTCCTCTGAAGTGGAGTAGTTTTTGAGAAAGAAGTAATTTTCCACGAATTTGATTTCGAGACCTCAGATTTAGAATTTGAGGTCTCAAAATCAAGCATCTGAAAGCACACAACTTCGTGTGACAAGGGTGTTTTTTCTTTCATTATTATCTCTCAACCTCGATGACCGATTGAGCTCAAATTTTCACAGTTTTTTTTATTTTATGCATACATGTATGTTGAGATACACCAAGTGAGAAGACTGGTCTTTGACAATTACCAATAGTGTCCAGTGTCTTTAAACAGTCGTTCGATGGAAACACACTCCGGTCCCTCTGAGAGTGAGGAAGTGGGGTATACAAACAAGCCTACTGGCCTAGACTATCCAACTTCCATTTCCTAAAAACTTTTAATAAATGGTTGATATATTTAAACACTGCTTGTTTCAGCACACCCTCGTACTTTGCTAACCAATGACAAGTTTCTTACAAACTTATTTAAAACAGACACCCCAAAACAATTTGACATGCGCATACTAAGCTTCCTACAAGTTTTTAACAAGTGGTAGGCAAAGTAGTCACTTGTAGGTGCCAATCAGCATTGTTTTTCAGCACACTCCTACCAGGGGTTAGTGACGAGAGGTATTAACACGGCACGCTGCCCATTGTCGCGAGCTGGCAATATATGAAGTTGGCCTTGGCAGTGATTCACACTACAGTGCGTCCTCTACAGTTTCTCTCTATGAGGACACCATTCCAAAAAGCGGTTCTTAGGCACTTTTGGAACTTGAACGACTGACATGAAGGTGAAAAACACACTCTAACCTCACAGTATCCACTCTTGCTGTACACTGAGCACTACTTTTTCTGTGTACAAAACCAAGAATAAACACAAACTAGGGGCCTTATTACGAAAAGCCTGTAATAAGCACAAAAACTTGCTAAGCACAGAAAAAGGTTACCAGCCAAAATTACATTCATTTTAGTGACTGCGGTGGATTTCACAAAGCGTTAAGACGATTCTTATCTCGAGTTAGGACATCACTCGTCCTAACTTAAGAATAGCCTTACGTTTTTAATATCTCCTAGGACTAGTCCTAAGTTAGGACTAGTCTTAACTCTTTGTGAAATCGACCCCTGGTCTCCCACTCAATTTGCTTAGCAAAGAAATTTGTCATGCAGTATTTTTTGCTTTTAAAACAGCTTTATGAAATCGGGCCCTGGTCGTTGCGAGGTGGGCGCTGGGCACTGACTTTTTCTTATTGCACACCTCCAAAACGGGCCCTCCTGAATGGATAGAGATAGAGTACAATGGAATTAATTATAATAACTATATAAGTTATCACACAAGCGCGAGTGAAATACGGAAAAATATAGCGCGTCTGCGTCCCATATCCAACAAGGCCGTATTTATCTTCAAGCAAACTTGACGCGTGCTATAGAACACACAACACGCAGGTAGTGATATTAGCCGTGCAATATAGGTTTATAACACCATTCCATTCTGCAAATGTGATTGGAGGATTAGCGCATACTTGAAGATAATAGTTGTTATTACGGAGTCAAATAACTGTTTGTTCCTGTTGTTTCTACTGTAGCCCCGTCAGGACAATCTAAGTCTGAGGGTGCCCAATAACGACAGACAACTACTTCAGCAGGCAATGGATTTAACGAGAGGTAATAAATAAGTCTTTAATTCATCATCCTGTTTGTTGGGAATTATAGAGGTCGTTCACATGCCGTGCTAAAGTTGGTCTAAGTCCACTTAGACCGGTTCGGGTTCAACTTTTGTGCGTGTGAACGCAAATAAAGTTAGACCGGATCGGGTTTAAACCCCAAAACTTAAACCGTCCAGCGAGGCGGTCTAAGTCTAAACCGGTTCGGGTTTATCTTTTAACACTGCGTGTGGACAGAATGACATCCGGTTTTAACTCACAACGGACGACCCATTGTGTGGTTCAATGCACACGCCCGGGACCCGGAGTGCTTGTATACGGTTTCTGTTGCCTCTGCTGAAAAGCACCGAGTATTTATATTAATTTCTTGCCGCTTACCGAGTTGGCGAAACCCTCTCGATCGGTGTATGCAGTTTAACACAGGCCCACGCCCATGATTCATTAAATTCTGAAACAAAATTTTCTAAGCTTTTTTTGTTGAGTGTCCTACAATAAATTGAAACTGTTTTTCATGCGTATACTACGAGCGCAGCGAAGAAGCATATTTTGTAATGCTTCTCACATGTGTACAGCGCTGCCATCCCATAGTGATCAATCTCTGATATCCCATAGTTATCCATCACCGATCCCGTGGATGTGCCTTTCTATTGCCGTCACCGTTACTAGCGTGCTGTACTTTCAATCAAGGAGAATGAACTGCAGTGGGCGCGAGGCTGTGTGTAGGGGAAATTCCCTACGCCAGCAATATCACCACGTTGTTGGGAAGTTGGGAAAATACTGCAAAGTACATGTATTTACGTAACTTGCACGTGTGTAGTTGTGTTTATGAACGAATCGGAATAAAAATCGCGGCACCAGCTTTTGAGAGCGCAACTTCCAATCGATTGAAGTACAAACTAAAAGTATTTATTAAATCGGAAACAGTGGTATAAAACAAAACACAAAAATGAAACGTGTTCTGTTTCATGGAATATGGACAATATTTTGGTGAGTTTTCTCGGCGGTTTGTATCAATATTTTGTTTGTTTAAAAAAATAATTTCGAGTCGTGTTCATGTTTGTTTTAAGTGCCCATATCCTCCCAACGGTAAAACTGTTACCGCGTTCGAGTGAGCCATTTGTATCCAATAATTATGCCCTGTCTGATCATCCAGGGCATGGGGCACTCAGTATCTCGGCATACTCGGTGCGTGAATCTGATGAATAAAACCGGATGTAGAGCAACGGGGTCGCGTCTACTTTGACCTCTTAAAACCGAAGATAAACCGGATCGGGTTTAACTCTGTGCTGTCTGAACGCAATGGGTTTTTATTTTTACGACCACCCCCCGCTGCTCGTAAAAGTTAGACCGGTTCGGGTCTAAGTTAGTACGCTGTCTGAACATACCCATAGATTGGGGGTGAGGTCTAAGCCAGTTCTTGCTGGAATATTATTCACAACTCCATGGTCAAGCAAACAAAGGCCAGATAAACCCATTTAAAAATAACACGGGATGTCTTTGGCTGATGTGTATACACCCCAGAACTAATTATTTTTGCGCATGAGGAGAACGAAGTGTGCTTTTAAACTGAGCTGTTTATTTCCCTCAGTAGAAAGAGAGACAAACCTATTCCAAACCTTTGTCTTGTAGGTGTACGCGTGAGTCTTAAAAGAGATTGATAAGGTGCCATGAATGTTTACCATTGTATTTGGCATGGGCGGAGAGTCTAAGATTCCAGCATGCTATGGCAGATTATGGGCTTTATTGCCAAAGGTTCAGACAATTCACTGTGAACATAAACCACATTTTCAGAAGAGAAAAAGAAAGGCTGCCAAAGCATTTTATAAAGAGAAACTCTGACAATAATTGGTATTTAGTAATGCTTTCGTTGTGTCTCTGATATTCTAAAAGAAACAAATATTCTGAAAAAATTCCTGAAATTGATCCTGCGGATGAACATAGGAATATTTTGGAAACCTCAGTGGAAAGGGGTTAAAGACACTGGACACTATTGGTAATTGTCAAAGACCAGTTTCCTCCCTTGGTGTATGTCAACATATGCATAAAATAACAAACCTGTGAAAATTTGAGCTCAATTGGTCGTTTAAAGTGCGAGAGAATAATGCAAGAAGAAACGCCCTTTTTGCACAAATGTGTGCTTTCAGATGCTTGATTTCGAGACCTCATAATCAAATTCTGAGGTCTCAAAATCAATTTCAAATATTTTAGTGAGAAATACTTCTTTCTCAAAAAACAGTTTACTTCAGAGGGAGCTGTTCCTCACAATGTTTTATACCATCAACAGCTTTCAATTACCCGTTACCAAGTGAGGTTTTATGCTAATAGTTGTTTTGAGTAACTACCAAAGTGTCCAGGGATCGATTTCACAAAGAGTTAGGTTAGGACTAGTCCTAGGAGATATACAAATTTCATAGATAGTCCTAAGTTAGGACGAATAACTAGCCCTAAATCGAGATAAGACTAGTCCTAACTCTTTGTGAAATCCACCCCTGTGCCTTTAAACAGTTGTTTAACATCTGATGAGGGTCATGGCCTTATTTAAAAAAATAAAATTAAAAATCCTGGGTACAGCTTTGATCCTGACAACACAGCCCTTTTAACACCCTTTCTGTACATTTTTGTTTTGTATAGATAAATCAATAGCAGAAATGAATCATCAGGAAAGGTCTACACTTAACAAAGTACTTCATGAGAAACAACAGCTTCTAGCAACATCTAACAGGTTTCACTATGTCAAGATGGCCCATCTTTTTGGAGTACCCCGTGAGGAAATCCGTGTGATGGAAAATGCAGAGCATGTACTGGATTATATCTCCGAGACTCGAGAGGTTGAGATTACGGTCGCAGAGTTTCTGTACAAACTTGACGAGAGTGGTCAATGCTTTGATGTCGTACGTCGACTGTGTAGACAAATTATAACTCGAGAAGGAGATCAACACTAGGTAGTAACTCTTAAAGCTTGTAAAAAAGCAATTCTGTGGAAAGCGTGAATATCAATGCCTGGGTTGAGCTAAGAAAAGTTGACTGAAGCCTGGTTCATACTTCCTGCGAATGTAAATGCGAAGCAAACTTTGACATCACATGGCTGTTTTTTGCAGCGAATGTTTTGTAGGAGTTGAGCACAAGTCAACTGATGCATATTATTTGTTGTGAAATTGTGACATCAAAATGCGTATCGCATTCGCGGCAGTAGATGGACCACCTTTAGGGGAATAGCCATGAGATGAAGGTCTCCGCATTAGACTTGGTCCTCTATAGCCTTGTCCTAGGCTCTTTTCGCAAGCACCGGCCCGCTCCGAATTCTCAAACTGCAAAGATACTATACTGCACGGTACATAACAGTACTTGATACTGTCGGGTCGAAGCATGGTTTTTCGAGGTTGTTGAACATGTACCTCGTACAAACGAAGCCACAACAGACCTCGTTGTATGAGGTACAACAACTTCGAAAATCATGCTTCGACCCCACGGTATCAAGTACTGTTATGTACCGTGCAGTATAATATCTATGCAGTTCGTGAATTCATAGCGGGCTGGTGCTTGCGTAAAGAGCCTTGGACAAGGCTAGGTCCTCTATAGATGTATTGCAATACGCGTCATCAACCGCCATCTTTGATGTTACAAGGGGAAAGTGAACGCGCTGCGCATGCACTTTTCCCTTGTTAATACAAGGATGACGCGTATTGCAATCCATCTATTGCAGTGTGCATGGGCCATGCCACACTTCATTTAAAGACTATGTTGCCTCTTTTTTTTCCCATAATGTTCTATTATACCTAGTCATTGTTGGTAATGAAGCCACGGATCCATGCTGGGTGGTTGTTCCACTTCTCCGGTGTTGTTGTACTCACACTTGAGTAATTCTTCTTGGGTACTACTCGAGGTTTAAAGTGGGAAGTATTAAGTTTTATCTGGTTTTTGTTAATCTTAAATCTTATAGCCATTTTAGAATAGCTTTTAGTTGTAGGAAACACTTTTGATGGTGGTTTATGTCATTAATTTTTGCCATAGTACTGTGCTACAGTTCCAAAAAGGTGAAAGGGCGCTAAATGATTGAATGGGTACAAATTAATTTTCATTGTCTGCTTGTAGTGTTTTATGTTACTGGCAAAAATTTCATGCCATATGCCATATACATTGCTTGTGACTGGTATTTAGCTGTTGTTTATTTAGCATAACAATTGAGTGGAGTCTTGGTCGGTAATCTGATTTTACTAAGCAAGGGTTTTTTTTTTGCTTAAGCAAAATTTTGTGCTTAAGCAGCTCTATGAAATTGGGCCCTGATGTCCAAAATAGAGTCCCCTAAAATAGTACAGAAGAAAAAGTGCACCCCAAAAAAAGAATATATAAACAAAAAATTGGTGCACACTCAGATAAATAAATGCAAGAATGGACCAAATGGCTTGAATTGGGCCTTCTTTCTCAAAAAAAAGTCGAACTCCCCAGCACATTGCCCTCCAATCAAAAAAGAAGTTATAATACCTAAAACTAACAATAAATTGTTTGGACTTTGGTATCAAGTTTGTAAAAATCATTTGTAAGTTGAAAATTTGTAGAAATCAATCCGATCGTTTCTACTTATAATTCATATTTTTAGGAATTGTATTTTGAACAAAGAACTGTTCATTTTACTCAACATGATTTTTCTAGAAAAGTCAAAATAAGTTTTTTCTTAGATATTAGTATATAGTATGTAAATACATTTTCACTTATCATGTTGTATATCAGATTTAAAAGTAAATGATAGTTTTTTAACAAGAGATAGCAAGAAATATTGAGTGGTTTATTTCCAGAGTGGTTTATTTCCAGCCCTGGGGGCTGATTTCACAATGCAGGAAGATTCATCTGAAAAAAGTTTGCATACTTTTTGTACGTAACACAAAACACAATGTCCAAAGATTTACACCAAACTCATACAGTTTGAAAATTATGATGGTAGAAAGCTTCCCTTAAAATATTACTTGCTGAGGTGCTGTAGTTTTTGAAAAATGATTAAAACAAGTCGCAAAAATAATATTCGTCTCAGGAGATGAATTAGCATGTAACATGTAATTTTGTGACATTGTTTTACTAATTTCTCATAAACTTCATCACTTCAACCATGCCTCAACGAGTAACTTTCAAGGTCAGCTTTCTACTATCATTATCTTTGCGTGAGTTTAAGTGAATATTTGGACATTGTGTTTTGTGTTACAAAAAGTACCAAAATCTTTTAAGTTGACCAAGTGTTTTGTATTAGATCATCACACTTTTTCTTAGTAATTTAAGAGTTATTTGGAGTCAAGATCAATCTTGGCTCTTTGTGAAATCGAGCGCTGATGAAGGACTTTCAGTTTTAAACAGTGATAAGAATAGAAGAGTCTTCCTATGTACAGCACAGAGGAACACTCTTTATATAGGCCAAGTAACAAAAAAAATACCAGTTGATCTTCCAGGTTGTTTTTTTCTTCCAAAAGAGGAGGATGAGGGCCTTTTTATTTTTTATTTCTTTCTAAGGTGGCCGCCAAGCATTTTGATTCAAACTGGCCACAAATTATTAAGTTTAAAGTCACCACTTACTTTATGTAGTTACAAGTTCTTAAAAGAGTGTGAGTTTAATGAAAAATACACAGAAAATTTGTCTTTTTGAAAGAAATTAAAAACAAAAGTAAAATCTAAAGAAAAACCTTGGAAAGGGATAAGGGAGGGGATGATCAACTGGAATTTTTTTTGTTGTTAAAACCATTTGACATTTATCAAAGTCAGGAATTTGTAAATATTAAGATTATTTCCTTTAAACCCTTGTGATATGTATGTGAAACATAATTTTGGGTTAAACAAACAACCGATTTAAAAAAATTAAAACACTCAGAATTGTCTCACAGCTTTTTGCATTCAAGAGAAAAGTATTTATTATTTCGTGTGAAGTGTTAACATTTGTTCATTTTGACATAGTTTGTCCCTAGAGGCACGTCGAGTTGTTTTCCATCCAAATAATTTTAAAAGGCCCAAAACGATGAAAGCGGCGCTCTTCAGAGAAAATTACATTCTTGTATGATGCAATGAAATGTGAGCGCACACAATTGGGAATTCCCAGGTTCTATTTCTACGGGAATTCCCCATGAGTAATGTGTTTGCGCAAGTATCCGCCGGCCGCCCCCACCCACCGGCCGCCCCCGCACCGGCCATTACAGCACACACGGACGACTTCAGAAGCATACAACTTACTTACAACACAAGGTTTCAAAAGCGTGCTAAACCTCAGAAACTTTATTTATATACAAAGTAACTTTTTAATGGAACTGAAGACAACTAGTGGAAACTTATGTGGAGAAATTGGAGCCCATATATTGACAGTTAACCCAATGTTGGAGTGGTAAACACAGTTACTGCACTGCAGCGGCGGCGGTGGTCGCCATTTTGTGATATTGAATGTTGGTGGGGTATTCGCGCATGGATAGAGAAACTGCTGAAGAGATACATGCTAAGCACAAATGAAGACGACGTCTTGTCTGTATATTGGACTGCTTTACCTTGTTGTGGTATGAGGTTATTTCATTAGTTAGTCATGCATGATATTTTGGACTACTTGAGGCTGATTTCTGATTGACTTTGCGCTCAGTGAGTCAGTCAGAGAAAAAAATTAAACAAACGGCATGAACGCTGTACTCTTTTTTCAAAATTTTGTCATTATCGGTCGTACCATGACTAACTTTCTATAAAAGGAGTCTGTGCCCTTACTGGGTCTGTGTATACTGCTAGGTAGAAGTTAAGAACTATGTGGTTTCGTTCCGCTATCATTTCCCATAATGGGAGACCTCGTAGAACCGCGTAGTTCTAGGAGTACCATGTACACACCCCCACAATGTTTGATCATAGCTACACACAGTAACTGGGGAGTCTTTTTTCGAAATTTTGTCACTACCGGTCGTACAATTACCAAATTTCAAAAAAAGGAGTACAGGGCCCCATGTTACTGGGTCTACTCGTAGAGTAAGGTCTACTCTAGGTCATTGCCACCCCAAGTTGTATTTAACAAAAAGGGTTTTTTTCACGGATGGAATAATGCCTGACTTTTACATTCATCTGTTGTGTTCTCAAAAACACGACCAACGTTTGAAATCAAACTTAGTTTTATTGGGGTTTGAAGGCAGTGGACACTATTGGTAATTACTCAAAATAATTATTAGCATAAAACCTTACTTGGTTTCGAGTAATGGGGAGCTTTTGATAGTATAAAAACATTGTGGAAAACGGCTCTCTCTGAAGTAACGCAGTTTTCTAGAAAGAAGTAATTTTACACGAATTTGATTTCGAGACCTCAGATTCAGAATTTGAGGTCTCGAAATCAAGCATGTGAAAGCACACAACTTCGTGTGACCAGGTTGCTTTTCTTGCATTATTATCTCGCAACTTCGATGACCGATTGAGCTCAAATGCTCACAGGCTTGTTTTTTTATACATATCTTCAGGTACACCAAGTGAGAATACTGGTATTTGACAGTTACCAATAGTGTCCATACTGTCCAGTGTCTTTAAAACAATTGAACCGTTCTGAAAAAACCAACAGGTTCACTTTGCCTTTAGGGAGTGCATTGTGAACAATCCAAAGGATTGTGGTCATCTGGTCCAGGTATACGCCCGCAGACTTCCTGTTACTCTACCGTTCCAAAAAGAATGTTCCTTCCTTCCGACTTTTGAGATGTTTTCCTAAAAGTATGTCATGATTCTGAACAGGACCCAATGCTCTACAATGTACAAGGTGGAGGGAATCAGAAATGTCTTTAAATAGTTGAATTTTATTTTTGTGTAAGCACAATTTCAGGTTTGATGTCTTTCTCTCTTTCATAAATGTCAGTAACATTATTGCTTTTACCATCAGGTATATTTTGACGGTACCCAGTGCACAACATGTCCGTCATGCAGAAGTGGCTATGGTCTTTCAGAGGTAAGAAATAAACAATTGAAGTCACACTCACAGGCAACTTGCCTTCATAAGGTTTTTAACTGTCAACAGTGATAGGACCTAATTCTTTTAGTTTGAATGCAAATTTTGTTTTGGTTTCCCTTTGCAAGGTAAAACGAATCAAATCATTTCATGCATGTTTTTAAATGACACCATCGTAAGAACTGGACTTAACTTGGGTGTAACAGGTTTAAGTTAATTTTCAGATGAACAAAGCAAAATTGATCGCAGCGGGATTGGAACCTCCAACCGAATTAATATGCTGGCACTCTACCAACTGAGCTATCTAGCCCATAGACCAGGGCCCAATTTCCTAGAGCTGCTGAGCAAAATAATTTGCTTAGCATGAAATTTCTGCCTTGATAAAAACAGGATTACCAACCAAATTTCCACATGATTTTCAGGATAAGCAAACAACAGCTGAATACCAGTAACAAGCAATATCCAACAAATGGAAATTTGGTTGGTAATCCTGTTTTTATCAAGGAAGAAATTTCATGCTAAGCAAGTTTTTGTGCTTAGCAGCTCTATGAAATTGGGCCCAGGGGTATTAATGTTGGTGTGCTTTGAGGCGCCCTTCATGTGTGAAAAGCGTTATATAAAAACTGGTTATTACTATTATTATCAAGCCTGTATGCTTCGTTTTCAAAAGGACAAGGGCACCAGGGCATTTTCTTCTTGTTGGTAAAGGGCACCCTATGGGGATATTGTACATTTCTACTGGAGCATTTCAAGGGCACCAAGGCAATGATCATAGGTAACGGAGGCATGATCGCCTTTGTTGCTTCCAGGAAGTATTAGACCTGTATTGCTATTATTATTTATGTTTTTATTGATAGATATGTGGCCAAGGTCAGGGTTTGAATGCAGTCTGTAGGGTCTGTCCAGATGGCCACTTCTCTGATGATGATTCTATGGAGATGTGCAGATCATGTCGCATCTGCTCCAACACAATGGAGGATGCTGTACCTTGTACATCAACAACGGACCGCAAGTGTGGCCGGTGCAAGTGTGGGTAAGTCATCGGAGTGTGGGTTCGGCTGTAGATTTCACCAAACTCACTTAGGACATAGTCCTAGGCAGTGCTAAGAGTTAGCACTAGTCTTAAGTTCGGACAAGTAACACCCGTTTCAGACAGGCGGGCGCTCCAGAGTCCCGCCGAACCAAATTATTGAATTAAGGTGCATGACAAGTTCGTCGTCTGAAACAGAGCAACTTGACGTGCTAGAAGTCGAAAGATCGACTGTTGCAGTCGTTCTGAACGACTCTGGAGCGCCATTGTTTCAGATGCGATCTTGTCATGAGCCGAACCTAATGTAAATGTTATGTTAAGTATGCCTGTCTGAAACCAAAATGTTTTTGGGTCGACCTAGAGTCGCTCCCAATCTATTTGGTACAGCGTGACTCTGGAGCGTCTGTCTGAACCAGGTGTTACTCGTTCTAACTTAAGACTAGTCCTATCTCTTAGCACTGCCTAGGACTAGTCCTAAGTTAGGAAGAGTTTGGTGAAATCATCGCTGGTCGCAGTCTGGACACTTGTGTCCTCGATCAAGATACTTTACTATTATTGCTTCTCTTCATCCAGGGATATAGATGGGTACCTGGGATGGGTAGAGTTTGATATTGGGTATGAAAAAAGCCTTTAGAGCGCTACGATTGCCCAGGTTGTATACTCTCCAGGGAGCTGAGAAAGGTTATAGGAATGTTATTTGCCCAATTACCAGGGGACCTATGTAAAGCGCATTGAGACAGTTATTGTGAAGTGCGCTTTATAAGAACTTGTTGTTTATTATTAATATTAATTACCTCTACTCGTTCCCTGGGGTGATCAGTCTTGCCGCACCATTTTTCCCCAGCATGCCTTGCTCGCTCATATCCCCCGAAATTTGTTCATTAAAATGTGCCAGAATCTGGCACATTTTGATGATGCATGAGGAGTTCAACTCTCAAGTATCCATTGTACACAAAGGAACCAGACTGTTTCGCATTCCAGCCTCGGTTTGGTTGCATCGTTTTGAATTGAAGAATATCAAGATGGCTGCACTTTAGAAAAATGTCTAAGTTAAGACTTTGAGGGCTGGACAAACTTTTAAAACTTTAAATTAGAATTTAATGGTAGTGTAGGTAAATAATGCAAAATCATAACAACTGTCTCTGCATCAAATGGTAAATATGTAACTTTGTCAGCATAGACAACAAGTTTCTAAATAAAATCAAGAAAAAGTTGACTTTCACAGAATTATTTTTCATAGGATTGACCTAGTCCATGTCAAGACTTCCTTCTTATCTTATCCTCCTGTATGTTTCCTAATAGTAACATTTTACTTCATGAGCAGACCAATCGGGCCAAGTTTCATGGCTCTGCTTACCGTAAGCTCAGAATCAGCGCTTGCGGAAGCAGTGAATTCCGCGATGACGTCAAGCATATTTTTCAGGTTAGCAGTGAATTTCAGCTTGTGCGCTTTTGCACTCCATGTTGTTAGGAATTCTCCGCTTATACAGCTAGCGCACAGCCTACCCTGCAAGCAGAGAATGGTGATTATGAGCGCAGAACTTGGCGGTAAGCAGAGCCATGAAATTGACCCCAGGTCATTTTACATTTTGCTCCCTCTTGGCGCCCTCTATAGTCTTTCATTGGGTTTCTATAAATGTACATCAAGTGGGCGACCGAGTGAGTGAGTGAGTGACATCAAGATTGTCAATGTCCGTGAATGTTTGTAATATCTGTTACATTGATGTTTATCAACAGCTATTTTCGTTACAATGAGCGAGATGATCATTGTGCAAAATGTGCCGAAGAGAACCGCAGAGATCTCTATGAAGAATGCTCGCTCCTATGTCCAAGTCCTACTCCATCTATTCAAGAACCACCAGTCATTGATGTCACTACTGAAGAACCTATAACAAACTCGACGACATCTTTGAATCCACTGGTCATAATTGGGATTGTTGTGCTGGTAATCTTTCTAATAGTCATCGCAGTGGTTGCTTTGGTCTTTTGTTTACCCCCAAAAAGTTTGCGCCGGTGTTTTGATTTCTGTGGGCATCGATACAAGCCTGTTCCAGATAAGAAGAACGATCGTAATAGCCGCCCAACCGAGGAAGCTCTGCTGAAACCTACATGTGATCCTCGAGTTACAATAGGTAAAGGGGCAACAACTTTTATGATATTAACACGATTAATGCAAGTGGTTTCTTATATAGTGTGCATATCCGCCGCTCAGTGACACTCCTGGCGTTTTAACACGCAGTACTTCCTGCAAGATATGTGAGACTACATTTATAATAATAGTTCTTTAAAGGAACACGTTGCCTTGGATTGGTCGAGTTGGTCTATGAAAAGCATTTGAAACCGTTTGTTATGAAATGCATATGGTGAGAAAGATGTTTTAAAAGTAGAACATAATGATCCACACAAGTATCAATCAAAATTGCACGGTTTTCCTTTCACGTCGCGGACTAACACGGTTGGCCGACCGTGTTTGTCGACGAGGTAATACGAAAACCACGCAATTTCGAGGCATATTTGTGTAGATCATTGTATTTTACTTTTACATCTTTCTAACCATATCAATTTTATAACAAACGGTTACAGGACGCTTTTCAAAGACCAACTCGACCGATCCAAGGCAATGTGTTCCTTTAAGGTGTTGTGGCGCAATATGCTGCCAATCAAACCAGGAACACCGGGGGGAACTCCTCCTCTTTACAATAAGAGCACTGTGTTATTGTACGTGCGTTACCAGCACTCAGGACCAACGGCTTTCATCCCATCTGAAGGGCGAAGCATCATGGTTAAGTGTCTTGCTTAAGGACACTGCTGATCAGAGACACCGGTGTTTGAATCCGGTGCTCTTCATCGCTAGGCCATGACATGCCACATGATGGTGGTAATACTATTTGTATAAGAAAAACTGAGAAAGAAATGAAAACAACATAGTATGAATTGGGGCGGAAAACCTTAATTTTTCCATCGAAAATCTTTGAAAAGTCTTTCCCTATTTTATTAAAGTCATTTTACGTCCGTATGAACCCGTTGTTTTTTTGTATTCTCAATTTTTTTTCTTCTTAATATTGTTTCAGAGATAAATCCACCAGAAGATGAAGTGAATGATTCTAAAGGCATCTCAATGGAGGAAGAATCTGACAACACTGACACACCTCCAGGGGATAAACCTTGTGAAGTTACAATAACAGGTAATAAAAGGTCACTTGATACTTGTTACTTGATGGATTAATCCCTTTACAGCTGGTGACAGCTAAACTTGGAAAGTAAGGAAGCTTGAGCGTTGGTCATGGAAAACCCTTATTTTGCCATGTCAAGTCTTTGCAAAGTCATTTTTGTATTTATTTAAGTTGGGGTTGATCACAGAAAAATTTATTTGAGTGGGATGTGAACCAACAACCTCTGGCACTCTACCAACCAACAAGCTATGTAGCCTTTTGTTGGTGATCTCCCTATTTTGTCAACATTTCTTTGTTCAGGGGTGTGAGTCGGAAGCCATGCAACTTTAACTGTGGAATTGTTCATTGCAACCTGGGAAGTATCAGCCAGGGTATCCTCTTAAGAGGATGTGACTTTTTATTTCAAATATAAAGTGATAGACCATAAGCAAAATTGACTGGGTAAGCTTGAACAATACAAAGTTTGCAGAGTGTGGTATTCGAACCAACAACCTCCGAATTAAAGAACACACCCGAAAAAAAGTTATTGACAAAATAGGGACATCGCCAACATAGGGCTAGATAGCTCAGTGGTCTATCACTTAAAGCCAGTTGACACTTTTGGTAAACAGTATTGCCCAAGGCCAACACTTGTATCACAACTTATATATAAAATAACAAACCTTTGATTTTGAGACCTCAGATTTAGAAAATGAGGGCTCGAAATCAAGCATCTGAAAGCACACAACTTCGTGTGACCATGGTGTGACAAGGGTGTTTTTTCTTTCATTAATATCTCACAACTTCAATGACCGATTGAGCTCAAATTTTCACAGGTTTGTTATTTTATGCATACATTGAGATACACCAACTGTGAAGACTAGTCTTTGACAATTACCAATAGTGTCCACGGTCTTAAAGACGAGTAACTCGTCCTAACTCAAGATAAGAATAGTCTTAACTCTTTGTGAAATCCATCCTGAGCTCTGTACGTTTGCATTTTTTTCATTATTTTGCATGTATGTAGAGCTAGCACTGGACATGAGTCACATTTTATCTCACGGCCAGGCACAGCCCCTTGTTTTGGAATGGTTCATGTGATTGATACTTGCAGGTTCTAAAATTTGAATGAGAGCATTTTTTTCTCCATGAAGCTAATTAAATAAAGCACAAAGAGGCATTGGAACCACATACAATGACACACTCAAGACGTCGTGCAACCCGCTTCAGCGTTTCATTGCCTGAACATGCTCTCTCTTTGCCAGCCGCAAGAACTCGCTGCTTGGACAGAAGCTTCATCCACACTGCCGTCCCCCTATGGAACAGTCTTCCTGTCTCTGTTGTTGGCAACATTACTGAGGAAGGGATTCAGTCATTTAAATGCCGTGTGCATGGACACCTCCTTCTTACATAATTCAGTGTTTCCTTGATACCATATATCTTTGTTTTTCTGTTGTTCTTTTCTGGTAAATCTGAGCTGCAGTGAACCATTTGATTAGCCCATCAGAGTTTTTCCTTTAATATCCTTCAGTCTGATTTAAATTTCATTCTGTTTATTGACCGTGTTAATGTCTGTTGGGCTATTGTTCACATTTGCTCCTTGTATAAAATTATTTTTTTATTTTTTTATAATATCGGTGATAGCTCTTACTAAGCCTACCCTCGTCCAAGTAATTTTTATTTTTTTATATTTTTATATAAGGAGCAAATGTGAACAAACTGTTAAGTATTACTCACTTCTGAAACCATTGTTAATTTTGATTTTGTTATAGAAAACCCTCCAATAAGATAT
Organism: Asterias amurensis; assembly: GCF_032118995.1. Lineage (NCBI taxonomy): Eukaryota > Metazoa > Echinodermata > Asteroidea > Forcipulatida > Asteriidae > Asterias > Asterias amurensis. The sequence goes on along the minus strand of NC_092651.1, from coordinate 15,844,556 downwards.
CATGGGGGGGGTGAAATTGACCCCTCAAAAGTGGACGTCGCGCGACAGGGAGCCACACCCTTTGTGGACCATGAAGGGGAGTTACCAACCCAAGAGAGCCAAGAAGGTCTTGCAACTGCGTCAGGCAGTATAGACTCTAGTGAAGGTCATGGAAACTCTGAGGGAGACTCCAACAGTCATGTTGACTCCCACTCACAGGGATCAAGACATTCTGACCCTCAGATAGCTGAATCTCAGGTAAAATCATGTTTTGTCTTTTCCACATCCTACAGCCTCACGCCATGTGTGGTCGATTTCGCTAGGCCGGCCAAGTTGTTGGGCCCCGGATGATCAAGGGCGGCCTCTAGGTCTCTTCCAGCCAGTAGCCAGTGCTAGGCCTCCCCTAGATTGATGGCGATGCCTAGAGCTTTTTTAGCTGGGATGTTGTCGGCCAGGCGAGCAACATGACCGAAGAAGGCGGAGCGGCGTTGATTTAGTTGGTTGATGGGGGGCAGACATGTTCTTTGGGCGACCTCATCAGTGTTGACGAAGTGGAATCACTGGAGGCCGAGAATCGATCGTTGACACTTTATGTGGAACAATTCTAGTCGATTGAGGTAGTATTTGAGGAGGGTCCATGCTTCTGAGCCATACAGCAAGACAGGAATGACGCAAGTCCTGTATATGTTGTACCACCTGAATTGACCATGCAAGCAGTCTTGAGGCTGGAGGAGGGGGCTGGCAAATGTTGGCAAAACAAGGAAATAAAGCCACATGTGTGTACAATTTTCTTAATCAACCCTTTAGCCTGGGAGTTTCCATCTGCTCATGATTTCTCTTTTCAAAAACAATGGTGGCTCAAATGTAAGTTTTCCTTGTGTGAATATGCCATGAGTAAGATAAGTAAGATTTGAAGCTCAGCATGATAAAGACATTGGAACTGATAGGGGAATAATAATAACAATGATAAAAGAGTATTTATGTAGCGCCTTATGCCAGGCTTCAAGGCGCTTGACACGAAATAGAAACAATATTTTAAAAAGCAACAGAAACGGCAGTTAAAAAACCACAAGAAAGATAATCAAAACTAAACAAAACCACAAGGAGCAACCATACGAAACAACTCTTGCAGGGAAAAGTGCTGGTTTTTATAGTATTGTATTTCTGAAATATATGTGATTTGAGGCATTGCATGGTGAGGTATCAATGTATTTGGTTTGCCGTAATGTTTGTTCTTTAGAGAACTGTCTTGCTATATATATAAATTCTACTACAGTGGAGTAGATTTTTCGGATTTTTCAGGAGAATTTTCAGTTCTGAAAAGAAAGAAAGGCCCTAACCTCAAGGTTTAAAAAAAATAAAACACTTCTGTCGTTGATGACGCGCGTCAAAATGACAATGCTTTGACGTTGTGTTTGGGAGTTTGCTTTGTTGTACCTCCATGCTGCAACAAAGCTGCTATACAAATTGGAGCTCCCAAATATGATGTAACTGAGCTTTTCGCGAATCTTTCAGAAAAGCACTGGATAAGGGTATTCAAAATGATTGGTTTTTAAAATACAATTAAAATATTTTTATAGTCATATGACTCGATTTCCTTATTGTTTGAAAACAGTTCAAAAATAAATATTCAGCAAAGTTCACGACTTGTTCATTTTCGTTCAAGCAGTTCTATAGAAATACTTGTATGATGAGTAGGCTTTGCACTTATTTATATTACAAATTATTTTCGCAGGATGCTGAATTTGACAGTAAACTCATACAGGCTCTCGTTAAGGCTAAAGGTATGTGTGTTATTATTATTTTTTAGGGTGGTTTAGCTGCAGGTTACACGAGTGTGAACGTGAACGTCAGAGATTTTAACAATCTCATACGTTAAAATTTCATTTCTCACGTCAGTTACGTACGTGCAGACGTCAGTTACGTACGTGCAGACGTCATACGTGAGCATGAAATAAGCCCAAAGTGGTGGCGTCAACTAGAAACAACACAATTTTGCTCGCATAACGTGCGGCTAAACCTTCCTATTCAATGTAACAATGTCTTGATAATCCCTTGGTTTTCATGTAGAGTTACATTTTCAATATTACAGTCTCTATGAACAAACTTGTATTTTTTTGCTTCCTTATGCTGCAGCTACCTATGAGGAGTCCATGCACTGGAAAGTAATGGACTCTCTGAACAGCATGTTGGATGAAAAACCGGAGCATATGAAGACTTCTGACAAGTTTCACTACGGGAAGTTGGCTGAGCTTTTTTGCTTCAGCGATGACGAAATACGTCAAATGAAAAATGCTGAGGATGTTTTTAATCGGGTTGCTGCTACAAAAAAGGAACGGTTCACTGTTGCAGATCTTCTTGACATACTTGAAAAAAGTAGGAAATGCTATGACGTTGTTAGGAAGCTTGTGAACCAAATTGTCCCAGATTTTGAATTTGACAGTAATCTCGAACAGGCTTGTGATGCGACTAATGGTATGTGTGTTATTGTTATATTTATTTGTTGTATACAATGGCTTTTTAATTACTTAGTTTTAATGTGGAGTTATTAAACTTAAATATTAATGTGTTAATACATTCTCTGTATAAACAAGCTTAATTTGTTGAGATGTAGAACAAAGAGAGATGTAGAACAAACAGACAATTTAACAAAGAGCCATTCCAACAGCTTTATTCCACGTACTGCATCTTTTTGGAACTCCTTGCATAGTGGATGTTTTCCTCCATCCTACAATCAAGACTGTTTTAAGGGGAATACCAATTCCTGCCTCCAGCTCTCCTGAGTTATTTTCATGTTTAATCATTTTCTTCTTGTTGACCCTTACTAGAGTGGATTTTACTTTTTAGCGTTGTTTGGGGCGAACTTGCATAAAAAAAAGAATATAAAAAAAAGAAGTATTTATTTGCTTTCTGAATTATCCTGATGCTGTAGATATGGAGTTGGCGTCCATGCACCGAGAGGATATAGACTTGCTGAACCTTAAGTTGCATGAACGACCTGAGATTGTGGATAATTCTAAGAGGTTTCACTATGGCAAGATGGCTGAGCTTTTTGACTTCAAGGGTGATCAAATACGTCACATGAGAACTGCTGAGGAAGTTTTGAATCAAGTTGCTGCTACAAAAAAGGCACAATTCACCGTTGCAGATCTTCTTAAAAAGCTTGCACAAAGCGGAAAATGCTATGATGTTGTTAGGGAGCTTGTGGACCAAATTCTTAAAAGGCAATTAGAATTAAACTAAATTATACTTGATGGGTTTTTAGTATTGTGTTATAAAGCAGTTCTGGTACAATTTGATTGAATCCATTTCCATCCTTTAAAAGTGTATTCACTTTGTACATTAAAAATGTATTCACTTTGTACGTTTTCTTATGTGACCATTGCTTAAAAAACCTTTCACTCTTTAAAGGGTCTGTAAAACTTTTTAATGACTCTGAAAATGAAAGTCAACCAAAACTGTTGTGGTATGAGGTACAGCAGCTTTGAGTGGTATAATGCATTTTGAGAAACATTTCACTTCGAAGATGGTTACAGAAAAATATATGACCTTTTATCCAACAAAATAAGTGTTTATTCCGATCAGGGATTGGACATATTCAAAAACGCGACCAAATTTTCATGGGTTAATTTAATTGTATGTATCTACATTTATATATGATTGAAAAATGTGTAGGGTTTCGAAAACCAAACGTATACAGGCTGGGTTCAGTTTCACAAAGATAGTCCTATCTTGGGACTAGTACTATGAGATACTAAAAACCTAAGGCTTGTCCTAATTTAGGACGAGTAACTCGAGATAAGACTAGTCTTAACTCTTTGTTAAAATCCACCCAAACATAATGCATGTTTTAATAGGAACATGAGCTGCACCTATTATGTCCCAAAGTGGGTACATAACATGTAAAGATGTAAATCTGAATAAATGGCAAAAGGCATCTCTCATGCTTTCCCAATTTGCTATTAAAGACAAAAGTTTTTTAATTGTTCATGTTGCTCACTTTCATTCATATTACAAAGTTAAAGTGTAAAGTTAGTTTCATGCTCCTTCGCTTCGCTCATAAGACACAAGTTTATGATGCTGATAAATGTATTGCTAATGGGGTAGCATGGGAGAGGGCCGTCGTTAGGCTGCTCTGTATGTAAACCGCCTAAATGGGCCACAACTTGTGAACTGGTCGCCCAAGCGAATCAAACTTAAATTCGATGCGACTCTTTGAATTACTTCTACATGTTTACAAAAGAGTCAAAAAAGCGTGGGCTTTTCAGAACGGCTCTTTGGAAAATGCTATCGTGTAATTATTTTATAAACTTTATTTGACTCCGTTCTTAATTTAAGTCTGGATAACGCTCTGAAATGTTTAAAGTAATTCCTTTTTTGTATAAAACGTGACATACTTTGTACTGAGTTGGTATATAATTTTTGCTTGCTTTTTACAATACTTTAGGATTTTAATGCTTTTAACTATAGTCTTTCATTGTAGGCTTTACCTAAATGTTTTACAGCGCCCTTTTAATCATGTCAATTTGTGAGGAAATTTAAAGGCAGTAATGGTATTGGTAATTACCCAAAATAATGATTAGCACAAAAACTTACTTGGTAACGAGTAATGGGGAAAGGTTGATATTATAAAACATTGTGAGAAACGGCTCCCTCTGAAGTAACGTAGTTTACGAGAAAGAAGTAATTTTCTCGAAATCAAGCATCTGAAAGCACGCAAATTCAGGTGACAAGGGTGTTTTTTTCTTCCATTATTATCTCGCAACTTCCAATGGAGCTCAGATTTTCACAGGTTTGTTATTTTATGCATATGTTGAGATGCACCACAAGTGGGAAGACTGGTCTTTGACAATTACTAATAGTGTCCACTGTCTTTTACAATGTTGTAATAAAAATGGTCAGCCTTTTTAAAATTTTAGTTTGAGGAGGGAATCGCTCAATGGAACAAAAGAACATTGTAAATAATTTTCTTTTGAAAGTTTCTCTTCTTGCAGCTGGATTATGTTGCAATCAATCGGTTGGGTATTTTAATTTTGGTTGTATCCATGTACACCGATGTGTGTTAGCACTGTATACTCAATACTTTCCCGAGCTCTGTGAAAACAAATCACAGGTATATTACATGGGTGGGATTCGAACCCACGACCTTTGTAATTCTAGAGCAGTAGGGTATTGTTTGCTTTGCCCTGTTGTACTTGGTTTGGTGCTCGGGTGGCTTGCCCGTGTGAGTTGGGTCAATGAGTATTAGATAAACACAGTGCTGATGGTTTGAAAGTGATTGAATTAGAAATGTACAAGTCACAGTTAATTTCAACAAAATTAAAGGGACTCGTTGCCTTGGATCGGTCGAGTTGGTCTGTGAAAAGTGTTTGAAAACTGTAAAATGCATAAGGTTGGAAAGATGTTTTAAAAGTAGAGTGTAATTATCCACGCAAACATGACTCGAAATTGCGTTTTTTTTCCTTTTATTTTGCGAACTATAAAACACCGTGGGCCATTGTGCAATGGCTTGCCGTGTTAGCTCACGACGAGGCAATTTCTGGGCATTTTTGTGTTAATCATCATTTTTGAACACCTTTTAAACCATATGCATTTTATAACAAACGGTATCTAAACGCTTTTCATAGAACAACTCGCCCGAACCAAGGCAACGGGTCCCCTTTAATTTCATCATGCTTAAACTTTATTTGATTTTGATATCCATTAAAAGTTCATACATACTGGAAGTCAATCATTCTCTTACACTTAAAGGCACTGGACACTATTGGTAATTACTCAAAATAATTGTTAGCATAAAAACTTACTTGGTAACGAGCAATGGAGAGCTGTTGATAGAAACGGCTCCCTCTGAAGTAAGGTATTTTTTGAGAAAGAAGTAATTTCTCAGTAAAATATTTGAATTGATTTCGAGACCTCAACCTCACGCGTGAGGTCTCGAAATCAAGCGTCTGAAAGCACACAACTTCGTGTGACAAGGGTGTTTTTTCTTCCACTCGCAACTTCGACGACCAAGAGTGCAAACTTTCACAGGTTTGTTATTTGTGTGCATAATGTTGAGATAAAAAATTTAAAAAAATGAGAAGACTGGTCTTTGACAACCAAAGGTGTGTCCCATTACGAACCAACTTTAACATTTCATTTTGAATGTATATTTTAACGTCTATTAAATTATGTGTTCTTGCATAATACTGTTCTTACAAAATATAATTGTTTTCTGCCATCGCGACATTTCATAAGGGATTATGCACTCTGTGAATTGCACGTTGGAATTATACATACACTTTATGCAAAGATGAATTTCTATAAGTTGTACAAATCAAATCAAGTCTGACTAATATTCTGATTGTAATGTATATTTTTGTATTTTGAGCTGATATTAAACCATTTTTCTATCTTGCACCAAGTGCCCAACAAAGAAGGTAGCTTTGTGACACTCATTTACACCCGAAGTACCCATGTACCCCAGATATTACATCTAAATACATACCTCAGAGCATGCGCCTTTTCATCGAGATCAAAGTACTAAAAAGAGCAAAACCAATAGAACTAAACTATATATTACATCTGATACAAATAAGTTTCATCAGTGTTTGTTTGAGCAATAGCAAAGAGTTGCAATTTCTGATGCGTACTGGGAGGTTGTTCCACAATAGGCAAGTGTGTAGAAACAAACAAAAGAAAAAGGGAAATTGAGTAGAGTAATTGGAGTATATGAGTCACAGTACCAATCAATAATAGGGTTTCTTAAAGGCAGTGGACACTATTGTTAACTACTTCAAAATAATTATTATCATAAAACCTTTCTTGATTACGAGTAATAGGGAGAGGTTGATAGTGTAAAACATTGTGAGAAACAGCTCCCTCTGAGTTGACGTAGTTTTCGAGAAAGACGTAATTTTCCACGAGTTTGAGTTCGATACCTCAGATTTAGAATTTGAGGTCTCGAAACCAAGCATCTGAAAGCACACAAAAGAATATATTAGTATTTGACAATTACCAGCAGTGTCCAATTAAACGTGTAACAAGGTAGCCTATATACTCAGAGGTCACAACTGGGTAGAACTGACCTACGCATATAGTTTCATTTGGGTTATAATACTTACGCAGTTTATTGTGATTTTTCACTTATTTCTGGAACCATGGTTCGATCGATTTGGGTATGGTGGTGCGATCGTCAACACCACGTGACCAGGGGTGCTAAATTAATGTCAAGTTTTGGTTCTGCCAATAAATATAAAATTTCTAAACAAATCTGAATTTACCCAGGGTGGCCTCATGAGCCTTGTGTCAGAGAGTTGGGTAGTGATGCGTGACCGTATTGTCCACTGCAAGAAAAAGTGATCCATTTTACGAGGAAAGGGCTATAATGGGGAAAACCCCAATCGCAACTATTATTACGAAACAATAATTTTCTGTGTGACCTTGGCTCATTCAGCCAGGAGTAGGATAGACAGAAGTTGGATGCGCAGTCACCCCCCTCGCGGTGTGCCAATGAGGAACCCGTTCATTGATTTACCCGGAACGAACACTTCCAAACTTCATGTTTTATATTGTAGCCAAAGACCTGTTATAGGCTTGTTGTATAGTCACAGATTTGCACTGTGCTCCCCGTTGTGGGTTTTTGTTTTTGACTTGTGGCCCACCGAGTCACCCGGTGTACCATAAAGTTTACCACGATTATCCGAAATTTGCCAGGTGTGCAAGACATCTCTTTGCTATTGCCCCACCCACCCCTAATTGGTACCATGCTGATGGGAACTATCTTGCAGTTTGTTGTCTTTCTCTACGTTAACACGGTAAGTCCTCATAATTTTTTTTTAATTTAATGAGTTAAATAAACTAAGAAAATTTTGTTTTTCCCCTTTTTGTTTGTGTGTTGCTCCGTATCTGACTGTGGTATTATTAGTTCATTCTTGTTATCGCATATAATAGGATAATGCACAAAGTGTCTTAGTGATGGCCTTGTTGAATTGAGCATGACGTCACTGACCGCCATCTTTGATGGCAAACAACGGAAAGTACACGCGTGTTGTGCTGGATTCTCGGTTTCATCAGCAATAGCAGCCATTGCAATGGATAGAATCTGCTCATAGAATAGGCAGACATTCTTTCTGAAGTGTTTGACTGTGAGCAATGAACTGGTGAAAATACTGAAAAGGAAAGGCTGCCTATACATAAAAACCATTTTGTGTTTCCAACATTGTGTGTTGTTTATTTTTGACAAAATCGGAGAAACGAAAAGGGGTGCCCTTCAATTACGATCAGGCATTTTGGTTATAGGTTGTACGAATAACAACCTGTGTGAAATCCAAAGCAGATTTCCAGCGCAATAATAGTGCAATATTGTTCAACACCGATAGTTTCGATTTACGAATAACAGCCATCGTTTTTGCTTATTAACATTTTTTGATAAAACCATGGAGGAATAAAATTAGTTTCCCTCCATGATAAAACACACCATGATGTTTCCTTATACTATAGTGCAATATTGTTCAACATCGATAGTTTCGATTTAGCCGCTTTTTAGAAAAAAACTAAAAACTGTTTTCAAAGATATTTCGTGGTTTTGTTTTCCACTATTAGGTAGCTGACGGAGCTCCTATTGACCCAACGTGTCCTGGGAAGATCCCTCAGTTTTTTGATGGTACAACATGCAAGTTTTGTCCTTCATGCAAACTTGGTTATGGTCTATCTGAGGTAGGTGTGGGCCTATGCAAGGCGTAACAGTTTTCTGTTTGCCTTGTATATAATTCCTGGAAGGAGCTTATATTACATAAAAGAGAGGGGGGGCTACAGGTTTTGAAAAAAGTTTTGACTACCGATCCTCTAGAAAGAAATCATTTGAAATCATTCTCTGATAGGTGTGTGGAAATGGTAAAGGTGCCAATGCAGTTTGCCAACAATGTCCAACGGGGTATTTCTCTGACAGCGACTCTGTGGCGCTGTGTCAACCGTGCACATCCTGCCCGACCAACATGATGGAAGCTGCGCCTTGTGATTCCACGTCTAACCGTAAATGTGTACCGTGCAAGTGTGGGTGAGAAATCAATGTATAAAGAGCTGCACCAGATCACAATCTCTATTACTATGTTTGTGAACTTTTACAGCCAGAAAAAGGTCACTTAATATACTGAAAAACTTCGGGAAAAATCCAGAACCAGCGAGTCAAAAACACACCACTGTTCTAGATTTCCAGAAGGAACACGGCAAACGGGCACCCTTGGGGTCGATTTCACAAGAGTTATCGAGGAGATATTAAAATTTTATTTAGTTCGGTTCGATTTCACAAAGAGTTAGTACTAGTCCTATCTTAGGATTAGTCATGGTATAAAAAAAACAAAACAAAACACGCATGTTTAGTCCTAAGTTAGGACGAGTAACTCGTCCTAACTCAAGATAACACTAGTCTTAACTCTTTGTGAAATCCACCCCTGGACCTTTTGGAGTATAATCGTGTGGCACATAGTAAAAAATAAAGGAAACAATTTAAGAAGATTCACATTTTTGTAAAAGAATGTTCACGAAGGAAACCATGGAGGGCTACTTTTGGTCAAGGTGTCAATGCAGTTAAAAACAACAACAACAACAACAACAACAGCAACAACAACAACAACATATGCCTGTACGTTTTAATCCCAAATCATTGGGTTTTTTGTTTTGCTTTTATGTCCTGTCTATACCTATGTACATGTGCAATAACTAACCACAATGACTATTAAAAAGGGGTGTTCTTCGAGAGATAAGAAGGAATATCTTGTTTCATATCAATATTATATGAATATTGTGCTTTGTGCTGTGTCTGCTCGTATGTATTCACTCTACTTTGATTGTTTTTGTATGGGCACTCCTAGACTTGATGACAAGTCGTTAGGCGCTGCCTATTTTGTGTGCCTTTCATGCAACAGTCACAGTGCGATGTTACACATGCAACAGTCGTAGGTAGCGCGAGGCAGCTCCTCACACACACATACTGGGATCGAGGGTGTGTGCATCGTCCCCGTAGCTACGCCGCGCTGTAACTACACACCGCGCTTAACAATTACCGTCTTGACTTCAAGACTAGGGCACTCCCTACCCAAGCTGTACTTGCTTGGCTGTTCCACCAATTCATAAAATTCCGGTATCACCTTTTTCCCCAGCCATATCCACCAGCGCTTAAATTGAACAGGATGGATAAAGACATTAAATTACATAAAATAGCACAATAAAATAATTTAAACAGACGCAACTTTACAGAGATTAAATTGGCAATTGAATTGTTGAATTGAACTGAATCATCCGTATCTGTTATTTTTAACAGTTTTGTCGAGGGTCAATGTAGAAGCTGTGAGGGTGTCAACAAACCTGACGATGAGCCTGAGGATGTCGTCAAACCTGACGATAAGCCCATTGACGAGAATGGGTCTGAATTCCCTCATGGACCTGGTGCCATTGCTTTATATGTGGCCACCCCCCTGGTCTTACTGATTGTATGGGCTGTACTTTACTTCAAAAAAGAAATCTGGGGATTCGTAAAAAGGACGGCTCTCTCTTCGAACCATCGAGATGAAAGAAATCAACATTCAAATCCAGACAACCCAGAAGAACAACAGTTTGTCGTAGGAGGTAATACAAAGTTGACTTAAAAAAATTGTTAGAACTAACAATACCTGGCGAGTAGACACACATGTCTACCATGTTTACCGCAAACCAAAAGTTCAATTAAATTCAATAATGTTTAAGGATAGTCCATCCTTATTAAAAATGTTGTTTTTCTTGTCACATTCAGTTTTGAAAATAATGCTGCCCTTTTTTGCTTTAAGATCAAAATGGTGTAGAAATAAGGACTCATGCCGAAGCCAACATTATTCACAGGGAAGAGGTGCAGATGCTGAATGCTGTACCTTGTTCGGTCTTGGAATCACAGTGTGACGATTTTAATCCCGGGTCTCCTACTTCCTCTACTGGCACTCAAACCTCACCTTTCCGGAATAGTGATGTAAGTTTAGTTGCGAAATGTTAACTTATTATATCATTGGTTTTAAAAGCAAACCATTACAATATACAGTCTCACTCAATATCGTATTGTCATGTCTCTTTAAAAGAGCCATATGAGGGACAACTCTTTTTCGAGTGGTCTTCCAATCTTTTAGATTGAAGTTTGCATTTTAAAGTTATTTTTCACTCTGTTCTTGAGTGAAATCTCTCTAAAAAGTGACATAACCACCACTCTTCTTAAAGAGCCATTTGAGGGACAACTCGAAATGTAAAGAGTGGTGTTTTTCACTCGTTTACGTTTAGAGATATGATGTTGCTTTAAAGTATTGTCCAGTGTTTCACCTGGTTTCCTTCATGTTGACATATAAAGTGTTTCTGTTTACAGTCAAGTGAGCCCTTTAAGTAAAATGAAATATAAGCTTACTAACTGTAACCATGTTATACTTGTTCTATTGCAAACTACTGCTTAAAATTGTCCTATATAAAGTACATTCACTGTCATTGAGGATGTTAGAATGAAATAAATGCCTTATTATATCTCTTCCTGTTCGTTCGATATTGAAGGTGTCCGGTCATGAAAATCGATCGTGGGAATTTGAAGAAAAGCTGCAGAAAGCTATTGAGAAGACCAAAGGTATGTTTGGTATATCGAGAAGATGTGAAATTGGGACGTGGGTGAATTTACTGCTCCTTTAAAGACACTGGACACTATTGGTGATTGTCAAAGACCAGTCTTCTCGCTTGGTGTATCTCAACATAATGCATAAAACAACAAACCTGGTGACAGTTTGAGCTCAATTGGTTGTGGAAGTTGCGAGATAATAATGCAAGAAAAACACCCGTGTCACCTGAAGTTGTGTGCTCTCGGATGCTTGATTTCGAGACCTCAAATTCTAATTCCGAGGTCTCGAAATCAAATTCGTGGAAAATTACTTCTTTCTCGAAAACTACGTTACTTCAGAGGGAGCCGTTTCTCAAAATGTTTCTCACCAGCTCCCCATTACTCGTTACCAAGTAAGGTTTTATGCTAATAATTATTTTAGTAATTACCAATAGTGTCCACTGCCTTTAAAGTTTAGAGTACAAGGAGACTATTCGTCCACTAAACGTGAATATTGATTAACCCTGCCAATTTATGCTATATTGTTGAGTACCGGTACACACTGATGTTGGTTCAGGGGAACGTTTCAGAAAGTTTCAGTGGCGTCATTTTGATTATTCTAACTTTTATTATATTCATCTTGGTTTTACCCATATACAACGATAGCACTGTAAATCACAGGCACACTGTAACAACTGGAGTGTTAATTTGGTTCCCCCAGGTATCTATGTGACAACACCAACAAGGTGTTATATATATCCCAATTACTATGTTGGTGAAATTAACATCGTGTCGGCGTGCACATAATATGGTACAAAGAGAATAAACTTAACACCCCAGTTTTTGAAGTGTATTTACTAACTTTTAGTGTATGCATTCATAAACAGATACATCTCTGGGCGACATGAAGCAGGCAGACTTGAACATCCTTGAGCGATACTTACAAGCAAAAGGCGTTGTAGCAAAACATCACTCCACTTCCGAGCCTAACTACAATACCATAGCCAACATGTACGAAATTGACATGTACACGCAAAGAGGATTCGAATCCGTCACTGACGTCATCAACCACATTGCCAATACAGACAGAACACATCCGACTGTAGCCGATTTCTTGAAGAAAGTTTACGACAGCGGCCAGTGTATTACATCTCTGGTAAAGCTAGTTGAACAAATTTATGATCGGACAATAGAGCACGGACAAGAGACACAGACACAGGCTAGTCAGAGTGGTGAATTATGGGTTTGACTGGGGAATACATTATGTGTCCTTAAGCAAGACACCTATAACCATTGCTTCGTCCTTCGGATGGGACGTAAAGCCGTTGGTCCCATGTGGTGTGTAACAAAAAAAGTCTCCCGTTGAATACAATTTGTTACAATGTTGTTCCGTATATATAATTTTGCATTGTTTGTGTATATTTTAGAAGTTAACAATTACGTGTATATGTAAAAAATATTTAGTCGCTCGCAATCTGTTTCTGTATTTTAATTTTCTTTATGATATCAATTTGTATAACAAATTATTCTAACAAATTTAAATTTGATCGAAACAATTAGGTCTAATATACAAACGTCAGATAGCTGATAGTTTCTGACATTTTAAAAATAAGTGTTTTTTAAGCCATCGTGAAATTAACTCTTCGCGCTTTGTTTCATTTTGTGATGTACATGCTAAACAATTAAAGTGCCATTAAAATGCTCCCGTCGGTAAACTTCAAAGTAGTTAACCAAACTTTAATAGGTTGTAGAAATAATAATAACGCTTCTGTATGGCTCTGTATGGTAAAAACAAAAAAACCTAAATTAGCTGTCGCACAGGCGTGTCACTAAATTTGTAGTGCACTTTGCACATTTGTAGATAGATGTTCTATCATTGGTGTCGAGGTGTGTGTTTCTGCTGTCAAATACTAACGTTTTGTATATATAGGAAACCGTTTTAGATTTTACAGCGGAGTGAAATAAACTTAAACACTTTGCCAGTTAAAAAAAGGGCACACCGTGGTATTAAGAAGTGTTTTTTTTTTTTTTTTTTTTTTTTACAAGGGTATGTTTCTTGTTTCACAAGAGTAATTAGGTAAGACTTCTAATGTACATTTCCTACATTTGAGTAGATTTCCTGCCTTGATAAGAGCTTGTGGTGGGACACCCATGAAAATCAAATTCCACCTTTCATTGTCTTATCTGGGTTCCCTATGCTTCTATTAGGGCTTCACTTCCATACTGGCTGGTTGTTGTTGGTGGTTTTGGGGGGTTTTTTTGGAGGGGGGGGGAACAAGTTTTTTCACAATATTTCAACAACTTAATCAATACCGGTACATAAAGTATCCGTGCAATCCTCAAAAGTTTCACTTAATAGTAAGGATCTTTTAAAGTATTATTTTATTTTAATTTTAAAATTTAAGTCATAATTCCTCACACTCTGTTTAGTCATAAACCACGAATTCCACATGAATGATTTTTCAGTTATACAGTCAAACCGAAATTAATGACATTGGTCGAGTTCCAGAATAAATCAGCCATAACATACCTTTGTATGACTTCTGTGGTTGTATGTCTCGTCTATTTTTACCCCTTTAAAACTGGTTAAAGTAGACAAGTGGTTTTTACTACCGCAATAGTCGTAGAAAAACTGGTTCCCGCAATCCCTTTTGTGTGCTCACTTTCTCTCACATGCCGTGGACCCGTGCTCCGTGGACGGTAAAGGGCGAGATGGGATGGATGAGCCAGAGAATGGACCTTTTCGCAAATACTGGGGCGCGCGCGTAAAGCTTGGAATTAGGTGCATTGTGGTCTAGCTGATTACAAATTTGATTCATATATATCCCACAATGCACCTCATTCAACAGTCTGCGCTTGCGCATTGGTATTTGCGATAAGGTCTATGGCGGTGTGGGAGCTATTGTTGCACATGTCTTTGTTGTGCAGTTATGCATAACAAATCAATTTGACCTGGGAATACTAAACATTCGTACGTCCAAAACACTTTCTCACACTCACTCAGCAGCATTCACAAGCTGCGCCGTACCGAGACCAAACTAAGTTACCGTGCTCTGTTGTACCATGTACAATTGTAAGACACAATTTAGCAATATTTCTCAAGGGATGCCATAACATTCACTTCATAAGAAACAGGACCATTTAAGGAATTCATGTGTTCGTTTCTCCAGACATTTTTGTTTTGAGAGGAGAGGATAATTGTTGAACGTGAGAACTGGGAACTAGCGGGCAGGTGTTTGGATGAGATGGCTGGCTATCTGTTGCATCCTGCAGGGCTGATGTTGTTGTTTCTAACAGTGGTTTCGTTAGTAACAGCGCAAGAGCAAGGTATGTTATTATCATTTTTATATCAATTCTAACAGTCACATTTTTATTTATTTAATTCCACGCATAAATTTGTTTGTTAACGTAATTGTAATTATATCGAACACTTGTTATGCCCCAAACGCCGATAGGCCTATATAACGACAATGGAGATAGTTATAACTTATTATATAAAAACAAGCTTTTCAGACCATTTAAAATAAATTAATTGATAAATAAATAGCAGTTTTATTAATATATGTTTTCGTCTTCATAGTTTTGTAGTAAAAAACACACGAACATATCAAGAGAATGTGCTGACGAAAAAACAGGCAACAAAATAAAACCAAAATAAAAATAAACTATATACAAATACTATTTTTATACTATTTAACAACTGTTCACTGAATAGTGATACAATATTTAAGGGAATCTTTTTTTGGCTCGCTAGTCAATATTTAGCGGGTTTTAAAAGTGTCATCTTTACAACATTTTCACACAAAAAATAATAGAGGCTCCTCATTCTCAAAGTACTTCAAAATACTCAAAACTTAAAAATAAGTAGTTAATTATGTATTTTTTGAAAGGACGAGAGAATACAGAGAATTTCCACTATACAGAGAATTTGACTTTACAGGTGTTTCTTAAATGCAGATTACTCTGTGTTTGTTATGCTATTTCAAAGTTGTTGACGTTCTTGTGCATCAGAATTGATCGTCTGAAAACCCTGGTCATAAAATGTCACCACTGATGCATTAGACAAGCCTAGCCGTGTTATAGTCTAATTGAAAAACAAAACCTTAATGACACCACTTAAAGACACTAATGTAAGACAAACTGCATGAGCTTTCGTAGTAACAACTACTTCATCTAAAGCAACATCACCATTAAAGGCAGTGGACACTATTGGTAATTACTCAAAATAATTATTAGCATAAAACCTTTCTTAGTGACAAAGGGGAGAGGTTGGTGGTATAAAACATTGTGAGAAACAGCTCCCTCTGAAGTGCCATAGTTTTGAAGAAAAGAAGTAATTTTCCACGAATTTGATTTCGATACCTCAAGTTTAGAACTTTAGGTCTCGAAATCAACCATCTAAACGCACACAACTTCATGTGACAAGGGTATTTTCTTCTTTCATTATTATCTCGCAACTTTGATAACCGATTGAGCTCAAATTTTCACAGGTTTGTTATTTTATGCATATGTTGAGATACACCAACTGTGAAGGCTAGTCTTTGACAATTACCAATAGTGTTCACTGCCTTTAATGTATTATTCATATATTGTTTTGCAAATTGTTTGTCTACCTCCTCATAACTAAATGTAAAGATATGACAGTTTTCAATTTTAAAAGCGAAAGCTTGTTCATAAAGGTACTTAGCGTGTGACATCTTCCACAGGTATTTCATCGTAGGTGTATGAATATGTATGTCAATAGTACGTCACAGGGCTATCACAATGGACGAGTTGACTCTCCTACCTTTGTCCGCCTTATTTGGGGTTGTGTATAGGGCTACAGTGAGTCATCCATGACTTAGTGTTGACTAACTTCTCAGGGGTTCCGCTTCTGTAAAGCGTGTGTGCACATTGATCTAGGTTGCCCCCCTAGCCCCGCCCCCCCCCCCCCGCAGCCTTTAACTTTCGTGTTATACACTACAGTGACGCCCTGTATAATTTTGAGGGGCCATTTATGGGGCGGGCAACTTTGAAAGCTTCATAACTCAAATCTTACCCCTTCACGAAACACAACGGAACGAGGTTGCCCCGGTAATGTTGTCGGCAATACGGTGCCTTACAGGGAAGACAAATATTCGGTAATCACTAAAAATTAATGGTAATACCATGGAGGAATAAATTATAATATATTCCTCCATGGTAATGCAAACAGATCACAGATTTACATAAAACTTACACGGTCTAATAGAGATGATGATAGTTAAATCTCATTATTTGATGAGAAATAAATAATATAATTTCGCGTTTGGAGTTTATCGCTCAGTGAGCGTTTTAATTATTGTTTTTTGCATCGATGTCATGCAAAATGTGTAATCAGTTTTCACTTTTTTCTCGTGACCCAGATGGCCGATCGATCTTAAACTTCTATATGTTTGTAAGTTTATGTATATGGTGGATTACATAAAGTGCTCACATAACTGTTTTGCTAGCAAAACCAATTTTGGAATGTTCCTTTAACGAATGTTTATTGTTAGCACTCCGGTTAGCACTCCGGTTCAAAACCAATCAGAGTGAATCAACGCACACATTCAAGCAATCGTCCAAACTTAACAACAACTTCTATCTCTTTTTTTAAACACCCAGAAATCAGAATATCGTTTCGATATTATATTATTAACCTTCAATCCTTATTCTAGGGATGCGCCTTGTTTTATTATCGATTAAATATTAATAACAACAGAATTTAATTGATTGTATTCATGCGTCCCTTTGTTCCGTGGCAGACAAACAGGGAACGCCCAGGAGCTAGTGTCAACACAATATACATAACCAAACCACAACGGGCATATTAATATGTCCTCGTTTTAGAATGATCTCAATTCAATTTGTTTTTTTAATGTTGATTGTGATACCAAGAAATCTCAGAAAGTAAAAACTGTATCACTACTTAACATAGCCAAGAACCCCATGGAGAGAAGACGAGGAAGGATGTTTCAGTTTTAAATGCAGGAGGCAAACCCCAGAAAACTATTCCAGAAAAAAAACGCAGTCATGATAAGGACTGAAAACGCAATCTATGCCACTGCCTGGATTCGAAAAGGGTCATGGAGGTGGAAGGCGAGTGGAAAATGTCACTGTTTTAAGGGGAATGTCAATTCCCACTTTCAGCTCCCCTGAGTTCTTTCCACTGTTCTTCTTGTAGCTCCATAAACAAGAGTGGCTTTTTGCCTTGTTTGGGGTTGAACTTCCTTTAAAAAATAAATAAATAAAACAAATTCACCAACCTGAGATCACAGACGGGGCTTTAGAAGGTCCCGGATAACCTCTGCAGAAAATACAACTTGATACTGTAAAATGAAAAGTATTTATGTCAAAGTCTTGAAAAAAATCTCGTGTTTGACAGATATTTTTTTAACGCATGACATTTTGAACGCTCTCAATTTTCAGACTTTCATATTGCCTTTCTTTTGATTTGTTGTTTTTTGTAAGAGAATAATTATGCGGAAGGGTTTTGCAGGTGCTCCTAGTCTACATTTCCAATAATCACATTCAAACTGACTGTTTAAACATTATTTTAAAAGTGAAATCATTTTTAATAATTGGTTCTTATCTGTGTCTATTTTATACGTTTAACATTTACTGAATATTTCATAAAAGAAAATTAAAACGAATGTGCAGTATGACAAACAATATAGGTTACGATTCACTGGCTCAATGCACAACATATCCGACTTTAAAAGTTGATAATAGGATAAAAACACAATTGTAAATTATCATACATTATTTTCAATACTGTTCAATAAAAACTGTTCAACTATTCAATAACATCTATACGACCTTAAAATAAAAATTACATATAATTTTTGAGGTACGAAATATAAAATTCATAAGCGCCAATCTCACTTTGTGCTCAGGTTTTTTTACACAAACCCTTATCCCTTGAGATTTTTTGTAAAATCAATTAAAAATTGACATTGAAATCGCTGTCCACATGTAATAAAATAGGCTAATAGTCCCAGTGCTATTGTAATAATATTGATTTTTCCTCAGTGTGTTTTGGAAAACACAAATATTATTCGCTACTGCATTGTGATTTTAAATTATTAAGCCTATAAAACATGTTCTTCAGGGGGTTTAGCAATCTAATTGCTGTTTATTGTTAGACACATGGGATTGTTACTTTGTAGGTCATCACAGCGCAAACCAATAATGCCGCCTTCTAGCTGAGTTCCTGTCTGGAAATATAATCAAACTTTGTTAATTTATTTTATTGCGTATTTATCTTACTACTTCTGGTATCTCGTTTGTCCTAGTTTAAGACTGATGACAGTTGGAACTCTGCACACAGTGTTAAATTTGCATAGGGGGTTTATCTATATGTTAGCCTATGTCGGGGTGAGGGGGTTAAGAATATTCATTTGGGTTGCAATATTACCCATACACACCGATGTGTGTTGGCACTGTATTTTCAGTTCTTTCCAGAGTTCCGTGAAAACAAAATATCACAGGCATATCACTCGGGTGGGATTCGAACCGACGACCCTTGCAATTCTATAGAGCAGTGTCTGCACACATAACTATACATAATTTAGTTAATTTTCTTCATACGGTATACGTTTTAAAAACTTAAATAACCCTGTAAATGATGAAGGCAAATTGAATAATTATACAGCAAATTGTAAAACAAATATATATATATTTAATATTTAATATATTTAATATTTTAGTTATAGAATGATTTGGCCTTCTCCTTTCAACCCATGATCACATGGGCTTTCACATGTATACTAAACTCAAAGCAATGACCCCATATTTAATTCTATTGTGTTTACGCCCATCCAAGTCTTGCTCTATGAGCCAATGTAATGTAAATCGTGGCTGCCAGCTCTGCCAACGTGCATACTCAACAGGAAGCCCTTGAAATGTGTCGGCGTGGTTTAGGTTTGAACTAAAACACAACTTTGTCATTGGTTACGTTCCATCCGCCATTTTGAGTTCGTCGGCTTCAAACGATACATTATTTCTTATGGTGTTCGTCTGTTCTAATGGTAGGACAGGCCAGAAAAAAAATGTTTTAAAGCAAACGAAGCTTTAGCGCAAAGCCTACTAAACTTGTTGAACATGTTTCTAAGTGGAGAGCATAAATAAAGGGCATATAAAGAAAAGGAGACAATCGGAGCATGCATGTGAAAATATTAAGTTTATAATGTAAGCAGACATAAAAAGGAAAATAAATTATTTCTTCCTTTGAAATTATTGTTCATCCCTTGAAATAATTAACTGGCGGAACGAGTTATTTCGAGTGTGTGAAATTTTATTAGAGGGAACTGAACGCCATTTTTGTTTTACTTATACTATTGTATCCTATACATTTTCTTTATATTATTGGCTTAATGAGAGCACAGTGCACTGACACAGGAGTCTTGTTGGCTGCTACTTCATATCACTATATGATCAGAAGCCCAATTTAATAATTCATTATTTATTCTTTGTTGACTTGCCCGAACCAGAACCAGATTTCCTTTTCGACACATCAGCAAACAACATCTGGCACATTACACAATGGGCGGCATGCCCTATATCGCAATATGGTGGCACTGCATGCAATGATTGATGCCTTTCATGGGTCTAATTATTTTGTCATTGCGTGTATTACCTATCAACCGATGCTTACACACGGTATTAACAGAAGAGCAACTCATCATCTTTGGTCTTGCGTGCTAATTAGATATTTCAAAATGGACGTCTTCATCAGAGCACGTTCGAACCATTCTCTTTGTTCGAACCAATGCATTTTTTTTACCTCTGACAAGGGCTAAAGATAAACATGCCTTCGATTCATATTAAACAATATTTTAGGCGCATCCGATTCTTAAATACCAAACAATTATTTTCCTTTCTAACGAATGTTTCGGTTTTTGCCATGCCCAGTGGCCTATCGGATAAGCACATTGAAACGATGAGCATTGGGCGCATGCCTGATACTTCACAGAGGCAACGAAAGCGATTGCCTCCGTGCCCCTGGTCATTGCCTTGGTGCCCTTGAAATGCTCCAGTAGAAATTTACATTTCTTTTCTCATAGTGTGGCCTTTATCACTGAGAAAATGCCTTGGTGCCCTTGCTCTTTCAAAACCGAAGCATTATACAGGCCTGTGACAGCCTTTACTGTTGGGCCTGAGATATCAAGGAATATATTCTCTTGTGTTTTGACTATAGCTGCCTCCATCTTGGTCATGTTCCTCATATCGAATAACAGCAATGAATGCTAGGAACCAGACTAGTTTGTTCTTCCAGCCTCGGTTTGGTAACATTGATATCAAAGGGAGAAATTCAAGATGGCTGCACTGTAATGAAGGTCTAATAGGACTATTTCTTCATGCGATGTAGGTCCTATGAGGCATAATAGTACTTATAAGGTGAAAGTTAAAGGCCTCTAGAGGTATAGGAACCACCCCACATGACAACTCAATGTTGTAGAACAGACCAAGGGTCGATTTCGCAAAGAGTTAGGACTATTCCTAACTTTAGGACTAGGATAGTCTTTGTGAAATCCACCCCTGGGCCCAATTTCATAGAGTTGCTTAAACGCAAGGTAGCTAAACACATCACAATTTAAATGGTGTTTGAAGCTTTGAATGGTGTGAAAAAAAGAAGTAACTATAAATACTCAATAGTAAACTAGCGGGTACAACCATTGTATGCTATAGTTATAAACTTTCACTGAAAATAAGTAGTTTTATTTTTGTATTTTCAGGTCTTTTCTTCCCGTATGGAAGGGACGAAGGTGACTCGAACTTAAAACCTGAAGATGACGGAGGAGAAGAAGTCGTCATTTCAATTGACTTTCCTTTCTTCGATCAGAATCATCGCTCATTATATGTGAGTTTTATTAAATGAGAATTAACACATGAGACGCATTAAAGGCATGCACTGGACACTACTGTTAGTTAATACTCAAAATAATTGTTAGCATAAAAACTTACTTGGTGACGTACAATGGAGAGGTGTGTATAATTGTAGTATACAATATTGTGGGAAACGGCACCCTATGAAGTGACGTAGTTTTTGAGAAAGAGGCAAGTTCTCACTCTAATATTAAAAGACTTCAGGCCTGAAGCCTTTTAGTAGGCATTCGAAAGCACACTCGTGCAACAAGGGTGTTGTTTCTTTCATTATTCTCCTGCAACTTCGATTACCAATAAATTGAGCCCAAATTTTAAAGTGCCTTTAAAACGCAAACATGTGTCAAGATTCATCACAGTTTTATATAAACTCGGCAATGGTTCGCGTTGTTGCAAAGACCCTTTCACCAGAGCAGTTGCCCAAATGTAACATTTTGTCTACCTTTCCTGCTCCCATAGGAAGATTGTGGTTTTTCCCCCCGAAACTTGTGTTCTTAAACTTTTGTGCTACGGAGTTTGCAATTGTTAACCAAAACGCGTATAGTATAAGATAGAATAGTCGACCGGCATTCCAGAACTGAGAATAGTGGTATATCGTAGTAGTGTTTTCTTTAAGAGGACATAATTGCCGAAGTGTCCTTCAACAGTAACTTGCTATACTTATATCAAAACACGGTACCAGTACATACCGGTACCCACTCAACAATCACTATACTGCTATTTAGTCCTCTCATCCGGGTCACTTGTCATTGACAATTATTTTTTAGATTTAGAGAGTCTTTAACCAACAACACTTTTCAATGTCAGATCGTTGAAACTTCAATACATCTATAGAAATAACAGTCATGTAAATATTCATTATACAATAGCCTTATTGTCAATTATTTCTATGTTGGTTTGAAAGGGTCAATATTTTATGAATTCACTCCCAGTTGCCAAAACTGTTCTTGTATCCTTGACCCTGCTTTAAAAAGAGCATTGGACACTATTGGTAATTACTCAAAATAATTGTTAGCATAAAAACTGGTAACGAGCAAAGTAGAGTTGTTGATAGTAGACAACATTGTTAGAAATGGCTTCCTCTGAAGTAATGTATAGTTTTATAAAAAGAGGTAAGTTCTCACTCAAATAATAAAACACTTCAGCTGAAGTATTTTACAATGCATCTGAAAGCACACAAAGTAATGCAACAAGGGTGTTTTTCTGTAATGATTCTCGTCCAAATTCGATGACCAATTCAGCCCAAATCTTCGCCAAGTGAGAATCTAGGTCCAATTTCATAGAGCTGTTTAGGCAAAAAAATTGCATAAGCACGAAAATAGCTCGCTTATTTTACACATGCCAAAATTTCATGCCATATACATTGCTTGTGACTGGTATTTAGCTGTTGTTTACTTAGCATAACAATTGAATGGAGTCTTGGCTGGTAATCTGATTTTACTAAGCAAGGATTTTTTTTGCTTAACCAAAATTGTGTGCTGAAGCAGCTCTAGGAAATTGGGCCCTGATCTTTGACATTACTAAACGTGACCAGTGCCTTGAAGTAAACCTTCGATAATTACCGTTAAAGTATAACCTGTTTCTCTCTACAACCAATGTTGAATTTCAGTGTGAAATATTGTTTCTTGGCAATAAAACAATAAACACAATATCCATTATCCCCATGCAGGTTAACACAAATGGTGTGGTATCCTTCCTTCAAAATGTCGAGCAGTACACGCCAGACAGTTTCCCATTGGGGAACGACCGGCGCATGATCGCTCCATTCTGGGCCGATGTGGACACCACAACCGACGGCACCGTATGGTACCGCGAGACCACAGACTTAAACCTATTGCGAGAAGCCACGGACGAGGTGGGCCGCGTGTTTGCGGTCGATTTTAAATTTAACCCATTTCGGGCGGAGTGGATGCTGATAGTAACGTGGGATAGAGTGCCATTCTATAATGCACACGGTGGAAATGTTATTACAAACGTAAGAACTGTGTATATTCACCAAGAAAAATATAAACCCGAGACCTTACTAACCGTAAAAAAAAATATTGTTTTGTTATAGGCCTAAGCAGGTCAAACTTTACTGCCAAACTTCCACTGCCAAAGTACATTAATATTCACTACTAATAATTTTTTAAACCCCAATCCTTACTGACGATACAAAGTTAAGCAGCCCAAACTTTACTGCAAAATTTAACACAAACTAAACTAAAATCCACCCTTTAAAAAATCCAACCTTAACCATACCCACAACACTGAACTGCGCAGGTTGGTTTTTAATCTGACACAACTACCGTACAAATTCGTCTTCAATTCGTCATCGTCTTCAAGCAACCGGCCCTCGTGAATACTGAGATTCACTGTAGTTTTACTGTAGTGTGAAGGTAAAATAAAATAAAAAATGGTTGTGTTAGTCTGGTTGCCTGAATGCTTCACGGAGGCAACGAAGGTGATTGTCTCCATGCCCCCTGGTCAATGCATTGATCCCCTTGAAAAATTCCAGTGGAAATTTACAATTTTTTCATGGGATGCCCTTTAGTAGGAAAAGACATGGTCCCCTTTTAAGAACGAAACATACAGCATAAAAACACTGTAAAAGGTATCCGTGAAATTTACGGCACTTTACCTTGCACCCTAGCTGCCAGGTGAAATGCCGTAAATTTCACGGTGGAAGTTATGTAAATTTGTGCCTCGAAGGGGTAGCTTGCAAAACTTTGACCGTGAAATTTACGGCACTTTACCTGGCAGCCAGGTAAAGTGCCGTAAATATTACGGATACTTTTACAGTAAAGAAGGTTCTATGATAAACTATAGTTACATGTACGTACATTGAAAACATTTGTTTTAACGATTTGACGTGTTTAATTACAGAGACAAAACACGTTCCAAGCCGTTTTGGTTACGGATGGTAAATACTCATTTACGTTTTTCAACTACGGGGAGATCCAGTGGACTACAGGGGCAGCCAGCTACGGCGATAAAGTGACTGGTCTTGGAGGAGGTCATGAACTCGCCGTACCGGCACAGGTAAGGCCCGTCGGAATCAATAATTTCAATGAAATATAAATTAAACTGAGATGTAGAACAAGGAGCCATTCCAACAACTTAATTCCTCGTACTGCATCTATTTAGAACTCCTTGCCTAGTTCATGTTTCCCTCCATCCTGCAATCTAGAATGTGTTAAGAGGACCTTCAGCTTCGCAGAGTTCTTTCCACATTCAATTATAATTGTTCTTCTTGTAGCCCCATACCAGGAGTGGTTTAGCCTTGTTTTAGGCCAGCTTGCATAGACCTACAACAAAATTAAACACTTGAAAGTTTGGTATCTGGAGTGACACATGTTCTGATATAACGAAGCATAATACAAACGTCCTTGTAGTGATGACAAGCCTTATATAACGTTTGAATTCTAATAATTAAAGGGAATGTATACGCTTGGTAATCACTCGAACAGCTAATTGCAACAGAAAACTTACTTGGTTTCAAGCATTTTTTTTTGAATGATTCTTAAACGAATCATTTCATTTTGAAGTAATGTGGTTGTTTGGGAAAAGATTTAGTTTTGTTATCCCCAAAATTTGGAACTTCAAAGATTGTGCCTTTTGCATAATTAACTAGAATCTCTCTTTTAACGATTTTATATTTTTAATGCCCATTGGTGCTTTTATAGTTTTAACTGCTTGTATAGTTCTATATTTTTTATACTGTATGCCATGTTTTAATATGTCCATCTGTAATGTCCCTTTTTGTCTCTTCTTAAATTGTGACATCAGGAGATTAACTCGATAGTAATTTAGTTTACTTTTTTAAAATCCTTCAGGGGTGCTGCTTTTTTTGTTATTGTATTGTATGTTCTTGTTTTTGTTTTCTTACTGTTCTTATTGTCTGTGCTTGAATTTTTGCCTGTGAAATTAATAAATGAAATGAAATGAAATATTCCAATTACGGTCCTGCGTGGACATTATCGCTCCAGATTTTCGGCAATATTTTAAAAACGTTACCAACTTTCACAGGTAAGTTTTGATTTATGGGGTTGAACAAAGAATTGACTAGAGTGTATTCTTACCAAAGACCTCCGGATTAACGTGCCGGCGCTCTACCAACTGATGAGCTATCTAGCCCCATACTGGTGGTCGCCCTGTTTGTCAATATCTTTGTTCTGGATTAGTTTTGGGATCTATTTTTTTGATAGGATTAAAATAATATCACGGTTGTTTAATGAGTAGCACTGTCTCGTCTCTGATTTGTAACAATGCTACTTTTCATAGGTCGGTTTCAACGCAGGAGACGCCAGGAATTTCTACTCCGTTCCGAACTCGCAGACGGACGCTATTCTGCATATAAATCGCACCACGAATGTGCGCAAACCAGGCCGTTGGATGTTCCGAATTGACGGCAATGAGATCGAAGTGGCAGGGTGCGAGGACGATCAGTCCGGTAAGTTATTTTAAATAACTTTGACATTGTGATATTTTTGTTATAACTCATAATGTTATTATTTGTGGTATACGATCCAAGTTGGGAATTATGTATAGCAAAAGCACGTTCTTCAATGGTTTCAAACGAAATCTTTGTAAACAACTTGCCTTTGTCTTGTCTAGTCATGGAAGACAAAGGAAAAATTATATACCTTTTTGTAAAGTTGGTTTTATTATTTGGGCCTTTATTATTTTGGCCTAGGCCTGAATAATAAAAACAACTTTACAAAATGAACAAAGGTCTTCTAAAAACGTTTTTATTAGTTTATATCGCGTAGATCATTTAGTTTTCATAATACTTTTCATAAATTAAAACATGTTCCAAATAGAATTTAGCGAGAGGTTAATTTATTACAACCTAGCTATTTGCTGTTTCGATAGCTTACATCACTGCAAAGATATTGGTATTGTTTTATGATGTGCACCTACTCCTATACCATTTATACTAGCTTCAAAGTCCTTCACGCAGGGCGGATATGGGGAAAGTGAAGTAATTCAAAACCCAATTACTTAAAGCCAATTTGTCTTTCTAATCAAACCATTTCTTTCCTCTAGGTAATCTAAGAGTCTCCCCTTCCCAGGTGCTGATGCTAGGGGGAGACGTCCTATCAATCTCCGGTCCATGTTTCGATGCAACCAGTGACGTCTTCTGCGAAATCAACGGCTACAAAATCCAAGCGAGTTACGATTTTGCACAGGACCCTTTTACTGTTAGGTGTGCCACCCCCTTGTTTACGTCACTCGGCGAGGTACCGGTGCACCTATCCAAAGATGGTGGTGTGAGTTTTAACTACACGGGATATGTTACCGTTGGTAAGTCTGAATTTCCCCCTTTTTTTTACCGAAGTAGACCTACACTTTCAAAAAAATTAAATTCGATATGACTTTTATTCCATACTCTTTTTGGAAAAGAGTTGAATATGGGAATGTATCAGTATACAAAATCAAAAGCTAATAATAAGTTTACAAAATTAATATGTTTTTAAAGGAAATAATGAAATAAATTACTAATGAAATAAGAGAGAAACGACATTATGAGATTGTTAGAGTAGACCGATGCATAGCAAACAACCTTTATACAGACAAACAAACAGTGAACAACATGAATCTAAACATGTTTTGTGTTATACAAGTGAAACAAGAGAGTACACAACTTAGAAGTGTGCTGAAAATCTAAACGTTTTTAAAGTCGCGGTGTAGGGCAAAACCAAATCATCTTCTTCTTTTGTTTATCCCCAATGCATTTATTAGATCAGTTAAAGATTAATACAATGTGTCCTCCCACTCTAAACAGTAAGCATGGATAGAGTAGCTCCTAAGGTCACCTCCACTGAAACTAACGGCGTTCTGAGAGTAAGCTGGGACAGGGATGGCTACCCCTTCACAACAAACACAATCAACGCCGACCAAATACGTGTCGATGTGTTCCTCTACGAGTACACCGAAGACGCTACAACCGGTCAGATCCTGCTCAAACCGGTTCTGAAGATTGTCAACGATGTCAAACTGTCGAACGGGTTCGGCTCGCTGCTCACACCGCAGTTGGATGAACAGATCGACGTTGGGTTGTATCGTGTGGTTTTACATGGCACTGTGGACGTTAATGATCCGGGTATAAGGTGAGGATTAAACTGTTTGTGATATCAATTACTTTAATGTCACAGATCAGCTGGGATAGGTTTTTTGTATCAATTGGGACATTAAAGGATACATTGCCTTCGGATCGGATGCCTTGGGCTTTAAAATTGTAATACAATGATCCATACAATATATCCAATAAATTTACAATTTACAGTTGAAGAAAACATCGCCTGACGATCATCTCTATTGTTTTGTTTAATATTTATTACCAGTCCTACTTTTGTAATTGAGTAAAATTTTTAAACTAATGGTATTTTTAGTTATGACCAAACTCTTTTAATACCATCAGCATTTTATGATGTTTTACTTTTTACATCTGAAGTTTTCCTATCGGCTTACCTGAATAATGTTTACAATGTCTTGTCTTATGTTTGCAGCTTAACAATGGGTATCCCCGGAACGGACCCATCCCAAGCCCCCATGCCCTCAATGTGGAGTATACCATTCAATGGTAACCCACCGCTCGCAAGTGAGTCAACTCAATGGTGCCAGAAATGGGCAGCCAAGGAGCCGAGCATAGACACGACCGGTGATTCTCTGCCGGCTTGCCCGTGTACTCTTCAGCAAGCCCGGGCCGATGTAGGGTCGTTTGAACCCGACCCATGGTGCAACCAGGACTCGGAGGCTGAAGACAAATGTCCCCATAGGACCGAAGTGGTGCACTGTGTGAGAGCTCGAAGATCAAGGTATGTGGTTGGACTGTTGCTGCTGTGTTCCCCCGCGAGTATCGATATTAAAAAGAGGAACCAGTCTAATTCCTTCACAGCCGTCTATAGACCTTTCTTTTGTTGATAAACAAACCGCCTTGGTTGGCATGGTCGGCCGAATGTTAGTAAAACACTAAATCTTAAAAACAGATGTTTTAACCAAATTCAGCATTTTCTGCAAACTTTCAATTAAATAATATACCTCTTATAATTATTTGTTTTGTTTTTAACAAAATCAACAAATTTAGTTACATTGTTACCAAAAATAGCAATCTTTTCTTAGTTTGCACTTACGGCTTTCCATAGTTTTCCAATCTGGGTTGGCAAAAACTCGGGCTGTGACGTTGCAAAAGAAAGGTCTATTGCTTATGGGAGGAAAAAGGTTGTTGCTATAGTGGTACTAATATTTTTGGTTCAATGAGGTTGCTATTGTGGGAAAAACATTTTGAAAAATAGAACCTATTTCCTTGAAATAATTTGTACCGTTTGTTACTTACATAAACGAAAGTGACCAAGAACCTGCCAGCGAATAAAAGCTATCAAAGACCAGGGGTCGATTTCACAAAGAGTTGGGACTAGTCCTAACTTAGGACTAGTCCTAGGATATACTTTAAAAAATAAAGCAAATCCTAAGTTAGGACGATTAGCTCGTCCTAACTCAAGTTAAGACTAGTCTTCACTCTTTGTGAAATCCTCTGCAGGGCCATGAAGTTTTCCCTGGGGGCGGGAGAGGGAGTTGCATGGGCAAGCGGGTGTAAGGACATTTGTTGATTGTTGACTACTTAATGTATCAACCACCTTTTGGGACGGCAAGAGGGGGATGGGACATTAGGTCCATTCAGCAGCATGGCAACTAGTGTCCTTAAAAGGCTTGCCGGAACAGAATTTCCCTGGCAGTTATTCTCGAAATTCCCAGTAAAAGGCCCGGTACGTGGGGTACAAGGGTTCTGGACGGGGGGGGGGGGGGGTGCTCCGTGCCATACTCTGGTTCCTCCTAGTTACTGGTCTACTAAAATGACTGAACACATTGTCTAGTTTCCATTCACTTTAATTTTAATAAGACAATTTTAACAAAATAAGACAAGTTTGAAATTTTGCTTCTCCCAAACCCTTAACAGTACTCAGGGAAGAGGTCAGCTTTGTTGCTATGACAACACCAATAACATCGTCTTATTGGCTGATAATTTCGAAGGGGGCTCTACCCTCAGCCACTTCCACGGGGGTGCCACTCCCGCTGGCCACCCGGGCAGTATGCCATACTTGTCCAATTACCTTAAGGACAGGGTACCATGGGAGCAATGCTGTCCGGGCACTGGCTATCTTGAGGGCGTATGCAGTCTTTATAGGGACAGGCGACCCTCGAATGATTGCAAGGACTATTTGCCGCCAAAACCTGGTGAGTTTTTGAAGACGTCTGTAATATCTTCATTGCAAAAAGAAAACCCAAACACACCAACAACGGAACCCCAAACAAACCAAAATTAGAACCCAAAACACAAACATACAAGAAAACATGATTCAAGCAAGTTTTAGTAGTTGGCCGTTTCAGTTTGAAAATGCAATTCTAATTTTTGAGTTCAACTTTGTGCGGCATGAATCTACAGTACTGTGTAATAAACGGTTTAATAGACGTTATCGTGGGTTTGAATCCCACTGGAGTGATGTGCCTTTGAACTTTGTTCACAGAACCGGAATGTTCTGAGTAAACGGTGCGCAATACAAGTCATCGGTGTAGGAGTAAAATAATTTATATAATTGCCCATAATTATAATGTTTGTGTTCGTGTAATAAAAAGGAATTGACTTTAAATCACTTTTATTATCATTATCCAGCTGCTGTGTTTGGCGAGCCCCATTTTATAAGCTTCGATGGAACTAAATACACCTTTAACGGCTATGGAGAGTTCATGTTGATGACTGCACCGGAATCCAATGTATTTATTCACGGCAGAATGGCACAGATGATAGACAATGGTAAGAGTCACCCAAAAATTATCAATCAGTATTTTGCATGTTTACAGAAAAAAATGTTGACCAGATTTATCAAAATATTTTTGTAGACATTGTGACGAAATGGTTTTATTTGTCTTTTTATAATTATTACAACAACATGTATTCAAGTCATGAGTTTATCACCAAGATTAATTGGTTAAGAAGTTCAAAGATTGCTCCTATTTAAGATTTAGTTGGCCAACATCAACCTCTCCTGAACCTTAATTGGAATAAAAACATAACCTTGCATTAGCAGTTTTGCCCGTAGCAATTTGGGGAAATCACAAACTCAAGTAACCGATTAAATTTGAATCTCATTCTGTTAAACAGTAATGGCCACGGGTCTGACTGCCGTCACCATGAAGGTTGGGGAATCTGATACCGTGCAGGTTGAGCTGAATGACCGCCGTACTCTGGACGTTTGGGTACGGAGCGAGGATCGAGAGACGTGGCAAAGACTTGGCTTCGAGCAGAGTAGTTGGTGGATTGATCAAACAGACGGTAAGTTTGAAAATATTCCTCAACTTGGGAACCTGCCGTCGATTTCACAAAACTCTTCCTAACTTAAGACTAATCTTAGGACTTAGGACGAGCACTGTAGCATGCAGACCTTAAAGGAACACGTTGCCTTGGATCGGTCGAGTTGGTCTTTGAAAAGCGTTTGTAACCGTTTTTTATAAAATGCATATGGGTAGAAAGATGTTGTAAAAGTAGAACACAATGATCCACACAAACATGCCTCGAAATTGCGTGGTTTTCCTTTTACCTCGTCGACTAACACGTCGGCCATTTATGGGGGTCAAAATTTTGACTCCCATAAATGGCCGACCATGTTAGTTCGCACAGTAGAAGGAAAACCACGCAATTTCGAGGCAAACTTGTGTGGATCATTGTATTCTACTTTTAAAACATCTTTCCAACCATATGCTTTTTATAAAAGACGGTTACAAACGCTTTTGTTATGACCAACTCGTCCGCTCCAAGGCAACGTGTTCCTTTAAGATTAGTCCTAAGTTAACTCGTCCTAACTGGAGATAAGACGTGTCCTAACTCTTTGTGAAATCGACCACAGAAGTACATTTTCTGAAATGGTAAAGAGTGGTAAAGCTCTTCAAATTGTATATACATGTACATTCATAATTTGTAATTGCTCATTTTTTAAAAGTATTGTATGGGTAAAACCAAACAACATCTTTACCTGCATTCATATAGTATGAGCCATTTTGAAACATGGCGGACACAATACTATACGACACTATTAGGTTTGGGTAAATTTATCTGTGTATATACCCAAACCATGGAGTTAGAATTCAACCTCATTGCCCAAACCAAGCAGTGCCATTAAGCAGTGCACTCTTATGGTGTCCACCATACCTTCAAAAAGTTAAATTGTGTTGTTCTCGTATTGACTTTGCAGGTCCTATTGTCGAGCTGATAGGTGCCGATGAGAGGCAAGGTGTACGGGTGATCTTCAACGATGGCACGGCCTTCGAAGCCAAAGCTCCCGCTGGTGGATCAGCCATGGCACTCATGATACTGGCTTCATCTTCACTCAAAGATCAAACTAGAGGTCTTCTTGGGAGATGGAACGATGACCCGAGTGACGACCTGACGGCACCAAGTGGAAATATTTTCTCAAGGGATCCATTGACTCAACTGCACGATTTCTTCGGCCTGAAATGTAAGGAGGAAACAAAGTTTTACTTATAATAAATGGAATTTTGCATCGGGATAAAGGTTAGAGGTTTACCAATATGAGTTTTACCAATATACAAAGAAACTTACAAATAACAAGAACGCTTAGTCTATGTGACTAAAAATGAAAATATTATGATGTATAATGAAAAAGAGCAAAATGATGGTGTACCTGGCAAAGCAGCCAATGGAAAGATAACAATGATTGACGTCCATTTTGTTTCTGAACAAAATAATTGACGTCCATACTTGAAAGAGACCAATGGCACATGTCTGGATTTAAAAAAAAGGTTACCTAAATAACTGTTACTTGGAAAGCCATTCTAAACTTATAGAACTGAGCCGACGATATCACGTTTTGGAGTTTATTGGAGGAGTTTGGTTGTTTGTTTGCTGACTTACAATAATTATGTTGACGTCCATTTTGTTTCTCCAGGGATTCTTGAAGGAGCCGACCGATTATTCCGAGACGACATCAGTATCAACTACACCCTGGTCAACCAGCCGTATTTCCAGGCGAGCTATGACCTAGTCTCCACACTGACTGAGGATGAACTGAACACAGTGTGTGGTGATAGCGAGGTCTGTCGCTATGACTACAAGAAGACGTCATCAAGTGATATGGGTGATGCTGCTAGAGATGCGGAAGAGGATTACGAGGATACCAACGAGAGCACCAAGCCAGGTATGTATATACAAGCAATTCCGATGTTTACCATCTAACACGTCTGTGAAGACAAGGGGCCAACTTTATAAAGCTGTCAAGCAAAAAGTGTATTTCTTTATTTGTTTATTTAAAGACACTGTACACTTTTGGTAATTGTCAAAGACCAGTCTTCTCACTTGGTGTATCTCAACATATGCATAAAATAACAAACCTGTGGAAATTTGAGCTTAATTGGTCGTCGAAGTAGCGAGATAATAATGAAAAAAAACACCCTTGTCACACGAAGTTGTGTGCTTTCTGATGCTTGATTTCGAGGCCTCAAATTCTAAATCTGAGGTCTCGAAATCAAATTCGTGGAAAATTACTTCTTTCTCGAAAACTACGTTACTTCAGAGGGAGCCGTTTCTCACAATGTTTATATACTATCAACCTCTCCCTATTACTCGTCACCAAGTAAGGTTTTATGCTAACAAATATTCTGAGTAATTACCAATAGTGTCCACTGCCTTTAAAGGTCTTTATAGATCAGAATACAAGTACCAGCACACGGCTGTTTTACAAATATGGTCCTGTGTCTTAAAAATGAGGATAAGGAAAAACATCACTTAAAAATATACTTACACTCAAATACTGCTTGACATATTTCTTTGCTAAGCAAAAAAATTAATGGGGCACCGGATTCTGTTATAATAGGAAAAACACAAAGAATTGCCTCAGTGTTGTTGATCGAAATTGGCTGTATAGTTTTACGCGCGAATTCATTAACTTTAACCGATTAACTTTAAACGGTAATATAATAATATAACCAACAAATATCGTCAAGTTGTGACGAGCAAAATAATTCGGAAAAAAACATCTTGAAAACTAAGCTAATTTTGCAAAATTTACGTTTTGATACTCAGCACAACAACAGAATTAGCAAAGAAACGTAATGGCAATTACTTTCAATATCTTTCTAGTTGCGAGCTGCGGTTACCTATCTCCACCGAGCGGAGGGAGTAAGTTGGGTACCGTGTATTTGAATCAATCGACGGTCACATTCAACTGCTCTGAAGGGTTCACCATGACGGGCTCTGCCTCCAGGAAGTGCATAGATAGAGTATGGCAGGGAAATGTCACACTATGCAGTAAGTATTCAATTTTGCAGAACTACAAAAATTTAAATCAGCATGTAGCACAATTATTTATTTAAAACAAATATAAAATACTACAAAAATATAATGTTAAATAACAACATGTCTTAATTTTCCCTGAGTGATATTGATTTTAGTAGTGGGCTAT
Organism: Asterias amurensis; assembly: GCF_032118995.1. NCBI lineage: Eukaryota > Metazoa > Echinodermata > Asteroidea > Forcipulatida > Asteriidae > Asterias > Asterias amurensis. The sequence goes on along the minus strand of NC_092651.1, from coordinate 15,810,659 downwards.
TTTTTTACCCTTTCTATAAGTCGATTTCAATATGTTTATTGTTAGATTTATCAGCAGGCCTATAATATGCAGAATGTCAATATGGAACTTTCCTGGTGTACATTTGTTGTATATATTCTTAGCGGGTTGTAGGTCCTATGTGGCAGGATATTCTGTCCCTGGAGATTCTGTCCACACAAGGCGAACTGTGTACAAACTTCTTCTGATAGCGCCCTCTTGTGAATCCTCCTCCTCCAGCCCATGTTAATTTCCCATGGGGGACAGAATCTCTTGGTGTACAGAATTCCCTGAGACACCTACACTCAGAATCTGTGTATAATTTGCAAGTGGAATCATTTGATTGCCCCATACAGATTACTTCCAATCCTGCTTTAAAATCCTGCTTTTCCAATCCTGCTTAGACCCATAGTCCATTACTCCGTATCCATTACAATATATTGTTTCTTTTCATTTTCATTAACTATTTTCTTGATCTGGGGTCGATTTCACAAAGAGTTAGCATTGCATGGATAGTCCCAAGTGAGGACGAGTAACTGGTCCTAACGCGAGATAAGACTAGTCCTAACTCTTTGTGAAATCCACCCCAGTTCTTGACTGTCTTTGACTTAAATAATGGTACTTTATTGTTTACTATTCTCCTTTTATTGTGACCAATATGGGAAAAAAAGTTGATTGTTGATTGAATTGAATGTTTTTCTCGAACAGCTGCAGTTGCATCTCCTTTACGTGATCTGTTAATTGTCATCATCGTGGCCGCTGTCTTGGCTGGTCTTCTACTGATCGGGATTTGCTTAATCTGCCTCCTATGCTGCATTAGTAGTAGGAAGAAGAAGAGGAACAGAAAGGAGAAACACGCAGGACTAGAACTTGGGTGAGTTGAATAGTTCATGATTGTGTACGATACTGTCTCAATGCTTTTAATAACAACCATAGAACATATTATGAACATAATATAGATAACCTATCATCATCGTCATCCTTCGTTCCTGGACGGAATAGACGAAGCAGCTAGATGGTGCCAGGTTGCTTTATCCCACATAAGTTGTTGGGTCTCGTTTATATTGAGATTTGTGTCTTTGGTGATGGTGTTTGGATAGCACATTTTCCTCCCTAATTGAGCGAGACAGGTTAAATGAAATGAATTAATTCATATAAATTCATATAAATTTCTCAAACAGTACGCTACCCGAAAATGGAGGTATCCATAACCACGCTCTTGTAACCACACCCCTGGCTTCAGACCGCACCCCGTCAGACACACCCACTTCTTCAATCACCGGCGATCACAACTACGAAAACTCCATGCAGAGAAACCACCATAGCAGGGACAACCCCCAGACGGCATTCCGTTTCCCAGACACCAATGGGTACGCGGTCATGACCGGTGATAGGCATCCAACGAGTACCAGTGAGGCCGCTAGACACCACCGTGCTGCACCTCTTGAAGACCGACCAGTCTACAGGGTGTCGGCCACCGAGAGTAGAGGCCCTGGGTACCGGATAGCTGAGGAGGCGAGAGCTGGGCCGAGTCACGCTGCTGGCACCTCCGCGGGGTCATCTCGACCTATACCGAATAGAGACCCATCTCGTTCAAAACAGCCTAAAGTAAGGGCTGAAGAAAACACCTATGATGATCCCCGTGCAGTTCGGCAGAGGGACAGGTCGAGAAAGAACGGCAAGGGTTCCATTATCAAAGATCCAAAGTAAGTAATTGAGAAAGTGATTTTAATTTTATAGCGTGACATTTCCTTGGAGGATCGGTCTGCTTCGAACTTTACAACCAGGAGGGAATTTTATATTGAAACAATTATATTTATGAGCAACCATGGGCTATAATTATACTTTGTCTTTTAACCGGCATGATTTGATATATCTTCATGGGATTGCTGATACCTTACAGTTTTGTGGATGTGTTTTTTTCCATAAATGAAATATGTTTAGAGACTTCAGAAACGAGGTGGCAGCAGACTTGCTAGTAAAATATCAAATTAATAACAATCGCGTGCACTGGGTAAAATTCCATGTGTCTGCTGCCATCTGGTGTTTTCAAACTGTTTTCTTGACAATCTTTGCAAGATAATGTTTACCGAAACTGAGCCTTAATTCCATTCCGTTTTCAGCACTGCACATTATGACGCAGAATATGACAGCAGTGATGACGAAATAGCCAGAATCAAACGTAAGTTGATTGTTGTTGATGTTTTGCCGGTCACTAAGTATATAAGGGGGCTCAAAAGAAAAAGGGAGAGGAAAATGGTTATCAAAAAGACAATTTAAGTTTGATGTTACTCTTTAAAGGCCAGCCACCCAGCCCACCCACGTATAAAGCCGAAATGTTCAGCCCCTGCATCTCTCTAAATGGTAAGGAGTAAACAAAACACTCTTTGAAGAGCCAAATGAGGGACAACTCTTTTTCGAGTGGTCTTCCACTCTTTCAGATTGAAGTTTGCATCTTTTTGAGTGATTTTTCACTCTGTCCTGGAGTGAAACCCCTCTAAAAGAGTGAAATAACCACCACTCTTGTTAAAGCCATTATACACTTTCGGTACAGAAAAGGAAAAAAAGTTCACAGATTTACAAATAATTTACAGGGCTTACAGAAGGTAATGGTGAAAGACTTCTCTTGAAATATTGTTCCATGAAATGCTTTACTTTTTGAGAAAACATTAAAACAATATCAAGTCTCGATAGCGAGAATTACGGATTTTTTTTAAAACACATGTCATGACACGGCGAAACGCGCGGAAACAAGAGTAGGTTTTCCAGTTATTTTCTCCCGACTCCGATGACCGATTGAGCCTAACTTTCACAGGTTTGTTATTTGATATATAAGTTGTGATACACGAAGTGTGGGGCTTGAACAATACTGTTTACCGAAACTGTATAATGGCTTTAAAGAGCCATATTAGGGACAGTTCTAAATGTAAAGAGTGGTGTTTTTCACTCTTTTACATTTAGAGAGGAAGTCAGGTGCCTTTTAACATTCACAACTTGACATTTTCGAATGAGCTCTTTTCGGAAGCCCAACAACGAACACTTTTTCTAAATATCTGACAGAACCTAAGCCCAACAAGCCGTGGTTTCGAAAAGACTCTATGACTATAAGTAGCCTTAATTTATGTTTTTGATTTGAATGTTTTTCTTTTGATTACACCAGGTCAACTTCGCCGAGAAGTAGAAGAGGAAGATGATGAAGAGTAAAGAGGGATTGAGCTTAAATTGCTTCATGTTTCAACAACGTCTTGTTTATATCATACAAAAATAGTCAGGTGCACCGTACTTAAGTTTTGTTGTATTGGGATATCATAGTGTGTGCTAGAATCTTGTTCATGCCAATTGCTTAATCTACACCCAGGAGTATTACATGGGTATATTTTGAGAGCAAATGCATGCCAGTGTCCCAGGGGAAAAGGTCGGCTGGAAATTCTGTCCCCATATATGCAAAATGAGTGGGCTGAAGGGGGATGTTTCAAAAGAGGGCGCTTTCATAAGTAGTTTGTACACAGTTTGCCACATATGGGGACTCTCCAGGGGGGGGGGGACACACATAATCTCCTGCCACACCGGCGCCATATAATTGTTCATAAAAAAACTAAGAGAATTGATTACTATGGTTAATGACCTGTGGCCCCATATCCCATTGAAGGAAAACGCATAATATCTACATTGCAATGACAATTTGAAGAATAGTACCACTAAATGCCAGACATTATCATGCATACGTTTTGAAGATTTTAACATAACATTTTCACAATGTTTTTTATAATTATGAAAAAATTGTTTTGGCAAAGATAAAACACCAAAAAAATGCGATAACAAAGCATCAATTGGTCCTGTGAAATATAATATCACCGAAATACCTCCATGCGAGATACTTCCACAAACTCGTATACCGGTTTATTCTGTAGTTTACAACAAAACAATGTGCACAGTAATGTCTCTGACAAAAACTTTGTTCTTTGGTACCTTAAACCTATTCTTTTGGTACCTTATTCCTGTTGTTTCTGGTACCTTAAACCTTTTGATGACATTTGGTGTGTTATTGAAATTAGTGAAAACCAAACCATTCCCCTCAAAAAACAGAAGAAAAAGAAGATGTATTACTATTAGACATTTTTATTATTATAAATCTATCACTAAATGTGAAATATTATGAGTGACATTAGAGTGACATTTGTAATTTTAATACATATTAGATATTTTTGAAATTATATTTACATAAAATGTATGTTATTATGAATGTTTAATAATTATTATTATTAATTTACCGACATTTGCATTGTGAAATTTCGTTCACTTTGACTATATACTAAACTTACTTAATTAACATTTTATATTACTTATATTAATTTACACCATAATAATCATCGAAAAGGTGGAGGATTTTGTTTACACAAATAGCATGGTTTTTTTTAAATAATAAAATCTATCCCTTAATCATAGTAACTTGATTCTGTACTTATACCGCAGAGTGTTCAACTGGCGTCTAATTGAAAATATATCTATGCAATTTTATGCAATTAAAGAAATGATAAAAATAATGTACTTTAACAGCTTCAAACAGTCCAAATTTAAAAGCGGTGGAAGGAAAGTTTCCAGAAATGTATTATATAGTACTATAGATATTATCTATCGGAATAGTTGCATAGCATCCGTATTCAGTAGGTTGTTACAAAATATACTAAGCTATCAACGATACCAAAAATATAGTATAGTTATAGGTAAATATAGGCCTTATTGCTGTATATTAAAAAAATGAATGAAAAAGCGCACATTCTTAACATGTCTATAGTAGCTTAGAAAATGCAATCAATTTTTATATAACTATGGCCAGTTATGTTTTTTATTCTTTCTTTCTTTTTCAAGTTTATGTTTCTTCGAATGTTCCGTTTTTACGATAGAAAAGAGAGAAGGGCCAAGGAAATTTGCTTCAACTTTATCCATTGTTGGACCTTCTACCGAAACGAAATATATTGACTATAGCCTCTTCAAACAACGATCAAGTTAATTTTTAAATAAGACAAACTTAATTAAATATATAGGCCTCTTAATAAGATGTCATTATTATAGTATATTCTGATTCTGAAAATGTTCAAAATATAGGGTTTTTTTTGCAAAAAAAATAACCAGCAGCCAATTTCATTTTCAAGCATTCGTATTGAGTTGATTTTTAAAACGTCTTTAAATTTCATTTGGAATATGTATGTCTATTCATAGCATTAGTTCAGTATAACTTATATAAGGCGCTCTTTTTACTATGAAGGCCTACACATTGTGGCGTTGTAGTACTTACAGCTGTATTGTTTTAATAGGCATATAAGACGAATCTAAGATGTTAAATGAGTTGTTTGTTCGTTGATTTTAGATCCTGCTGGTCGGGAATCCTTAGAAAGTGCATTTTACTATACTTTTGTTATTATAGTGGTTTCCATCCTGTTTTCTCATTGTTACCTCATACTGAAATCTCTTTCACCAAAGCGGGGCTGGGTGGACAAAATAATCATTATTTTATTGTAGATGGAATCATCCAAGCAAAACAAAAGTGTGGCTCACTATAATCAAGCAAAATAAAAGTGTGACTCGCTATAACTGGTGAATACTATCGTTGTATTATGTGAGGTTTACGAAGAAGCCATTTTAGAAAGAAGCAGCCCCCGATTTCACGAAGCGCTGCGACGCGTCGCAAGTGAAAGTTGCGACCGGTTACAAGTCGTAAGTTGCGAACTCGTCGCAGCCGTGACGTGTCTTATAGGACTGCGACGCATCCAGCGACGCATCGCAAACCCTACGATGCGTCGCTACTTGCGATGAGTTTCGTGAAATCGGGGGCAGGAACCAACTGCATGTAGCCTAACTATAAATGTTTTGAATATCTTACCATAGGCATGTGCTTCCCCTCTTTAATGTTATCATGCGTTGACGCTATTTTCCTTTATTTATTTTTAATGAACCTGTTATTATTCTTATCACTTTCTGTTGTTCGCGTAATAAATACAATGTTCATTAGTCATGTAAGAACTCTGCTCTCTGGTTCTTTGTTTTTGGCGTGTTGGTTTGAACGAATCTTGTTTGAGAAATAAAAGATTCATCTTGGGTAGAGATATTTATTTAAGTAGGATTCTCCAGAAGACGATCAGAGCATACTGATCGAAACGTCGAGTTAACCCAACGGTTCTTTTCAGAACCACCCCAACTCATTTAGAGATTGTTATTACATGGTGTTACCGCAAACTCTTCTATAGATATTTATTTAAATAAATGACCCCTCCCCCAAAAAAACAATTATTAAAAAAGGGTGATCATCTGACAACTGTTACAGTAGGTCTGATGAAAAAAATTCTGTATAACTGAACGACAATCTTGTTTAAAGGCGAAGTATTCCTTCGGTTTTTGGAATCGTTCAAGTGTTGTCATTATATAGGCCTGTATTTGTCTATCTAGATAATGTCGCTCCACTGAAGAAGGAAGGCCTCTTCATCATTATTCATTATTCTACCTCGATCTTTCCTGTGCGCGTCGCATCCATGTGACGGTTCCGAACTCTGTGATGTCGTCCATCCAACGCCTGCTTGGTCTGCCTCTACGTCTCGTATAATGCGTTCTTGTGATCCATTCCGTAATGCAATGTGTCCATCTTTTGTCATGACGTCTTGCAAGGTGGCCTGTCCACCTCCATTTCTTGGTTTTTATTTCCTGGCATTTGTTTTTCTTTTTTTTTGTAAGTCCTCATTTCTGACCCTGCCCTTTCTTGTAACTTCAACCATGATCCTCTCCATTGCTCTTTCTGTGACTCTCAGTTTCTTTTCATCATATAAGCCTAAAGGCCTAAAATGTTGATGTAGGCCTATGCAATAAAACTGCGAACAATTCATTTCAAAAGGTATTTGCATTTTTTAGATATTGGTGGAAATCAATCCTATCCCGCGCGAATCATAATCTCTGAGGTATACACAAACTGAGAAGCGTTACTACAGTAACGCTTGTTCCATGTTCAATTATTTCTCCTAAACAATGAGGATCCACAATGTGTAATTATTGTATTTTTATCATTCTGCAATATTTGACGATGACTACCTCATGCCCATAGTGTAGTGAAGAGCCTTGATTAAAATTTACACCTGGATATCCCACGGCATCTAAAGGTGCAGGTATTGCCATGCAATTAGGCAGGAGACCAAGTTGTAAGCGCTGCTGGTTGCCCCCACCCCCCCAAAAAAAACAAAAAAACAAACAAACAAACAAACAAACAAAAACTAAAACAAACAAACAAACAAACAAACAAACAAACAAACAAAAAACCCACAGGGAATTTCGTGTACAAAGTCTATGGGAAAATCTTAAGACTGGGAACAAAGGAAAGAATAAAAGATGTCTCCACAGGAATGCAAAAAATGGAATGTGTTTGTTCAACAAGTTGTTAGTTGTGGTTCATAGCCATCCAAATGTTAACACAGTCCCACACCTTCATCAGCCAACTCCAACTAAGATACTCTATCCACGTCCAAAAGAGAAGATTTAAAAAAAGGACATGGTCAGTTTATCAAATGCTAGAACCACATGCACCATATAATATTGTATTGGACAAATTTCCGTATCCTGCCCACCACTTTTTTAATTCGTTACAATTTTGAAATAAATTAGTAACTAATTGACTCAAATGGTGAGATATTCCTTCTGGTAAACACGTGTGAAAGAGTGGTGGTGACAGGATACGGAAGTCTTTCCTATTGATTATACCTACAATGACATTCTGATGATAATTCTTTAAAATATTACTATGGTAACCTTGTTTTGACGGTCCATATGGTGCATTATTATAATGAGGCACGCATTCATAAAATGCACTCAATGAAAAACAGTCACATGACTGTAACAAAAATAAGGGCCCGAATTAATTGCACGGTTTACAGCAGAATTCTGCGCTTATCTTACAGTGGATTGTAAAAGCACACACAGTCGATGATGGGACCTGGGCCAAATTTCACAGAGCTGCTTATTAATCACAAAATGTCTAAGCACAGCAAAATAATGTTAAACAGAGTAAGGTTACCAGCGAAGTGCCAGCCTTGTCACATGTTTACCTGCTCATATCTGCTCGGCAGAAAATGGTTAAAGCAACATTGTGTGCTTATAAGCAGATCTATGAAATTGGGCCCAGGTGGTATAAACACAAAATAATCAGACAAACCAAAGTTCACATAAAATGTAAATTTTGTTTATCCCCGATGCAAAATCAACATCAGCTATAAAAATTAACGGTGTGCACAACATTGGTAAGATTGGGCTTATCTATTTTGGCAATCAATTTTCTGATCTTTGATTAATTTTAGACCCTATTTCTCTGGATTGCATTGGTAATGATTTCACCCCCACCCCCCCCCCCCCCCCCCCATTATAAATCCAGTTCCTCGTCGCGAGGGGATTTAAAATCCAAACCTTTTCCAAATTGCATTAAAGATTCTACAAAAATATAATAGTTATCTTTTTCCACCAAAAAAAAAAAATCAACACTTCTCCCCTGGCTTTTTATGTTGATAAATAGCTGTAAACAATCACTACCATTGGCTAGTTCTGCTGTTTATGCAAATGAGGTGTGGCCAGACGTATAAGCAGCAGACCGTTTTCAAAAAAAATGCAGAGATCCATAGGCTGAAACCACTGTGCTTATCAACCAGACGACCAGGGTAGTCGGTTGAGCTCTCAGCGCGGGCAATTGAGACTCCGAGATCGAAGAGTATAGTGAGCTTGTGGTTGATGCATCAGGTGATTGTGGGAAAAGGCGGGTCAGTTGCAATCACGGGCAAATAATATGGTAAGATTTTGGTGTTTGTGGTTTTTGTATACGGTGTTTGTTTAAACAAAGACAATACAGCTGCTGATATGTTTTTACTTCAGTGTTGACTTTATAACTCAAACAATGCCTGTTATTATTCTGTTATGGCTGTTCTGTCCAAAACATTTTTTTTTTTGCAATATTATATGGTGGTTTTTTTCTGCTGGATTTCTGTCCTTATTTCATTTCAGATTATTTTCATAGTATTTATATGGTATCTCATACTGGTATTTTGTGTTGACTTTTTATGCACATTCAGTTATTTATTTATCTTAGGCCTATTTGTTTTGCAATTAATTTATTAATTTTGTATTATCTGAGCTGATTATGAAGATGCATCATTGTATCCAGGTAAATTACAGTCCAGTGTAAGCCATACGACTATCGTCAATGTACGACGCCCGGTAATGTCAAATCAAATCCAAACTTGCCAAACACACCAACTCGGACCAATAAAATGTCAGCCCTCAGCCAAGGGATGCAAATACTGGCAGGTATTGCAAACACAAAACTATATTTTAGGGAGGTGGAAATCCATGTGCCAGATGCCTTGTAAATGAACACGAGAGGCCTACTCATTAAAGACATGGACACTATTGATAATTGTCAAAGACCAGTCTTCTCACTTGGTGTATCTCAACATATGCATAAAATAACATATTGAGCTCAATTGGTCGTCGAAGTTGCGAGTAAACTATGAAAGAAAAAAAACATCCTTGTCACACGAAGTTGTGTGCTTTCAGATGCTTGATTTCGAGACCTCAAATTCTAAATCTGAGGTCTCGAAATCAAATTCGTGGAAAATTACTTCTTTCTCGAAAACTACATCACTTCAGAGGGAGCCGTTTCTCACACTGTTTTTTACTATCAACCTCTTCCCATTTAAGCTGATAAATATTTTGAGTAATTACCAATAGTGTCCGCTGCCTTTAAAGTTACTATTATTTTTAATAGGCCTAGATACGATGTGGTTCATGATAGCAGGTATGTGTTCTGTATAGGATGCAATTATGATTAATGAGGCGCATCGTTTCCATGCATCGCATTTTATCAATCCCTCTTTTTGGCCAAGGCCTGCTGTTGTCTATGAAGAGTGTTAAATATTATTTCTGATTCAACCGCGTGGAATATAATGCCATGGAAATCGATGTCAGTTATGTCTCAAAACCACACAAGGCAACAATTTCATACTTAGATATACAGACGCATTTATCGTGTGGATTATCTTAAAGGCATGGACTGTTGGTAATTGTCAAAGACAGTATTCTCACTTGGTGTGTCCCAACATAATATGCGTAAAATAACAAACCTGTGAAGATTTTGACTCAATTGGTCGTCGAAGTTGCAAGAGAATAATGACAAAACACCCTTGCTGTACACATTTGTGCGCTTCCAAACGTTTCAAAAGGCTTTGATCTGAAGTCTTTTAAAATTTGAATGAGAATTTACCCCTTCTCAAAACTATACGTTACTTTAGAGGGAGCCGTAACAATTCTTAACAATTGCCCAATATCAAGTAGTTTGTATGCTAACAATTATTTTGAGTAATTACCAACAGTGTCCGGTACCTTTAAACACAATTGCAATAGGCCTTGCATGATATCAAATCACACCAGATGGTGTGAAATGAAATGCATGTTATAGCAGTGGGGAACTTCTCTTATGGTTAATGGCCGTCATGGACTGTTGAAGTTGTGATTTCAAAGCAGAGTTTTCCGTTTTACTTTGGTACACTCTAAAAACTAAAGAGTTGAATCCAACACTAGCATGAGTTCGGTGAGTGACTACTCTTTGAAAGTGTTGAATCCTGCATTTTATATGTTAAATCCAGCATTTTAAAGTATTCTGTCAACAATTTCAGTGCAAGTTTAACATTTAAAAAGCTGATCCAACAGTTCAAAGAATATTTTTTTGCGAAATGTTGAAATAACACTTAAATTGTTGAATCAACCCTTTTTGCGTTGGATCCAAAAAATTAAATGCTAGATTTTACAAACAAAACGCTCGATCCAACACTTTCAAAGTGAAGTCACTCACCGAACTCATGCAAGTGTTGGATTCAACTCTTTAGTTTTTATAGTGTAGTAACTCACATCTTCTAGTTTTACAATGAACAAATATTATACAACAACATTTAGGAACTATTTCGGTTTATGGTTCAACTGAAATCGTGTCCATGCCATTATAATGCCATGCCATGTTCTGTTAAGTTTTCAAAATGCCACAAGGCTGTCAGTGATTGGCAAGCTGATTCATACGGTATCTATATGTATGACTGTTTTTTGTATGAACTTCGGTAAACTTTCAATTTCATCTAATTAACCTAGCAAGTACTTTGCTATGTAAATAATTTTTCCACAACGTTAAAGTAATGCACTGGTTGATGTAATCAGGGTCCAGCCTCTAGGGTCTAATGCTTTCAGTATGTGTGCGATAATTCAAAACTGTAGGCCTATTTTGCGTTTAATGACAATTATTATTCCAAATGCTAGATGACATTGTTGCAAAATAGAAAACAAAACAACATTGAAATAGATTTTGTGGGTAATCCGTATTGATTAACCGAAATACAAAGCTTTCGAAATGTGTTCTGCTATTTATAAATAATCATTATGAATTGAAGCAAAATACCAAAGGGTTGAAGTGTATTTTTGCCCCTTTTTGGGAAGCAATGGATATTGTATAACGGGACAGTTTGGAGGTGTTAATTTACGAGTCAATGGCCACGAATCATACCTGCTGCAGAGAAAATAAACAATATTGCAAAAACAAACAGAATGTTGAACTAATTCATGTTCTCCTCGAGTCCATTGTTGATTAGCCTTTTCTCAAGCCGTTCGTGGCGAAAGAGACCAGCATCAGAAGACAATGGGACTCATCGCCTTGTGTAGCGTCACATTGTACGCACATCCAGCAAAGTCACGCACAAATGCGTTTTGTCTTTAACATATTATTTCAGTCAACCATCACAAGGTTTCTGAACAACCGCAAATCTCAGCTTTAATGACCTGAACTCCGTTCATGTTAATTTGTTTGACGTCATGTTTGACGTCATGCATCTTAATTAGATCTTACGAATCAATTCACCAAGATACTTTTCTATATTTATGTACAAATAATACACAGAAGAGCCAAACAGCGTATAGTGAGGGGACATCTGGAATGCACACGAGCGTCTTGGTTGGAGGCTATATACGTATATCGAGGAAATGGAGGAAATGTGTCCTTTGTGTGCACAAATTACAGAACACCTTTCCTCCACTCACAGAAAGGAACACACAAGTGTTAACTAATTGCCCATGATGGCGGCAATACATGTACCCCAGAAATACAATTATTTTATATAGATGCCTCGTACAATGCTATATAATAATTAGTTCCACTTCGTGGAGCAATTATAGCAATTGCAATTTGCCTACCTAGAACCTGTACGTATTGAAAGGCCGGTGGTGTATAATGGGGAATATGCAGGGCATAAATTACTTTGTTGTTTTTGTGTATTATCTTCGTTCCGTATACGCATTTTCTGTTGTTCCATTTATTACATTCTTTGTCAAGTATGCCATTGGTGCTATGGAAACATTACCACTTAAATAATTGATTACAGGTATTTAGACACTGGACACTGATCAGTGTTATCTATGCATTAATTTGTACAGCCCTTAATATAAATGTTGAGCACAGAAGGGCAAAAAACCGCGAGAAAAAAACACAATTCAACACGGGAAATTTCACATCTGGCTTCAACGTTCAAATTGTTCAAACCCCCGGGTGTATTAGGATTCATCTAAACTTTTAAAGGGCACACTGAGTGTGTTGTATGACACGTCACTTTGCACTGCAGGGATCAGCAATGATTAGCAATGATTATTATTAATGGCTAATGATGTGACCCTTTGTTGTTTCAGGCCGACGCTGAAGAAGGACTTGTCAAGGGAGATACGAGCGATGAACCCACGACCTATGGTTCGGCTGACACGGGGGCAACGGACAAACCGCCCCCATTTGACGCTGTACCTGGAGAAGGTTAATATATGTTTTAGTTCAATATAAATCGACAATGTGTTAAAGGCTCAAGGACACTATTTGTAATTGCTCAAAACAATTGTTAGAATAAAAACTTACCCGGTAACAAGAAATGGAGAGTTGTTGATCGTATAAAACATTGTGAGAAACGGCTCTCTCTGAAGTAACGTAGTTTTCAAGAAAAAAAAGTAATTTTCCACTAATATTTGAACTTGATTTACAGACCTCAGAATTAGATTTTGAGGTTCCGAAATCAAGCATCTGAAAACACACAACTTCGTGTGGTAAAGGGTTTTTTTTCCATCATTATATCTCAACTTCGACGACCAGCTAAATTCAAATTTTCACAGGTTTGTTATTTCGTGCACATGTTGAGATACGCCAAGTGAGAAGACTGGTCTTTGACAATTACCAAAGGTGTCCAGTGTCTTTAATGTACGGGCACCAAGACATTATACTGAAGTTGCTTTTACGTATAGTCCTTGCCGAAAACATGCTATATGCATGATAGGCATAAGTCATGTTCAGACTGGAAAAACATTAGCAGGGATATCCAATCCCAAGGATAGCTGGATGAGTTTTCGTCAAGGTTAAACAGCATCTCGGTTCTTGATGTAGGATACCAGATACATTTCCGTCGGACTGCGCATAATGAGCAGTTTCAGTGATTCAACACACTCTCGATTTATTCCACAAAATTGAACAGCGCGACTATAACTTATTTTGTTATCATGCAACTTCGGCACCAATACCTAAAAGCTTCTTTGACTTTGGGAATTTCTTTCACGCAAAAACAAAAAGGGCCATTAACCAATCTGAGTATCTGCGTAGACTTCAGACACTACAGAATCTTGGTAATACGGAGAACTTCAATAGATTTTCAATAAGAATTCGCAAATTGCCAATTTCACAAAACAACGGGGACTTCGAACCTACACAACTTTTCATAAATCATATTGCACCACGGCACTGATATTGCCTTGAAAAAAATCTTCCATTCTTAAGTAGTTTCTACGCAGACTAATTGCTTGCACACATTGAAGACTCTCAGAGGCAAACCATTACGAACTCCAAACCCATATACTCCTATTTTGGACACCGCTTTCCATGCCGCCTTTTTATCTCACATCTCCAGGTGGCTGGTGGAGAGTAATTTGACCCACTTTATGCACTCTACACAAGGGAAATTAGCGAACATTGTATAATGAATGATGGCTATATGATAAATTGAAATGATACCGCTAATGGATGCCTGACGACTGCACATTGCCTCACAAAGTAGTATAGCAAAGTTTTTTTCTTTTTCTGAAGTGTGGAGAATGGTGATTGATTCAAATGACATGACGACACCATATATAGGCCTACAGCATATTGGTGATGTTTATGATCAGTGGTCGTTCTTTGTATCTGCATGGCTTGCCATGCGTACACGTTATAATTAGCAAACGGTACTCAGTGTGATGTTAACATGATTGAAATGCTCTTTGTTGCACCTCTGCCCAGACGGAAGTTTGCCTTATATAGTTGGACAGTAATAACATGAGATCATTATAATTAATTGAAATTGTGGCAATTGGACCGTTACACTTCAGAGGTTTTAACCTCTCAAATTGACGTGCTTATTATGGTATTAAAATATTGTAATAAGCATGTCAATTTGAGGCCCGATAAAACCCACGCTGAAGACATTGACTATTTTGAAAGAAAATCTCAAAGGAAACTCCCCAAAACGGTATTCGAAGCAGTGAAGTGATTCGAAGTTTTGGCCAGCTGTGTTGAAGGAGATTATATCTGATTGCATCTGATCATTGTATCATGCGTTGGTTAGTTGTACTGGAGAGCTTGGAATGTTAGGTGGCAGCAGACTCAACAGATCAGTTTCCATCGATTGCGTGGTTCTGAGCATGCGTACATTCTCGAGAACCATGGATTTTACCTGGTAAGTTTGCTGCCACCTAGCGTCCCAAACGTTATATTTTAACTCATTGTAATCTCTAAGGATCTGAGTTTAAAGGTAAACTTCTTAATCGCTAATACATAAATAAAAACGTCAGAACATTATAAGATATAAATACTTGTTTTCATTCTGTTGTCAGATCCTCCGTCTTATAAATCGGTGATGCAGGAGCTTCGAGACGCAAAGAAGACGTCGAGTGGCTCCGTGGACTTAGCTACCAAGGTCTTGACTATACTCATCAATACGGGTAAGATAAGAGTTCATACTCTTAATGTGAACGAGCAAAAAATCCACTCTCTTGTCCAAGTGGTGTCAGTTTCGCTCTTTTGAGAGTGAAATTTAAGTCGTGTCACTCTTTTTGAGTGAAAATGTAACGAACTTCACTCGTAAATCGAGTTGAAAGTACCCGTCTTTCACTCTAAAAAGAGTTGTCCGCCGAGCTCTTTGCAGTTTGCAGGAATTGGTTTTTTTAACACCTTGCATTAGCAATTTTTTGTGTTACGTTACCACGGAGCGTAATTAAAAATTGATCAGTAGTTTCAGCATGTTTGACATTTTGTGGTAAGCTGTTCCAAAGATGCACAGCAAGAAGGAGCGAGAACCATATATAGGAAGTATTTGTGATACCTGGGGCTGACAGAAGATTTTTGTTCTTTGAACGTGAGATTTCTAGCCGGTTGATAATGATGAATTCGATCCTGGGGATAAAGGCCCATCTGTTTAAAATGTTTCTACTTATTCGTTTACCTTTCAGTACTTTTCACGGTGTTGATGGCTGTGGTACTTGCTGTACCGATTGCCATGGTTATCGTGGGTAAGTAGGAACTTGAAACCGTTAATTGAAACACGATTCAAATTGAAGAGTTTGAGAGAGTGTTAGCATGGACAAGTTAGACTCTAAAATGATTGCTGCCGATATCAGGAGAGCCTGCCTCCAATACAGCACACACTGTGTATACATTCTTCTGGTAGCGCACTCTTTTGAATCATCCTAATTGAAGAGTTTGAGAGAGTGTTAAGCGTGGCAGCATGGACAAGTTAGACTCTAAAATGATTGCTGCCGATATCAGGAGATTCTGTCTCCAATACGGCACATACTGTATATAACTTTTTCTGGTAGCGCACTCTTTTAAATCATCCTCCCTCAGCTTATTATTTCACATAATAGGGGCGGAATCTCCGGGAGGCTCTAGTATAGAATTTCCATCTTCAAAAATGGTCCTGATTTTTTTAAAGGCAGTGAACACTATTGGTAATTACTCAAAATAATTATTAGCATAAAAACTCTCTTGGTGACGAGTAATGGGGAGAGATTGATGGTATAAAACATTGTGAGAAACGGCTCTCTCTGAAGTGCCATTGTTTTCGAGAAAGAAATAATTTTCCACGAATTCGATTTCGAGACCTCGGATTTTATAGAACTCGAGGTCTCGAAATCAAGCATCTAAACGCACACAACTTCGTGTGACAGGGGTGTTTTTTCTTTCATTATTATCTTGCAAGTTCGATGACCGATTGAGCTCAAATTTTCACAGGTTTGTTATTTTATGCATATGTTGAGATACACCAACTGTGAAGGCTAGTCTTTGACAATTACCAATAGTGTCCACTGCCTTTAAGGTTTCCCTTTTTGAATCGATTTTAGAAGCACAACATTTCCCCTTTGAAAAACACTATACGACAGTGGCAATTTGTATGTACATAAACAAAAGTGGTGTCCGGGAGACAGGTATCCCTATTGATAATGACATTGGTGCAAAATACAAAATACTAGTGTTAACCTTATTCTTCCCTACTCCCCCCTCCCCCTTTCATATTTTTCACCAGGTGCTATTCACGTGAATGACTGCCCAGTCCAGAGCCTCATACCCGTCTTTCTGATCGTCTCTGGGACTATCTACATCATCAAGACGCTGTTGGATCTGTGTGTCAGGGTTAAGAAACAACGGGAAGGTCAAGACGCTGACTTCTCATTCAACGCACACAACTCCGTCAGCAGGGTCTTCGCTTGTGTCCTTCTCGTCTTCTTCATCCTGGGTAAAGCAAGACATAATCAGTAAATTTTGGTGTGTGGGTCAATAAAACAGCTTTGTTTCGTCAGGAATTTGGGGGCGTACATTTCTATTCTTTGTTGGCATCTGTAGGCCTATGTGACAATATTGACATTTATCATGCTGCCTCCATCTTGGTCATGTTTCTCGTATCGAATAACAATAATGAATGCTATAACAATAGTTTTGCAATTAGGAACAATACTAGTTTGTTCTTCCAGCCTCGGTTTGGTAATATTGATATCAATGGGGGAAATTCAAGATGGCTGCACCATGATAAACGTCTAAACCCATGTGGCATTTTAACACCACAGTTTGTTGTACCTGTGAGTGTAGCTCTGTTCTGTCAGCTTTTGGGGGTCCTGGAGTGAGCTGTATGAACAGACAACGTGAGCAGTTTGACAGAAGTGAGTCAGGCCTAAAGTTTACAACATATTTTTTATATCAAACGGCCAATGCCTTTATCGGTTACAGTACTGTTAGAAATTTAGGATTTTGAAACCATACTGAAACATGATGTCATGTCTATCGTGTTCTTCGTATCTCTTACAGGTAACGTTTGGGTGTATGGCAACTTCAAACCCGACGAGGATCCGACCAGCCCTAGCTACTGCCACCCATCTGTGTATTACTTTTCCTTCTGGCTACTCACGCTAACCTACATCGTCCTGATATTAGGCTGTTGCTGTGCATGCTGTACCGTCTCTGTTGTGGGGATTGGATTGATCACATAAAGATGCGAGGATGATGCGAGGTCAGGGGTCGATTACGCACAGAGTTAGGTTAGGACTAGCCTAGTCCTAAGGAGATATTAAAAACTTAAGGCTAGTCCTAAGTTAGGAACTCGAGAGATAAGACTAGTCTTTTCCAAAAGACGATCAGAGCATACTCATCGAAACGTCGAGTTGAAACCAATGGTTCTTTTCAATACCACCAAACTCATTTAGAGATATAGTCATTTACATGGTGTTACCGCAAAACTTTCCATATCGTATTTCCAACATGCAAAGTTTCAAATCCTACTTAAGACTATAGTCTTAACTCTTTGTGAAATCCACCCAGGTCATTTAGTTGGAGTTGGAATGAAATGGAGGTTTTCTTTTGACGATGGGGAGTTTCCTCAGATGACCTGAAAGGAGAGGAATCTTGCCTGAGAGTGAGGAATCTTGCCTGAGAGTGTTTTTCTTTTCTTAAAATTAATTTACAAATATTAAGTATAAGTTGCACGTTGGTTGTTGTTTATGTTTTATGAAACAAAGTATTAAATGCACTGTATTAATTTGCTTGTTCTACAACCTGTAATGTTATCATAGACTTTTTAAAAGCTATATTATTTTAAAAGCTTTGTTTTATAAAAAAGAGTGTTTAATGCAATGTTTAACTTGCTTGTTCGTACAACTTAAATGTTTAAAAGTTATCTTTAAAAGATGATCGGCTTCAAAAATGTGCGTCCTACCATTGCCATAAGCTTTTGGGTGGGGTGTTGAGGGGAGGGAGGGGGGACAAGGGAAAATAGTACATAATTATAGTGTGTCCCAGAGTGTCGCCCTATATTACACAACTTCAGCAAATCATAACTTGCCACTGGTTTGGGAAGAGTGGAACACTAGGGGATCGGGTCTGGTTGATTGGGTGCGAGTGGGGGTATCCAAATTGGGTACACTGCTCCCAACATGACCCCTTGCTGTATGGGGTGCTCAATGCTACCATAATATTAACCCCTTTCCCTTCGTGCTGTTATAAAGCATATAAAGCAGTGATTATTTTTGACTCGTTTGGTTGCAATGATTTCAAGCATGTGCTGCTGTATATCAAAGTTTTTAATATTCGACTATGCTATTGTTTTACTATAC
This sequence comes from Asterias amurensis, assembly GCF_032118995.1. NCBI lineage: Eukaryota > Metazoa > Echinodermata > Asteroidea > Forcipulatida > Asteriidae > Asterias > Asterias amurensis. Next base: position 15,791,939 of record NC_092651.1, on the reverse strand, counting down.
GAAACGATATCATAAAACTATACAAAATTGTTGACACTAGATACAGTGTTAGTCTGACACAGTGAAGAACACATTAGGTCCGACTTTTTTGCCGACATCATGGATTGTTGGACACAATTGATCCGCGGACATTATTAACTGTTTGTCAGACAAACTGTTTGTTCGACAATTCGGACAAAGGGTCGGGCATAATTATTAGGGCCCAGATTACTTTTCTGACGTAACAGTCAGTAAGACACGTGGAAACATTTTGGTTGGGCGGGCCCATGTGTGCAAAAAAAGCTAGAGCATTAGACAATGATTTGTATTGCTTGTTAAAAAAAACAGTAAGTTGAAACTATTTGTTTTCTAGTTACTAATGAGTCCTGGAAGTATCATCACATCCATTTTGTAGAATCTCGATTGTCTTATGCCATGGGGTTCTTGGGGAGTCGTCATTCCACTAAATAAGTGTGGTGGCCCTTCTAGAGCTCCGTCTCCGTATCATTCTAATTTCGCCCTTTCTGTGTCTGTTGATCAGCTATATTTATTTCTAAAGCTCAGTCACCCTGTCGATACATATTTAATTAGAATGCTCGGTAATGTTTTCGCATGACGTGGTGTCATTTAAAGCTTTCTAAAGTCATAACCATTATTCAAAATTAAAGTTTTTTTCGGAATTGATTTGTCTGTGTATCTCAACGAGACGACTTGGTCTTGGACCCACACCTTTATGAAACATGTGTAATCCAATAAAACTTAAACAGCGTGTGTTTCAATATAGCAGCATTCATTGTGATGTTTTGTGGTGTTGCAGGATAAATTCATTTTGAGAAGCCGAGGAGTCTCGTGGACGGTCTCTTGTTCTGTTTCGCCATTGGGGATAACTTTGACCACAATAGGGTCATAGTTATGTTTAACACCGTTTAGAAATATACAATATTTTAGGGTCACACTGGAAAAAAAGCCTTATTTAGGCGTGACTAAGAAAACAGGTTCACGGAGCTAGGCGGCTACTTCTCGGTTATTAAGTAGTAGGCATAAGTCACACAATCTGATCTGACTTGCTGACTTAGCTATGCCCTTGAAACTGAAAAGAAAATGATATACTGAGATTTGCTGTAACAACTGAAACGTGAGTTTTTTCTACTTCGAACCGCAACGATTTTAGTACATTCACGGAGAAAATAATACAAAATAATCACGCGGAGAACGTACACACCACCAAAGTCGTCCAGTGGTGGATTTCACAAAGGTAGTCCTAACTTAGGACTAGTCCTAGGCAATGCTAAGAGATAGGACTGGTCCTAAGTTAGGACCAGTAACTCATCCTAACTTAAGTTAGGACCATTAACTCATCCTAACTTAAGTTAGGACCAGTAACTCATCCTAACTTAGGACTGGTCCTATCTCTTAGCATTGCCTAGGACTAGTCCTAAGTTAGGACTACGGCCGTGTCCGAAACGACGACTTCGGCTGCAGCTACGTCTAGATCAGCGCGTCTACCAGTGTTGAAGAATAGGCAGACGCGCGCGATCTAGCCGTAGCAGCTGTAGCCGAAGTCGCCGTTGATGTGAAATCCACCCCATCATGCGTAGGCTGCAAATAGTATCACAAGAGGGCGGGCTCTAGATCGCCCTCTCTCTTCTCGTCAGAAAAAGTGAAGTCACAACAAACTCCTCCATGAACTCCAGAAACATGGCTGATTTTGATGCTATCGAGTACGTTATAGCTGAGGACCCGGACTCCTATCCGGACAGTGCGGTCCTAAGTCATGTCCCAGATCCTGTTCTCGTCAGAGGGTCAGGTCATGTTACTATGTAAGTTTGGAAAAAGGCAATTCTTATCTGTTTTTGTTCTGTTCCTGAAACGGTGGGAATTATCACGCCGCCAAGTTACTTTGTTCCATTGTTTGCCCAGTTTCCGGACATTACTTTCATTTATCGTGGAGGAAGGAAACCTCCATGATTTTATAATTAAGTCGAAGAATAAAATGAATTTGGTTAATCATTATTCGCTTTGGCTTTTAATAATGAAAGTACTTGTTTGGTTGTTCATAAAATTTCTTGTCCCAACCAAATTAAAAAATGACCACACATTCAATCAACGGAAAAGTTTTCGTATGGCGCCTCCACTATTTCATTCGATATCAAATAATATAGTATCTAATTTACCTGAATGAGATATCCCTTTATGTAAAAATTAGTGAAAAAGTGGTGGCGCCATACGGAAACTTATCCCAATCGGATAACTTTCCGTATGGCGCCACCACTTTATCACTCTTTTTTACAAAAAGGGATATCTCATTGAGGTAAATTAGATACTATATTATTTCATATCGAATGAAAAAGTGGTGGCGCCATACGGAAACTTTTCCCACAATTATCGGACTCCCCAGAAATGAAGACATTTCAGTAGTGGAGAGCCGACTGCAGGGAGAGGGCACTGCAAAAGGCGCAGCACCTTTTTGCAGCACAGTATTTTTTTAAAGATTAAATTGCCTCCCAAATTTGTGCTTGCGTTTATAAATCTCTGAATATAAAAGTAAGGATAACTTTCCGTATGGCGCCACCACTTTTTAACTCATTTTTACAAAAAGGGATATCTCATTGAGGCAGATTAGATACTAAATGATTTCATATCGAATGAAAAAGTGGTGGCGCCATGAGGAAACTTTTCCAAAATGAATATATAAACCAATCAATCAAAATTACAATCATGTTTATGTAAAGGTTTACATGTACATCCTGAACAGTACATAAAACAGAATAGGAAAGACAGGACTTTGACTGCTAATTAGTCGAGGCTTGTTCGTTGGAAGGCTTGCAGTTTTGTTTTGTGTACAGTCAGTGTCCCTAATATATGAGTGAACAAGTTTATGCACAATCCTGCCAACTCTTTTTTTCACAGGACTTGCAATTTATAAAAAAAGGAGCAGGTAAAGTACAGTATAGGCTAAAAGAACAAATTAAATTTGTTGGGACTTGATCATAGGGTTTTATTATTCCTTTTGATTGATGTAACAAGGAAAAGGAAAACATCTTCAAATTTTGTAATAATGTATTGACAATGAAATAATCTATGGTCCTTGTTTTACCTTGTGTGCAGATTTGGTTTGAGCAATAAATTCAACACAGACTTTCCACAGGAACTTGCAGCTAAGGTGAGTGAATAGCAAATATGCTGTCTGCTTCTCATCCAGATAATCTGTTCAAAGCATCTTGCGGAAATTTCAAGTGGCGTATTATGGCTGAGCGAATGCAAACATGGGACTCACAGGCCTTGAACTTCAAGGAACACGTTGCCTTGGATCGGACGACTTGGTCGATAAAAAAGCATTTGTAACCGTTTTTTTTAATGAAATGTGTATGGTTGGAAAGATGTTTAAAAAGTAGAATACAATGATCCGCACAAGTTTGCCTTGAAATTGCGTGGTTTTCCTTTTACTGCACGAACTAACACGGTCGGCCATTTATGGGAGTCAAAAAATTACTCTCATAAATGGCCGACCGTTGACAAGGTAAAAGGAAAACCGTGCAATTTCGAGGCATGTTTGTGTGGATCATTGTATTCTACTTTTAAAACATCTTTCTACCCAAAATGCATTTAAAAAAAAAAAAAGTTTTCAAAGACCGACTCGACCGATCTAAGGCAACGTGTTCCTTTAATTCTTTAAGGGGCACAGCAATTTTCCTATGATAATAGGTACTCTCATACAGTCAGCAAGCTTGTTTACATTTTCATAAACGGTGTAGTACTAGTAACCACCAAAAACACTGTGTGACGCCCAGCAGAGATTTTAATATATGTCTACTGTGCATTGATCTAAGACAAAGCTAATGATAAGGAGTATTAAATGTCACAGAGAATGAAACTGGTCAAAAGGCCAATATAACTTATGAATATTGCGAAGCCCCATAACATGAACAGTTTGGAAACCTGGCATCATGCCTGAAGCAATTGTACTTCAGCAATAATGGCCCATTGGTGGACTTCGAAAAATTGGATTTATCGGTCTCTGTTTTGAAATGGATAGACACCCATGCTCGTGATACTTACTCATACCTTGACTGTTGATTCCATTATCCTCAGGTTGCCCCTGAGGAATTCCGAGGTACTGTAGAGCGTATCAACGCTGTCCTACACAAGACAATGCCGATGACGTTAAAGTGGCTAGTATGTGGCTGTCTATGTTGCTGTTGTACCCTTGGATGCTCGCTGTGGCCAGTAGTCTGTCTCACAAAAAGGGTAAGTTGGATCAACCTAAGCAGGCTTGATACTTCACATAGGCAACAAAGGCGACTGCCTTGGTGCCCTTGAATGAAATGCTACGGTAGAAATTTACAATTTCCTCATACATGTAGAGTGCCATTTACCAAGTTGAAAATGCCTTGGTGCCCTTGCCCTTTCAAAAACAAAGCGTACAGGCCTGCCTCAGTGCAGGATTTATTGTAGCATGTCTTGGCCGAGCGAATAAGCGCACCTGACTCAAGCTCTGGTGTTTCTGATCAGCAGAGAGTGGGTTCGATTCCGGGTTGTGACACTTAACCATAAGGCCTTTGATGCCTGGTTGTGACACTTAACCATAAGGCCTTTGATGCCTCCTGCGGATGGGAGACGTAAAGGAAATTGTCCTTTGAACTGCCATGCTGTATTGATAGCTATTTATTTCTGTGTTTTTGATATTTGTACAGACGAGACACATGGTACAGAAAGCACTAGACTGGGAGAATAGTAAGATGTACCATAAACTGGGACTACATTGGTCTCTATCCAAGGAGAAATGTGAATCCAGCAATATGATGGAATATGTAAGTATTTAATCTAGATCTGGATAAAATATTCTCAATACTCTAAGTATTAGAGCCAAACGAGAAGAGAAGATGATCAAGATATTTCAGTTTTAGATGTGAGAGGAAAACCCCAGAGAATTATTCCAGGGAAACCCAGGGAAACCCAGGCAGTCAAGTAGGGACTGAAAACCCAATCCACATAGTGTCCCCGTTGGGATTCAAACCGGGGTTATAGAGGTGGAAGGTGAGACAAGACACCACTACACCAACCTGACCGCCCAATCTAAGGCCACATCAATTCACAGCCATTTTACTCGGGTGGGATTCGAACCCAGGACCTTTGCCATATTGATTAAGTTCTGTTCTGTGAATCATTTGCTTCACTGCCAGAATAAATCAATAAACAAATCACTAGTTTTCTTCTCTTTGTTCTGTACAGGTTTTAAAGATAGAATTTATACCCAAGGTGTCCATCCTCAAGCCGGATTGATGTAGTGGACGTTCTCTTTTTTCTACAATCTTCTCGCTATGAACAGGGTCGACTGCTTCCCATCATAAACGAGTCAGTTCGTCCCTAGGTATTTCGCTCTAGTTCCATTTATCAACTTATTGTACTGATACATATATGAACATGTATGTATATAGGTATGCTGTGCATATATATATATATATTTTTTAATGAGGCTGTTGACTATAACAGCACCTAATATTTAACGAGATACTTAAATTTGCTGATAACCAGTCAAATTACCATAGGATGTATAGGGTTAGTGACCGGTTCCCTTTCGAAGTGTGTCATACAAAATTGAATCCGTGAAGTCTTCTGCAAAGCAGGTCTTTAGAATTTGGCTCCTACTTCTATTTTCGCTCTTTTAGTAGTAATACATGTACCTCTAAAGAAATCCTTGGCTGGTTTCTAAGCAATATTTAGAGTGTCCAGGTTTGTGTGTGTGTGTAGTGCGTCATGTTAGTGGTGTCAACCAGTGGTGTGTCTAAGTATGCTCTGACGAGAGTACGGATTCTTGGTTGTCATCCAATACCAGTTTCAGTTGAAGTGGCCATTGGTACATCACTGGTCAATAACTGTAACAGTTTTTGATTACAGCCAAGAAAATGCACTCATGGTCCACTCATAGGAACTTTAGGTGTATTTTGACCGCAGAGCCATCTGTGATTCCAGAAAACAGTTTGTGGCTTGAATAGTTGAGCAGATTCCTGGTGTTCAAGCCTCGACGGAGAATTTGAGCCTACAATTTTAAGCCTACAATTTCCCCCATCATAAAAAAAAACATAGGACAGAGCTCTAGAAGTGCCATCTGATTCTTTGGGACCCTTAGCTACAGTTATCTTATGATAAACAATTTATGGTGCAGAAGTTTAAAAAGACATTTTGCATTTCTTTGTTACCCAATCGTAATCACCTCTACAACATAAGTTGTTAAGGTGACCGTCCACATTTCTGTGTTCCCCAACTTGAACATCTGTACAATCTAAGCTTAAAGTGACCATCCACATTTCTAGTGTTCCCCAACCTAAACTCCTGAACAATGTAAGCTTAAAGTGACCATCCACATTTCTAGTGTTCCCCAACCTAAACTCCTGAACAATGTAAGCTTAAAGTGACCATCCACATTTCTAGTGTTCCCCAACCTAAACTCCTGAACAATGTAAGCTTAAAGTGACCATCCACATTTCTAGTGCTTCCGAGCCTTGTCTCAAGTGCAATGGAAGCTTAAACTGACCGTCCACATTTCTGTGTTCCCCAACCTAAACTCCAGTACAATGTAAGCTTAAAGTGACCAACTAAATTTCCATGTTCCCGAATTTAAACTCCCAGGGGTCCAAACAGCGCATCCATGGCTGATTGGCCGTACGCGTACAAGAACCAGAGAAATGTATCAAGCATGATATATGTAAATGACTTGATGACGACATTCGGGTCACTTTTTCATCATTTTTAAACCCTGTTTTAGTAAAACTTAGGTCATTATTACACTCCAGCAAACAAGAAATTAAACATAAAGTTTATTTTTTAGTCTCATTCATGTATTTCTTTAAGGAATTATCTCTAACCACTTGACATAAGTGATCTTCTTGCTTTCATTGGTGAGGTAGAGACTGAGGCAAGTTCAACAAACTCGGCTGCTACAGAAGTTGTCAACTGCTCGCCAGTCTTTCGAATGTCTTCTGGGACATAAACGGTGTTTTATTTTCAGTAACTTGAGTTTGATAGCTAACCTCTATATAATCATATTTTCTTACCTGTTCCATTAGCTGCATTCAGTTCTTTCGGTACCTCCTCCAAATTGAAGTTCTATTTTCCACTGCTGGGAGAAGCCATATCCATGGATCCGATGGCATTGTTGATGGCACTCAGCCTGGAATGGTCAGTGCTCTCTCCTCAGCAAACATCGTGACAAACCTCACGGCTCTCTCAATGTCTTCAAGGATAAATTTTCGAGTGTTTTGCTGAGCGCCACCGCTGTGCTTCTCCATATCTCTATCCCATTGTCAACATAGTGCTTTGTCAGCTTAGTTATGTATTTGTCACTGGCCCTTGAAAATAAGTAGTTACAATGAAGTAATGTGAAAAATGTTAATTGCGAAAGAAAGCAACCAAAATCAGCCTTTGCTTTATTGAAGGTTTTGGTTTTAGATTCCAAAACCTAGAGTCAAAACAAATGTCTTACACGTAGCTAGAACTGTACAGGAAATAGGAAGGGGAATTTGCCTTTCCACCACATTTAAAATTCCTAACGACAACCTAGGTTGATTCTTTAAATGTATTTTCCAACTTACTTGTAAAGGAAGCAATATGAGTCTCTACAGACTCGAAGCCCATCAACATGGTAGCCCATTGTAGATCTTTTGTGCTGCCGCTCTTTCTGTTTTTGTTTCTTGGTCTCCGTCATTGGTCTGGCTCGAACACCACTGGTGGACAACTTCCCAAGCAAGAACATCATTTTCTCCCGTGGGTTAAGGGCATTCACTTGCAGATGCGTACGGAAGATGTAGTCATCAGTGAACTTGTGTGTGCACCCAAGGCCTCTGTATGGGTTCTTACACCGACATCGGCTAGTGGCAGTAGCTCTATGGCAGTGTACGTCCCGTATTTAACTGAATGCCCAGGACTATCATTACGACCATCTCCTCCAATGGTCAAAGAGTAGCCAACACCCTTGACTATCTTCTTGCTGCTTAGCTCTATGGCAGTGTACGTCCTGTATTTAACTGAATGCCCAGGACTATCAGCACGACCATCTCCTCCAATGGTCAAAGAGTAGCCAACACCCTTGACTATCTTCTTGCTGCTTAGCTCTATGGCAGTGTACGTCCTGTATTTAACTGAATGCCCAGGACTATCAGCACGTCCATCTCCTCAAATGGTCAAAGAGTAGACATTACCCTTGACTATTTTCTTGATGCTTAGCTCTATGGCAGTGTACGTCCTGAATTTAACTGAATGCCCAGGACTATCAGCATGTCCATATCCTCCAATGGTCAAAGAGTAGCTAACACCCTTGATATATAGATATATAGCTACATAAATAAACAGATACACGAAGATTAATGGTTTATTAATAAAAAAAAGAGAAAAAAAGAGACATCACAATCAGAAGATTGAATTGCGTCTAAATACACTTACAATAAATAAGTTACGAATTCATCAGAAAATTACAATAACAAATTTAAACACTACTACGCTTTCACTGGTACCCATGACAACCTCAAGCTCAGCGTACTCCCCAGTCCTCTTCAGAAATAGCCGAGTAAGTGTTGAACTCCAACATATCCAATAAACCAGCAACATCTTCAGTTAGTTGGACAATTTGGTCACACTCAATGTTTTTTACAGTGTTCCATACTTTCAAGGCGTGCAAATGTGTATCGCTCACAAAACTCACTGAAGGGAAAAACAATGTGACACTCATTGACTATTTCTGTAATAGTCGGAAAGTCCACATGCTAAATCGTGACTTGTGTACAAGTGGTCACTGCTGTCTGTCAGTAATGTTTCTTTGTATTCTAGCAGCTTGCACTTTAGTCCCAAAACATTGCTGTCTGTCACAGTAACAACTTGGCATTCAGCTGATCCTAGCCCCTATTGTAGGGTGTCAACGCCTGACGGTGTACAATCGATGACAACGTTCACGATGTCATCCAAGCAACTCACTTGTGTTTGCCGGTATCGCTGCTTAAACAAGGCCAAAGCACCAATCAAGTTTTTATTATTATTATTATCTTTGACCCAAACAACGCAAAATGTACAAAAACAGATATAGCAGCTCAAAATAATAAAGATGTACAAAATATCATGAAGCAAACACAACAAATATAAGATGAAGAGAATAAAAAATAAAAAAAAACATCTATAAACATCTTAAAAGGGCCTATACAACATTAAAACAACTAACCAAGGACGAACCAAAATGCAAATAAAAAAAAAAAAAAATGCAAACATTGTTTGGCCAACAACCATGAAGTACAGCTAGATGGATTTGTGGAGGCCACAAATGCAGTCTAAAGCGCGTACATCAGCATGAAGCGGTTCTTGTTTTGGCTGCTGCAGTTGTCACAGTGAAGGTGAACATTAGATTTATCCAATCCATACTGGCCGAGAAAGTGGTGGACAAAGCTTATGACGGCACTGCTACCTTTAGAGATAACCACAGATTTTTCAACCAGGTAGTTAACCTGCTTGGTTACACCTTCACAGTGGACACCAAAAATTCCCAGTTTCCTTGGAGTCGGGAAGTAGACGAGGCCAGGCTACATAGATTTACCCAATCCATACTGGCCGAGAAAGTGGTGGACGAAGCTTATGACGTCACTGCTACCTTTTGAGATAACCACAGACTCGTCAACCAGGTAGTTAACCTGCTTGGTTACCCCTTCACAGTGGACACCAAAAATGCCCAGTTTCCTTGGAGTCAGGAAGTAGACAGCGCCAGGCTGTAAAGGGTCAGATGGATATAATGCACCTGCTATGTGAAGTCAAAGGAATAATGCATATTGATGGGTCTGCTTCATGGGTTGTTTGGTCCAAGACGAACTCCTTCCTACTCTGCTGTTTCTTTAGATTTGCTTCCTCAGATCCCGGTAGAAGGTCCTCTCCATGGGCACATTGGTGAGATGCTCCTGTTGTTTTCTACAGCGCTCCTGCTTCTGTTCATCGGAAGGTTTGCAGATTTGTAGACTAGGTTGTTGTTTTTCTGACACTGCCAGCAAACATCAGACAAAAATGATCAAAAAGTAATAATGGCCAGATTGGTGAGATGCTCCTGTTGTTTTCTACAGCGCTTCTGCTTCTGTTCATCGGGAAGGTTTGCAGATTTGTAGACTAGGTTGTTGTTTTTCTGACACTGCCAGCAAATATCAGACAAAAATTATCAAACAGTAATAATGGCCACATTGGTGAGATGCTCCTGTTGTTTTCTACAGCGCTTCTGCTTCTGTTCATCAGGAAGGTTTGCAGATTTGTAGACTAGGTTGTTGTTTTTTTTGACACTGCCAGCAAACATCAGAGATCAGTTTGCAGCAAAACATGAATGGACAGACCACATTCCAGATTTTTTAAAGTGTTGTCAGAGCAACCACCCTTGCATCTTTTCAAAAACAATTATCAAAAAGTAATAATTATAATTAGAAAAACATTACAACAAGTTTTGAGGCTCATACATGTATTTCAACCATGACAATCAAAAGGGGAAAAAAGTCAGATGATGGAACGATCTGTATTTTGATAGTAATACAACCTCATGGTGACCTTTTCTGCTTTAGATATTCTGGGGAATTTACACAGGCTTGCTTTATCTTGGATTTTGTTAAACTATCTTCATCTTCTGATCTATAATGCACTCATCTCTGTCTCCTGGGCCAAATTTCATAGAGCTACTAAGCACGAAAATTTGCTAAGTATGAAATTTCTTCCTTGATAACAACAGGATTACCAACCAAATGTTCATGTGATTTTCAGGATAAGCAAGTGTGACCGGTTTAATTGAAAGATTTTAATGTGGAAACATTCTTTAGATCTCTTGCCTCCGGGCTTTATTCATATAATCTGTCGGAGAACAAACATGAAGTTGTCAGATGTACTCTCGACATCAAAGTATAGAATGAATAATATTAATGAGAAACAATAACATTGAAATAAAATAAACGTTAATATATACAGTGCTTATGTCTACAAGTTATTCAAAGAATAAGGCAACTATTAAACTCACAAACGGGGCGGGTTTCTCTCAGCCCCGGAATTAAACAATTAGAAAAAGACACATCGCTAGAAAATGTACATTAATGTCTAAGCGATTACTAATTAAGGCCATCAAATAACGATTGCAGTTGGATGGCAACATTAAAGAAGCAAATAATATAAAACAGTATTTCCTCTGGCAGGTTCCCGCCAAAATCTTCTTGGAAACGCCCAAATATTCAACTAAATAAACCTTGCAAACTGTGCACAATATACCTCAAGAAGTATTACTCAAGAGCTCAACTATCTCTTTCTAATAACTCTAATAACAATAAATAAAGTTGATTAAACTAAGTTCTGAAAAAGGGCGGAACTCTCGATTGCCGAATCTCAATTCGGAATCTTGCAAAATCAACATTAAAAAGTGGCTATAAATCTAAGCAAAATGTATGAAACAAGTTGAAGTATAAATGCAAGGGATTGTAAGAAGGTAAATGCAAATTATGATAAAGGGGAAATGTGAAATAAGTAAATGGAAAAGATCATTACCTGTCGGAGAAATAACATGAAGTTGTCAGATGTGTTTCTCTCGACATCAAAGTATAGAATGATCCAAATTGATAAATATGAAAATAAAGCCAACGCTGGGGGCGCTTGAACCGGGGTTTGAAGTGTGAATAAATGAATATATTAAGTCAACGAAGAAGCATAAAAAGTACGTTTTACACACGTTTTTCTGCCCGTCACACAAGCAACAGTTGATTACTAGTAACAAGCAATATGCAACAAATAGAAATTTTGTTGGTAATCCTGTTTTTATCAAGAAAGAAATTTCATGCTAAGCAAATTTTTGTCTTAGCAGCTCTATGAAATTGGGCCCTGATGAAAAGTTATCTATTGCTGATGAAAGCTCCTCTGAAGTTGTTGTTGATGTTGTTGGGTAAACTCTGCTGGATCTGATAATTGTTGCAGTTTATTATGTGACCGGATTTGACGCAGATTCACTTTCATTTCAGTTGCTGTGAACTCTCTCCTTTTTCCCTCCTTTGTGGTAACCAGCTGGAAGCTTTCTCTTCCTGGTCACTACTGTCTGTCAGTAATATTTCTCTGTATTCTTGCAGACTTTCTTTCAGTTCTGAAACATTGCTGTCTTCCATAGTAACGGCTCACCATTCAGCTGTACCTAGCCCATACAGCAGGATATCCTTTATCTTTTGTTCAGCATTTGATGGTTCAGCTGAGCATGTGTTTTCATCACATGTACATGTTTTTGCACAAATGTCACAGCAGTTGTGTTTAATGACTCTTTCATCACCACTAGATGGGAAGTTGTTCTGGATGGCTAGTCGTCTACGTTTCTTTTCTTCGAATGCAAGCTTGACAAAATTTTAGAGTCTGGTTGTTTGCTTCTTTTACTTGAAGTTGCTTGCGACATCGAAGAGACAAGTCCACAAGTCCCTGCAGTATTATCCTGTACCACCCCCTTGTGGTTGTGATAGTCTGTGTAGAATGTCTTGATGGCCGAAATTTGGAAGTGGCTTCCATCAACTGCAACCCTACATTGGGGAAAACACAACTTCTGTTCAAAACCTTCAATGATGACTGCTGTATCCTCTGCAGATAGGGCAGTTACTGTATGGGGTTGCATATATTGCTCAGCAATGCCACACAAGCACAAACAATGTGGGGTATCTTACTTTATGTCACGCTCGTTCTTTTTCAAAAGAAACCACAATCTGTTATTTAATCGCCTGAAAGCATTTTCAACAACCATACGACTTCTGCTGTGAATATAATTATAGTGTGCCTGTTGACAGGTCAAGTTTCCCTAGGGTTAAGTTTCTTCTTCATACGCCGAATATCCAAGTATGACGACTGGAACATCTGCACCTTTGATTGGCCTGAGCTTGTTGGGGGGAAAAACTTGCCTTTTGTCATTTTGTGTTTCAGTGAAGAATGTTCAAAAACCCAACTGGCCAACCAATGCTGATATCGGTAAACCTATAACAGAAGTCGACAAGTCCCTTCCGAATGACACTATACCACCCCTTGCTATTGTGGTAGTCCTTGTGGAATGACTTGGGGGCACCCCCACATTTGGGGAAACCCCACTTCTGTTGGAAACCTTTGATTATGGTTTTGGTATCCTCTGCAGATGAGGCAGTTACATATGACGACGATAGTTTGATTTAGCATTGTTAACAAGGTCTCTGTATATGAAACACTGTTCTTTGTACAACTCATCATGCACAGCAAGGCCAGATTTTAACCACTTTCGCTCATGACGACGATTCTTTATTTAATAATTTATTTGTCCATTAAAAAGATAAAAATGGAAAAATTACATGTCAAAACATTGATAAAAAGCTCCAAGACAGGAAACTAAAAGATACAGAAATATTTGTTATAAGTAGGATTTACATGTACAATGTACATGTACACTGATGAAAAATAAGTTAAAAACACAAAAGAACCAAACAAAAACACCACATAAGCAAAAACTGCCCAAGCCTCTCTGCTTCCACAAGCCGTATGATAAAAATAATCAGTAAAAACCCACTAAGAATAAAGTATTAGCAACTCGCATCAGCATTTATTTACAGAAGCAAATCGATGGCCCTTTAATTAAGTGATACACAGAACATACAAATTAACAATTTCAATCATCTTCCAAGGGGTCAAGCTGTGAAACCTTGACCTCGTCGCAGCATGCCCTGAATGCAACACTTTCTTCACATGGAACAACAACATTAATTGATAGGTTTCAAAACAGTTCTTGACTCAAGGAGCGAACACTCTGAATCCAGTACAGTAGCGCTGGAGTAACTTCCTCTATAGTTTCATCGTCCTCTGCGATTTGACTGAGTATAGTTTCATTGATTTTGTCAAAGTTACACATGTCGTTTTTATGAACTTGAACAAGTTGTCCGTTTGACTGGGAAGTTTTATTTCTTGTCCTCGCTAACTGGTTGTCCAGACAGTGAAATAGACAGTTGCCTTCCTTCGGTGTTTCATTTCACTTAAGATATCCGAGTTGACTGGGAAGTTTTATTTCTTTTCCTCGCTAACTGGTTTCCTCGCTAACTGCTCTAGCATGATGGGCATCTCTTGAAAAGCTGGAGAAGATATTTTTTTCACCTGTGCACCTTCGCATGTCACTCCCATGTTTAAACACTTTTGTAATCTTGACCAATTAGGTTATGAATGTTAATTTTTGTCTACAGTACTGTACGGTTCGTGAACTTCTGTTACCAAAAACTGTTTTTTTCACAGAAAACGTACCTTTATGTCGAACAGGAAATCTCTTGGGATTCGTTTGTGTATGCGTTGACCGGTAGAAATGTCTTTCTAGAAGATATTGGAGGGAAGTATGAGTTTTGACAACATTCAGTTGGATAGTGAGATTCGGGTGCCTTTTTATGATGCCGTCTTCTTCTCTTTCCGAGTGGTGTCCTCGGTCTTTGATGTTACGGCAGAGTTGTCTCCAGATCTCCCTGTCCCTCATGCATGTGGATACTTCTCCAGCGAATCCAGTGTCCCTTTTGAGCTTGACCTTGGCCAAAGTCAATTGGGAACCTGTGTCTACTGCCCACATTTAATAACAGATAGTTCTTAGCCTATTGCATGGTTTGGTGCATGAGGAATCAATTATGTCGCCGTGAAATCCAGAATTGACACAAATGCTGCACAAACCAAATTATTATAATTAATTTCTTTAATTACAATAATTTAGCTCAGAAACATAGAAATACAAATGGTCAGTTTAAGCTTCCATATCAAGTTTAAGTGTCCATGTGAAATTGCTTAAGTAACATGGATGGACTGTTTGAGCCTCTGTACTTAGATGAAGAAGAAAAGATGGCTTCATCTTTAGAGAATAATTCATCCCCCCCCCACCACCACCGACCCCCCCCCCCCTCCCCATAAAAAATATATATATAATATATGGTTCAGATCTTGATAAGTTCTATGGCACTTTAAGAGCTCTGTACAAAGGTGTTTAGATCATGATATTTGAACCCAGGTTTTAGCTCACAAAATGCCCTATGTAATCCATACATTAGATGTATCTTAATTGTGAGATGCTTGAACACTTGTAAAATGTTGTTCTATTTGTTTATTTGTGTTTGTTTTGCTTGTAACTTCAGCATTTTGTGTTTACATGTATGTTTGAGTTTCTTTTTAAATGTTTATACTCGTTGGTACAGTAATTTAACATCTGCAAACAGGGTTCATTGTATAAAAAGTTGTAAGATTATTGCAAATGCCTGAAAAGGTTTTAAGAATATATTTTTTATGAGTAACAGAATAGTATTTTGTAAAATCTTATTCATAGTCATCCCAGCGGGGGCCAATATTGTACAGCTTGTTAAAGGATTTGGGTACTTTTTGTAATACAAAACACAATGCACACAGATTTACATTAAATTTACACCGTTCGAAGATAATGATAGTAGATAAGCATACCTTAAAATATTACTAGCTGAGGTGCTGTAGTTTTTTGATAAATGAGTAAAACAATGACACGAAAATACATTTTACATGCTAAAATAATCTCCGCGACTTGTTTTAGTCCTACAATAAGTACCCAGACCCTTTAAGCAGGCGTTTTATTCTTACTACATGTTACTAGAGTCTCATAACTGCTGCTGCGCTGAAAATCAAAGCATGTTAAATTACCAGTGATTCTTGTATGGATGAGTGCTGAAACAATGAAAGTTATAACGAATGCACATGCACACTTATAAACAAATCTTTATAATACACTTTTGGTTACCACATTTTTCTTTCACATAGTAAATTCAAATACCACATTTTTCTGCTAAAGTAAATTCAAATACTACCTAGCGAGTACATAGCTTTACCAAATTGGGCCCCAGAACCCAATTTTATGAGGCTTGTTTTATGTCTTGCTAAATAAGTATTTGGGCACCAGTGGCAGCAATGGGAACCATAGGCATTTCGGCTGGTAACATAATATCAGATCGCGTCTATTCTGTAACCAGCCTGATGAAAGTGGGTCCAGGTCAAATTTGAGTGTTTTTGTCCATCACTCAAGTCTCTTACATAATGTACTACAGGGGTCGAAATTAAGTGTATTTCCATGGTAGTCAGCAGGGCTAGTGACCAATAATTTTTAGTAGCCCTGATTAGATTTTGGTAGCCCGAAAGACACATTATGTCTCACGTCACGGCTCAAACTTTACAATACACCAATAACATAGTTCTTTATTGTTTGTGATGATGATTTTTCCATTATTTTTCCACTAGCCCGTCGGGCTATCAAACTGGAAAAATGAGTAGCCCGGCTGTAAATCTGGTAGTCCCGGGCTAGCGGGCTAGTGGCAATTTCGACCCCTGTACTATATTACCAAATACAAAGTGTTATTGAGTAAATGCAAATCTACAATAAATAGGCAACATTTCTGTGTAATTTTAACTACATCATAGAATCATTCCTCAAGACTTCAGTCTGTGTACTAAGTGACCTCAGTAAAGTACTACTGAATTAGAATTAACAATGTGTGGTTTGATGGGGAGGAATCGGCACCAGACTGCTCTTATAATTAATGTAGGTCATTTTAGTTTTGCAAATATTAGTTAGTGGTGAGGGCCCAATTTTGTAAAGCTGTTCGACAGAAAATACTGCTTGACAAATTTATTTGCTTAGCAAAAATTGAGTGGGGCACCAGTCATAACGATGTACACTTAATTTCATTATGGCTGGTAACCTGTTGTTTATGTTGAGCAATACTTTTGTGTGCTTAGCACATTTGTGTGCTTGTAGACTTTATGAAATTGGGCCCTGTTTGACCCTAGCAGAGTCTTGCCTGAGTATTCGAGAAAGACTCTACAACTGTATGTTAGGGTCAAGACGTCAGGCTACTAACTAATGTTTGCATGTAGACCATAGGTCCTTTTGGTTGGTAAGCACCTTGCAACAGATGATTTCATTTCTCATTTTAGTGTTGTATGTAACCTGGCTAACGGGGCCAATGAAGGTTTTTTTTTTTTTTTTTTTTTTTTACATTTATGTGTTTTAAAGATGTTAACTTCCATGGTAGAAAATTTGTTGTGTACTTTCCATTTATGGTTAAAATGAAGGAGATATGTGTTTAATTAACTTCAATCAAACCACCATGTTCCACCTCCCTTGGAGTTGAACCCAAGACCATCTGAACCCAAGACCATCACCAAAGAAAAACACTAAACTGGCTCACTCAAGTTGGAGTTGAACCCAAGACCATCTGAATTCTTGAAAAGATGTCTTTTAAACTACATTTTATCACAAATCATTACTTTCAATACGCTACGAACAGAAGACACCTCAGTTATTCCCCAACCACCACCAAAGAAAAAGAGGTTCCAAAGAGGCACAAATAAACTTTAAAAAAAAATGTTTATTATAACATTGGGTAAAAACTTTAACAATTAACTACAGCAGGATTTGAACCTGCGACCTCTTGATTAATGTGCCAGTGCTCTACGTACTTAACTGAGCACTAATGTAGCTCTAATGTTGCGAGACCTTTTAGGGATACTTCTTAACATAAGGACTAAATAGCTCAGTTGGTATAGTGATGGCACGTTAATCCAGACGTCCCAGGTTTAAATCCTGCTGTTGATTTCACAAAGGTCTGTATGCTACAGTGCAGGGTTTGGACTCGTTCTAAGTCCTAAGATTAATCTTAAGTTAGGAAGAGTTTTGTGAAATCGACGGCTGCTCTATTAAAATTCACCCTTAAAGAAAAACAGTAGCAACCGAAACAGTATTATTGACCCTCTGAGTTTTCTTTTTTAGGGAGTTCACATTGATGTACTTCCTTATCCAAGTCTGCTTCCTTTCCAAATAAAAAAAAAATGTTAATAGTTGCTAACTATTGACATGATAATTTCACAGCAATGTTTGTCTCGCCTCTTAAAATACTAGAAGCTTTTGACACTTACAAAATACGCGTTTTTTGGGGGAAAATTTAACTCTTTCTCACCCAAAAGTGTTTATATTTGTGATTTTCTTTTAGAGTGTAATGTATTGTAAGTAACAGCTGATAGATTGTTAAGTACACAACATGACTAATGGAGGTTATATTAATGTCTCCCACTTTATTTAAAATATTTGAGTTGCCATAGTTACAAAGCTCTACGGATATCATGACTTGCTGAATAAAATAATTTGGTCACAACTTTAGTTTTTGTTTCTGATTTTTACACGACTCTATTTGTGGAGTATCAAGTTCCGTTGTAACAAAGAATGGGAGTTTGAATACTGGCTTAGTCATCCTTTGTCAATACTGAAATAGTTATTATGTCTATTTACCAATGTCTAAGGGTTTTGAGGCATTCCATAGTGAGTTATCATTAATTATCAATGTGTGTTTGTGGTAGCAACATTTGTATTAATATCTACTTTGCTGTGTGTAGATTTGTTCTTTGAGAACCTGTCACGCTATTTATACGACTGTGAGTAGAGTTTTGAATTCAGGAGACGACTTGATTTTGAAAATATCTGTCCTGCTTGAGACTATACAGGTAGGTCGTGGCATAATCATGGCAATTGATCTTCAATTCTTCTTATGACTAACATTTTGTTCCTCTTTCAATATTTTGTTGAGTCATGCCAATGTCTATTTTCAGCACCAAATTTAAACAACAAGCATTGTGTTTTGTATAAAGGAAAACAAGGAACTTCTCTTATATCAATTTATGAAAATCCTGTTTGAGCTGATGAAGGTCCTCTTTTCTTTTTGGAACACCAAAATAAATGAAACACTAAAGTAAATGGATAAGTTATAGTCAAACGTCTGAGTTTTAGATGGCGTATGTTCATGTCAGTTAAAATATTCATTCAACAAAATTCAAATTTGCTATTCGGGAAAGATTACTATGCCCAACTGAATTGTTTGTTTGATTATATTGAACTATAGTTCTCGGTCACGGATGACAATACTAATCAGGTTGGGTGTACATTATTTTCTACAGAAGCAAACACTTGGTAAGCATTATCAAGATTTATGTTTATCTTGGCACCACAATTTGAACACGCTCAAAGTTAAGATTACTCCAAGTTTATTTTTTAAGAAGTAAAAGAGGAACTCTTCCTGAGTTTATTAAAATGTAAATGTTGTTTCACTGATATGGATCACAATAATAACTATAAATCGTGCAAATTGTAAGTTAGTTGCACGTGAGAAAGTTTTTTTTTCGCACTTTGGAATCTGATATAAAAAAGCTGGACCCATCACTTCTCTTCAGAACGAGTTAATTTTACAACTCTACAAAGATTGTTCCCAACTCCAGCCACAGAGTGCTATCAGCTTCAAGCCTGGGGTCTTGCTTCCCTATCTACAACACTAAGGCGACCATGGATAGAGGGTGTTGTTGCATACAGCTACTATTCCTGTGTATTTGGCTTGGTTTATTTCCAACCTTTTGCATCAGTGTGAATGGATTGACTGTCGAGGTACAATTATTATCACCAACTGGTGATGTAGTGGAGGATGACACAGTGAGATTACGATGTAATGCTACTGGTATGCAGTTTGGTTATGAACTGGAGTGGTGGGCATATTACAGCGATAGTATGACGCAAATAACAAGAAATGAAGAGTGCATCGTTCCAAGTTGTAGTCTTGAAACAACATACACTTCAAGGCGTTCAAAGATTGAAGTCCTCACGATTAGAAGCATCAACAGAGACACTGTATTATCAGTGTAGTGTGCATAGCCAGATAGACAATGGCAGTTTAGCTGCAGATGGGTCCTTCATATGGGTGCACTACTTTCCACCATCAGTCTCTTGCGGTCCAAAGGGTCCTTTTACTGTACAAGAAGGGAAGACTAAATATATGTATTGTTCCTCTCAGATTGGTAAACCAAATGTAAACATAGATATTCTATCTAGTGGTGAGGGTTACACTTGGCACAAGAATAGTAACCATTACATTTGGAGACGCTTAGTTAATGTCGGAGCAGCTGATAATGGCTCTTCATTTGACTGCAGTATGAACTCCAGTGGATCAAGGTTCTCTGGTATGGAACGAACTTGCACCATCGGTCCAGTGACTGTGGTTCCTGTGCCAACGACCGTGGCTCCTGTGACAGCATCAAGCACAACCACCCGACCAACAACAGAGCATCCTGATGCATCTATTAGTACAGCAGCATCACAACACACAGCGTCTTGGGAAAGTACAACAGCTTCTGAAGAAGACGCTGATGACACCTCATCCATATCTGCCCTCCTAGTCACAACACCACCAAGCACAACAACCCAACCAAAAACAGACCATCTTGATGCATCTATTAGTACAGCAGCATCACAACACACAGCGTCTTGGAAAAGTACAACAGCTTCTGAAGAAGACGCTGATGACACCTCATCCATATCTGCCCTCCTAGTCACAACACCACCAAGCACAACAACCCAACCAAAAACAGACCATCTTGATGCATCTATTAGTACAGCAGCATCACAACACACAGCGTCTTGGAAAAGTACAACCGCTTCTGAAGAAGAGGCTGATGGGGTCCCCTCATCGATATCTACCCTCCCTTTGATTGTCGCATTCCTGGTCACTCTTCTCCTTCTCCTTGTCTCAGTCAACCTCAACATCATCCTCATTGTCAAGCGTCTGCAAAGATCTACGAGTAAGGAAATTGTTCAAACCAACGCAGTGAAGACTGGCAGCAATGTTGAGTTACAGTTTGAAGGTGACAAGGTATTTTACAAGGTCCCGTCATCCAAAAAGACTTTACAAGATGTCTCCAGTACCTATGAAGACATGGATGATTTACAGAGCATCAAGAACCCCGTGTATCAGAATGTAAGATGTTAAAATCAAAGACAGTGTATCATGGTTCCCTCAGAGGATTTATCATCCATTTAACAAACTCCCAAAGTAGGGGTCGCCTCAAAGTGCCTATGTCATGTTTGTTAAACCGGGGTCGATTTCACAAAGCAATAAAATTCATCGTAAGACAAGTTGTTAGTATTGCCATGGTGATTTGCATGGTGACACCACACTTTACTATAAGCAACTATGATTGATTTGCAGGTAAGATCAACCTTGGCTCTTTGTGAAATCAACCCCAAGGATATTTTTTATTTTTATTTTAGTGGTATGGATTTTGAAGTTGTATTTGTTACAAAAAAACACACTGACATAATTATTTTGCAAAAGAAGTTGTGTACAGTATAGTTTGTACATTGAGGTATCTGTACAAGCTGGTCTGATCTCATCAAGTACCAAGATTGATCCATGATATGTCATCCAATGATCAAATCTTAAATGCTAAGCAAAGTGTGATGTCACAATACAATCCACTACAGTGATCTAGAAAACTCTATCTTTAGATCAATTGTAGCAATTAATGAAATCAGGCAATGTTTTATAGTCTTGATCTCACACTGCTGTATGTATTACTATTCCACTGATCTCAAAACCCAAACCAGAGAAATTATTTTTTTCTAACAATTTTGTTTTCAAAAAAATTTACCCAGTCAGTTTCCCTTGTGGTTTATATTGATAATTTTGTTTTCACTGACTAGGCACCTCATTTCCTTTCTGTTAACAAGTGTTAATTTGAATTTAAGCCTTTTATAGCTTGATTATTATCACTTTAATAACAAAGAGATTATATTGGACATTTTAGTTAGAACATTTAATTTGGAACATCAAACTTACATAAGTACCTTAAACTATACAAATATACTTTTTAACCATTTTCTTGCCTTATTAGGCCTAAATTATAATTTTGTGAATCACCTTCTTTCTAATAGAGACAGTAATCGATAGAAAAATAGTTATGAGGAACTGTTCCCCATAAAAAAAATGTTAAATTTATTACTCAGCTTAAAATGACTATGTTGTACTTTGAGTACTTTGTTGATTGGATTGTACAACTTTGTATTTTACAAATGAGAATGAGAATGAAATGGAAATACAAACTGCATAACAATTGTATTATATTGGGTATATTTAAAGGAACACGTTGCCTTGGATCGGACGAGTTGGTCAAAACAAAAGCATTTGTAACCGTTTTTTATAAAATGCATATGGTTGGAAAGATGTTTTAAAAGTAGAATACAATGATCCACACAAGTTTGCCTCGAAATTGCGTGGTTTTCCTTCTACTGTGCGAACTAACATGGTCGGCCATTTATGGGAGTCAAAATGTTGACCCCCATAAATGGCCGACGTGTTAGTCGACAAGGTAAAAGGAAAACCACGCAATTTCGAGGCATGTTTGTGTGGATCATTGTATTCTACTTTTACAACATCTTTCTACCCATATGCATTTTATAAAAAACGGTTACAAACGCTTTTCAAAGACCAACTCGACCGATCCAAGGCAACGTGTTCCTTTAAACAGTAGGCTACCTCATGCCTTTAGGAAAGTCTCTTTAAAAGGTTCAACATGGAACATAGGTTAAAATTAATGTAACTACTGACTGTGTAGGCCATTTTTGACAAGATAATTGTGCATTATGATAAGCATTAACACCAATATTTGAAAAGTTTCTCATAAGTTTGGGAACTCTCTTCATACAAACTCATATTTAGAAATGTTTTATTATGTATTTAATTAATCTTAATTATGTAAGTAATGCAAGCCTGTATCCTTCGTTTTTAAAAGGGCAGGGGGCAACAAGGCATTTTCTCCTTGGTCAAGGGCACCCTATGAGGAATTGTAAATTTCTACTGGGGCATTTTAAGGGCACCAGGGCATTTTAAGGGCACCAGGGCAATGACCAGGGGGCATGGAGGCAATCGCCTTTGCTGCCTCCGTGAAGTGTCAGGCCTGAATTATACATTGTTTTATAATTTTTAGACAACTTAAATTGTTGTGGTTTTTGCTTTAAAAAGATTGGTTGAAGAAAAAAAACAAAAGAAGTAACTAAATTATTGTTTGAGCCATTCGCAGTATTTTTGACTTTGTGAGGGTGCTAATGAACCTAGTTAAGTGATGCAACATAAGTATACAAAATTGTCATCAATGTTTTGTTTTGTTTGTTTGGTCATTGCTACAAGAGGCAGTTAAAAAAGTTAAGACTGTAATTGTGGTGTGGGGAAATTCATTGGTAAAAACGCCCTCATCCGGGCGGAAATACCCTCAATTTAATTACTTAGAAAGGACCCATATTTCTGTAAAAAATAAATAGTTTTTGTAACTTTCTAACAATTATTTAATAGACGCCAACAAAAATTTCTTCTTTTAAAGGTTTATATATACCTCTGCGCAATTTCTTCATGCGGCCATTTTGATCCAGCTCCCACAATGAATCTACACCAACATTTAAAAACAATTCTACCCACATACTGTACCCTATACCCATCCCAGTCACGGCCATCCCCAGCTAGCCTCATTTTTCATCTTGACTTATCCATATGGAGCAACACATCCAACCAGCCACACCCCAACAAAATAATCACTAGTACATCTCCATCCTCAAATCGAAATCCCAGTCAGCTATACCAAGATTGCCCATACCCATGTCCAACCAGCCACACCCCAACAAAATAATCACAAGTACATCTCCATCCTCAAATCGAAATCCCAGTCATTTATACCCAGATTGCTCATACCCATGTCCAACCAGCCCCACCCCAAGAAAACAATCACATATAGTACATCTCCATACTCAAATCAAAATCCCAGTCATCTATACCCAGATTGCCCATACCCATGTCCAACCAGCCCCACCCCAAGAAAACAATCACATATAGTACATCTCCATCCTCAAATCGAAATCCCAGTCATTTATACCCAGATTGCTCATACCCATGTCCAACCAGCCCCACCCCAAGAAAACAATCACATATAGTACATCTCCATCCTCAAATCAAAATCCCAGTCATCTATACCCAGATTGCCCATACCCATGTCCAACCAGCCCCACCCCAAGAAAACAATCACATATAGTACATCTCCATCCTCAAATCGAAATCCCAGTCATTTATACCCAGATTGCTCATACCCATGTCCAACCAGCCCCACCCCAAGAAAACAATCACATATAGTACATCTCCATCCTCAAATCAAAATCCCAGTCATCTATACCCAGATTGCTCATACCCATGTCCAACCAGCCCCACCCCAAGAAAACAATCACATATAGTACATCTCCATCCTCAAATCAAAATCCCAGTCATTTATACCCAGATTGCTCATACCCATGTCCAACCAGCCCCACCCCAAGAAAACAATCACATATAGTACATCTCCATACTCAAATCAAAATCCCAGTCATCTATACCCAGATTGCCCATACCCATGTCCAACCAGCCACACCCCAACAAAATAATCACAAGTACATCTCCATCCTCAAATCGAAATCCCAGTCATTTATACCCAGATTGCTCATACCCATGTCCAACCAGCCCCACCCCAAGAAAACAATCACATATAGTACATCTCCATACTCAAATCAAAATCCCAGTCATCTATACCCAGATTGCCCATACCCATGTCCAACCAGCCCCACCCCAAGAAAACAATCACATATAGTACATCTCCATCCTCAAATCGAAATCCCAGTCATTTATACCCAGATTGCTCATACCCATGTCCAACCAGCCCCACCCCAAGAAAACAATCACATATAGTACATCTCCATCCTCAAATCAAAATCCCAGTCATCTATACCCAGATTGCCCATACCCATGTCCAACCAGCCCCACCCCAAGAAAACAATCACATATAGTACATCTCCATCCTCAAATCAAAATCCCAGTCATTTATACCCAGATTGCTCATACCCATGTCCAACCAGCCCCACCCCAAGAAAACAATCACATATAGTACATCTCCATCCTCAAATCAAAATCCCAGTCATCTATACCCAGATTGCCCATACCCATATCCAACCAGCCACACCCCCAGCGAATAATCACTAGTCCATCTCCCCTAACCCTCAAATCAAAATCCCAGTCTCTGGCCCAGAAAGAACCAAAGTGCAGATACTTTCAGTTTATCTCTCCTTCAGAGATAGAAGGTTCAACCAATATTAAATTTAAATGCGGCTAAAAAGAAGGATAAAAGGAATCAACATAATTAATTATACAAATATATTTGTCCAGTTTGTTTTCCAGTTGACATGTCACCTTTCTATTTTCCCTTTTATTATTATTTTCTGAAATAGATTGAAACTGTTGGCTCACTACAACTGGTAATTTTCAAGCACAAAAGAAAACAAAACATAAAAACAACAACTCAAGAAACAATTTTACAAACAGAAAACACACTGGTGAAAAATCTCAGCTTAGCAAATTAATACTTTTCTAGGTTTAGCAAGTTTTTGTGCTCACAAGCTTTATCGAATTGAGCCCATGGATACTAGTCACAAACTGTTACATGTTAATTACATGTGTGTTTTTTTTGGACAGTTAACCTAATTCTGCTTAGCATATTTTATTTTGCTTAGCATTATACAACTCTATGAAATTGAGCCCTCTCACCGCGAGAGGGCGCGGGCCAAAATATTGTGACATCAAAACAAGGCCGGAAGAGCTGCCTGGCCGGCTACGCCTGCTCTCAATCTCGAGATTGCGCTGTTCAATCTCGCTGTTGCGCTAATTGAGCTAGATATTAAGTAAAAACTCTCGATGCTATCACCAAGATTGAGCAAATGTAGAGAATGCGCTCGAATGTAACTTCAAACAGAACCACGTACGCACGCCAGTCGACAAGGTCAATACGACGTGTGGACTGGAACTTGGAAGAATGTGATTTCCCGGTAGTTTTAGCATGATGCAATTTGACGGATAATGTCTGCTCAAACATTTGTGAGGTATGTATGTTCTCTGGGATAGTATTCTATGTTCTCTCATTCATGTTGTGGACAAATTGCCGTATCCTGTACCACTTGTGCATTCTTTTTCGTCAGCAGGTATTCTAGACTGGGTACATACTGTCAAAATGTGCATATTTAAAGTGCTGAAGGCAAATTGTGTTAATTTATGGCATACAAGTTTTTTAGGGGTATTGAGGGGTGCTGAGCTCGAATTTGCTGTATGCCAAGCTCAAAAATGTCCCATAATGCCTCAAAATCCCAAAATCCAAGGTGGCCGCCACTGACGCGTTAAAATACAGTTATGTGCATATCTTTTTTACTGAACAAGGTAGAAACTTAAATTAAATGTCCTTCTGTAGGTTATCATGTATGGGGAATCCAATGCAATCAACAATTTTACAATAAAATGTGAAGAATTTGATTAAAACTGACACTTCATGCAAAAAAATAAGTTTTTTGTTAAAAATTTACATTAATTATAATTTTTTTTTTAAAACCCAGTAGGTTAATCCTAAGAGTCCTACACAAGATTAGAAAACCAAATTTAATTTAAGGTTATCATGTACAGGGAATCCAATGCCAGAAGCAGTTTTGAGATAACATTGTAAGAAACTGGTTTAAACTTGTATTTAATGCAAACAGTTCTCTGAAGATTGTTAGTTTTTCTACCAAAGATCCGAAGGCTCTTCGCTCTTTTTCCTCACCAGGAACATAGACGGCTTGACAGGAAGCACATCTGAACAACAACAACAACAAACAAACAGACAGTTCATTTGGTTAAAAGGGCATATATCATTTGGCTTAAGTGGAAAACCTCCAAGTAACACTGACACACACTTTAACCTAAACCAAAATTTGACATGCAAGTTTTGTTGTAAAGCGACAGCAATGGCAAGACTTTAACTTTGAGTAATTTACATGAGCTTACCATATCTGCAGTAGATGTAGACGTGCACACGTGAACTCATTCCTGGTCGTCATGGGTGTTCCGGCAGTTGTCATTAAGTTTCCTGCAGTTGCACGCCTCGATGCATTTCATGCGAGCTTTCCTGCAGCTGCAGCGCAGGCTAAGGCACCCCTTTGAACAACCACATGAGGTGATCTCCCTGCAAGCTTTAGGGATAGGTGGCAGAGAGAGTAGCCGTGGCACTAACTGATCGTCCAGGTGCATCCATCCCATTTCAGTGACTGGAGGAAGATCAGGATGTGGCAAGTGTGCTTGATTCCAGACACTTGCTTGATAGTGTGAACGCATGATGTGATATTTTGCAGCATCTGAGGTTGGTGGCAGAGTCTCTTGTGCACGACCAATACAAAACAACTTGACTCGTGCTTTGTTGCATGTATCTACTTTAGGGACGCCATATATCTTACAGATGAATTTCTCGGTTGATATAGCGGTTTCTTTTGTGAGAGGGCCTTTGCCAAGACCAATCAGATCAGTGTGATGCTGCTCGAACACCTTCCAGGCTGTTTTCTTCCCGTGACAACTAAACTGAGAAACACTATCACAGCCGGTTACAGCATGGAATGCAAGTAGTGTGTCCACTAGATCTGGAGATAACAGATTTCGAATTTCATGAACTGGGAAATACTTTGGAGCCTTCGATGTCCCCGCTTTCATGTAGAGAGATGTACATCCCATTCTGTCATAATGTGCTAGAAGTAGAAGAAGCACATCTGTATCACGTACTGACACAACTATCGTTTCCATATTAGCATGGATGCAATGCAGAATCAGCCGGGTATCAGCTTCTTCGTGGTCAGCTCTCAGAGAGGAGACTTCAAGATCTGGATCAGATGACTTGACAGTGGTTGCTTCAGCGAACCCCCCAGCTACTACAACCACTGGTTTATCTGCCGGGTTGTATTCAATCAGGTGGTTTGAAAGTAGTTGTGCGAGGTCTGCTTTATTTTCCTCGAGAGCCATGAACCTGGACCAGTCTGACGGGAGAGGAACTGATGATTCATTTTCTATCACACGTCGTACTGGACGGTGGCGCTGCTTCCGCTTGGTCCTTGTACCTGCTTTGATTGACTCTCCTTGGTACCTGTCGAAGACTACGTCGATCCTCTGGTATTCTGCTCCCATCTTAAACACAGTGTTAGCAAATGTGTTGGCAAAGTCTCCAAACGTTCTAATGCCAGGGGGCTTTCCGACTGCCATTACCAGTGCTTGGCCATCAATAAGCAGGCAGCTGGGCTGATTGAGTGTAATATTTGCTGGAGTTTGGACTTGTTGTGTCAGAATGTTTGCTAACACAGACTTGTTGGTAGAATGTAGACTACCACTAGTTGTGGCCAAAGATAGTGGGATGGTCATAAGTTCATGCTTGAGGATGTTTTCTAGGTTAACCTCACGCCCCGCTTTATAAGCTGTTAAAAGCCTTTGCAGAATGTTCCTGTCCACTTTGATAGTGTTTTGCTTGCTTTTGGAAGGTTTCACAACATCGTACAACGAGGCAAATGTCTTAGCATTATTTTTTGGAATGGGTGATTTTAGATCCATGTGCTGGTTACTTTCTGGAGGCTCACACAGACGTTTGTTTACGAAGACTGTCATTTGCGCCTGTCCGAGGTTTTCCGCACTAAGCAGAGATTCTTGAATCACAGGCGTGACCACATCCTTGGTGATTATGTTCTTCAATGTGCCACCGCCCTCTTGAAACACGCCATGCTGTTTCATTGATACAACAAGTCTGCCTTCATCGGTGTCATCTTTCTCCATCCTGCTTTTGGTGCACTCATTATGTGTGTACTCATCGTCTTCATCGTCCATTGTCAGGCTCAGCAATGTTTTTGTCTGAGAAGCTATGAATGTTCTCAGATTGTATGACAATGTCCATCTACTGAGTGCGGATGCTATTCTTGTGATACCTACTAGGCCTCCACTCTTTTTTCCTGTAGCGTTTAGCCATTCCGTACTTTGGTCAGCTGAAACCTGATTGAAGCGTCGATCGGCCCGTTTTACTACAAAGTTGCCTTCTTGGAACTCATGGAGGACTTCTGGTGGGAGAACCGACATCTCAGCCAAGTATACAGTACCCCACCTGGCGTAGTTAACATGATCGTACCTGAAGAGGAATGGCAGCATACGCTTGAAGGCGTATAGGTGGAGATCCCAAGATCCATCACGTTGCGCTCTTGTGAAGCAGAGTAGGATGCTGACCATGGTCATATAGTTCCACCAGAATTCAGCATTCGGGTCATCAACTGCAAGAGCTGCCGGAAACTCTTTCATGGGTAGCTGAAATCTATCGGTTGTCAGTTTGTTTACTATCTGTGCAATGTGGTCAGCGTCTATGGTTGTGCAGACATTGGAGAGTTCGTCTCTCAGGGTAACATCAACTCCATCTAGGTACGTATAAAACCGTGGGAGGAGTAGTTGCCAAAGGGCCTGAAGGGTAAGTTTATGTGTCCTGATGGCACGTGCGTACCCCTTTCCTTTCATGACATTCTGCGCAGCATTGGCTCCCAAAAGATCGCACCCTACCCACAGCTCACTCAGGCCAGACTCACTCATGTGTCGCCCTATTACACCAAGAAAGTTCATGGCAATGTGAAGTCCTCCGAGGCAAGGTATAAGCACGTCCTTGTACTCTTCTACTGACCATTTCAATTCAAGCAGCTTTGGGTAGAGTGCCTCGTCCACTGTCAGTACAACATGCTTTTGTTCCATCGATTTGGCCACATGAAGCACTCGCTTAACAACTGTGTTCAATGTTTCGAGTTCAGATGCAGGATTCTGTATGATAGGTAGGTACCCAACTGTAGTTTTCTCAGGATTAACAGTGCTTGCCTTTTGATTGTACAATGTCCAGGAAGGCATTGGTTTGTGAGCCGACCGCGATAAGATGAACGCCATGTCAGTTGCGTGCGCTTTCTGTGCTGAAAGACAATCCTCAGATGACTGTGTGAAACAATCGGCTGCAATCAGACCGCTGAATGGACGCTCCGTAATTCCTCTGTTTGATACAGGTATGAGGTCAGTCATTGCCTCAGGGATTTGGATTGCTCCTGTCTTAGAAATATCTATTCCATTGAGGATATCATCTTCAGGTGGACCACGTTGCCAGGCGGCCACTTGAGTGGCATGGAAGGTTCCTTTTCCATCCAGAGTGTATTCATTAATGTCCACGTTGTCCGTAGAGAAATGGACGTAGCGTCCCTTAACCAGATTTTGGGGAACAACGGAACCTTCGTCATCTATGGTTTCTAATGTCTTCTTTGCCAGGGCAGTGTCGAGTTTGATTACGTCTCGATAACTCATGACATGACCTGCGCTGTGAAACATGTTCACCAGCTCTTTCGAACGTGTAGCTTGATGAAGGGTACTGGCCAACCCTATATGCTTCGGAGTGAGGAACTTGTCTCCACTGGCTGTGTACATAAGATCCTGAGCAATGCTGATGATTCTAAGCCGCCGTCTGGCTTCATTCCTATCATCGTCTATTTCATCCTCCTCCAGTAGACGCTGACCACCTAGTAACAAGTTCAGAAACATATACAGGCTATCGGGTATGCTGTTTATTGCCCTGTCTTCGCTGATGTCTATCCCTTCTGGCTTTGGATGTGACAACATGTCACCACGGATTTGCAATGCCACGTGAACCATGGTCAAGAATGTATCAGTATCTTCTTGTTTTATTGACGGGATGAGTTTATCGGTGATGCTGTCTTTCACCATTGCTGATACTGGAATATGCCGAAATTTTGTCGGAACCAATACAGTACGGGGCTCATTTCTAGGCTGATCATGCAGTACAATAACTTCAAATAAGCCCTCAAGACGTTCGGCTATTTTGTCCTTGAATGTGTTCCTCCGACTGAGAAATGAAGGTGGTATATCTATCTGAGCATTGCTAGCTATTGTGCAGTATCTTTCCCACACACTGATGAGATCCAGTATATCACCTTGCTCTGCTGAATGTTCAAGTTCTTGGCAAAGCCATGCTAGGGTAATATCTGAGCTCTGGGGTGATATATTTGCTATGCGCTTGGTCCTACGTTCGAACTGGACAATGCAACTTCTGTGATATGTTCCATCTGCAGCAGTAAGATCATTTACACAAGCTAGTTGAACTCTTAAGATTTGGTCATACTTTGCTGCTTCTAATATTCTTTTACTGACTTTCATTTCTTGTATGAGATGAAGCGTTTCACTTTGAACTTTTTGACAAAAGATACACTGCCTCCAATCTATCTGAGGCATTTTGCTCCGTAAGCTAACATTTTGCTGATGAGTTAATGTGGATGCAGACGAACATTGCTTTAAACCGGCATTCCTTAATCTTTCAACTTTACATTTACTCATATAACTAGACCGGCAGTCCTTATGCCACAAGAATGGTGAAGGTAAATCTGTACTAAAAAAACCAGTTAGTCGATCAGTTGCTTCACGGAAATTGTCATTACTTAATTTTGACCGGAGTTGCCTTATAGTATTGACTGAAGGAAGACCATCACCGCTTACAGTCATAAGCTTTTGGTTACTAGCCTGCTGGCATATTATGCATAATTTTGGATCAAGTACCACTGGTCTTTTTCGAGGGCGTTCTGTGCTTTCAGCCATTTTGTCAGTTACTGATGATAGATTAATTCAGACACTCTGCATTAACAAGAGTTGGCAATACAACATGTAGTAAAACAATGTAATACTAAGTATTACAGAGTAAAATAATATTACAAAGTAATACAAATCAATCTAAACTAGGCCAACAAAAGAAAGAAAGGAGGTCAGCTGATGGAAGTGTGGCCTGGGATATTAATGAACAACAACGAATGGGGTTTTCTGATCCATTACATGTACATTAGTTATTTTATTTTATTATGGCGTATTTGATAATACAATAATATCTGCAATCCAAATTGCAAAGTTGGCACGTCAATTATTCCACATATATTTTTTTGCCTAACAGACACCTGAAAGGTAAGTAAGTTATCCCGGGATACTTAGGATTAATGTACTGAATTTTTTTTTTTTTTTTTTTTTTTTTTTTTTTTTTTTTTTTATGTAAATTTTTACCAAAAAACCAATTTTTTTGCATTAAATATTCGTTTTAATAAATTTCTTCACATTTTATTATGAAATTGTTGATTGCATTGGATTCCCCATACATGATAACCTACAGAAGGACATTTAATTTAAGTTTCTACCTTGTTCAGTAAAAAAGATATGCACATAACTGTATTTTAACGCGTCAGTGGCGGCCATCTTGGATTTTGGGATTTTGAGGCATTATGGGACATTTTTGAGCTTGGCATACAGCAAATTCGAGCTCAGCACCCCTCAATACCCCTAAAAAACTTGTATGCCATAAATTAACACAATTTGCCTT
This sequence comes from Asterias amurensis, assembly GCF_032118995.1. Taxonomy (NCBI): domain Eukaryota; kingdom Metazoa; phylum Echinodermata; class Asteroidea; order Forcipulatida; family Asteriidae; genus Asterias; species Asterias amurensis. The sequence continues at coordinate 15,759,839 of NC_092651.1, read as the reverse complement.
CGGGGTTGACTTTTTTTGAAAATTTACCCAGTCTATTCACTCAGTGCGCTTTTCTAGACACAGTGTCAGTGACTGAGGCGCTAGTTCCTTTTTTCGAAATGTCGACATTATCGGTCATCTAGTCTAGATGACCATGGAGCAATGACCGATAATGTCAAAATTTCGGGAAAAAAGGAATCTAGCGCCCCAGTCACTGGGTCTAGCGCTTTTCAATGTTTAATTTTTGCTTTAAATTTACATTTCGTGGTTTACCAAAATATAGCTCACTTGACTTTGTGCTTTTCGTGGTGGGTACTTCTATATTATAATTATGCAAAAGGCTCCCCGCCCCGGACGTGAGTACTATTGATTCTAGGTAGAAGTACTTTGTGGGATGGAGCAAGATACGGAAACTTGCAGGATTATTTGACTTTTCATTTTGTAGCCCCACTTTTGTGGCCGAATTTGAGTTGAGTTGGCCACATATAAGTGGGGCTGATCTGTTTGTATTAAAGCTTCCAAACATCCTGTGAGTGTGACCGTGACTGTCGGGAGGATGGAGGGTAACGATTTGGATACCTTTCCGTATGGCGCCACCACTTTTTCACTCATTTTTTACAAAAAGGGTAAATTAATCGAATGAAAAAGTGGTGGCGCCATACGGAAAACTTTTCTAACGATTTTTGCTTCTAAATAATTGCAGGAAAAGTTTCTGTATGCCGCGACCATTTTTTCATTCCATATGTAATATGGTATCTAATTTACCTCAATGAGATATCCCTTTTTGTTAAAATGAGTGAAATAGTGGTGGCAGCAGGATATGGAAAGTTATAATTTACCAAAAAGGTAACATCTTTGATGCCAAACAATGAAAACGTTCAATGATAGGCTTGTTGATAGATAATTGTTGTTTTCTTTTCCATACCATTCAATAGGTGTATGCTAGGTCTACTTACACCAATGCTGTTTGTGTTATTGCCGTTCCTCCCCCTGGGGATCTTACTCTTCTACTTCTTGAGGCGGAGAGTCCAGCACCAAGGGAGACTCCAGTTTGGCCACCTGAGGGAGCCAGGCAGTGATGGACAACAGCCGATTGTGGTGGGGTTTTTCCATCCGTACTGTAATGCCGGAGGTGGTGGTGAGAGGGTTTTATGGTGTGCTATTGCTGCTCTGCAAGACAGGTATTAAACATTGACAAGTCATCCCAACCCTAGGTGATGAGCTCCAACCAGGGCCCCATTTCATTGAGCTGCATTTAGGCAAGATTATTGCTAAGCAGAAATGAGCAGGATATCAGTCATAAACTCTACCTGTAACTACATGGTAGCTCAGCTGGTAACCTTATTCTGGTAAGCAACATTTTGTTGTGGTCAGCTACTTTTTGTGCTTAAACAGCTCCATGAAATTTGGTCCAGGGCTAAATTCACAGAGCTGCTTTCAAAAGCAAAAAACATTGCTTTTAAAAACATTTTGTGCTAAGCAGAGATGAGCAGGACACCAGCCAGTCACAAATTGTACACGCTACATGTTTTGGCTTGTAACTTACTCTGGTAAGCAAAACTCTGTTTGCACTTTGATACTTTTTCTGCTTAAAGAAGCTCTGTAATATTGAGCCCTGTTTAGCATGCCTGATTTGATGTTTCTTGCCTGAATGAAGGAACCACAAGCTTTAACAAAATATTTGAACCTGTACTTAAAGGCACTGGACACTATGAGTAAATACTTAAAGCATTAAAACTTACTTGGTCTTGACTATGGAGAGCTGTTGAAAGTTTAAAACATTGTGAGAAACGTCTCCCTCTGAAGTAAGAAAGTTTTGAGAAAGAGGTAATTTCTCACTCGCATATAAATAGACTTCAGACCTGAAGCCTGATATATAGACATCTGAAAGCAATTCAATAACCTTATTGTGAAAATTGTGCTGTACCCATGGGGGTGATGGGAAAAATTATAATGAGTTATACACAGGACATACTAAGCATTGTCCAGATAAGTTTAAAACAATAGGTCTTACAATCTTTTTTAACCTAGTTTACTTTAAAAACAAAACAAAAATTTTAAATGTAATTTTTGTTGAAGGGATTAATTTTTGTTTTGAAATTCAGCATTAGGATTATAAAATTTTATACTGTTTACTTTTTAAAAACACTTAGTCAATCTGTGTGGCTTGGCTTGTCCCTTTCATCGCATTGCTTGCTGAAAAAGTAGTTGTTGCTACTAAAGCATATTTTTTTAATGTAATAAGGTGTTGTAGGGTGTCGTGGTCGAGCGGATAAGAGTACTGAACTGAAGCTCTGGTGCTTCTGTTCAGCAGAGTGTGGGTTCAAGTCACGGTCGTGACTCGTGTCCCTGAGCAAGACACTTAGCTATTATTGCTTCTCTCCACCCAGGGGTAAATGTGTACCTGTGAGGGCAGAGATGGTTCTTGTGATTGATTTAGCCGAGTAACGCATATTTGTTGCACACGGCTGTATACTCCACAGGGAGCTGAGATGGTTTGAGGAATGTATTAAATGGCCCAGTGACCAGAGGTGATAATGTTGGAAGCACTTTGAGACCCCTTTTTAGGTGTGAAAAGCGCTTTATAAAAACTGATAATTATTATTATTAACTAGTCATTCTTACCAACCTTCTGAAATTAACTGCAATTGTTAACACATTAATTTGACTTTTCTTCTAGATATTCCTTTGTGAAGTGTTTGGTGTATACCGGTGACAGTGACGTGAGAGGTGAAGAAATTATACAAAAAGCAAAGCAACGCTTCAACATCAGCATCACTAAACCTGTGGAATTTGTGTTTCTGAAAAAGCGCCACCTTGTTGAGGCATCGACATACCCCTACTTCACTCTTCTTGGGCAGAGCCTCGGGTCTATGATACTGGGATGGGAAGCTTTGATAAACTGTGTACCTGATGTATACATTGACTCCATGGGTTATGCCTTTACGTTGCCGCTCTTCAAGTATCTCGGTCTATGTAAGGTTGGCTGTTATGTGCACTATCCCACTATCAGCACTGACATGCTGACCAGGGTGACCCAGCGCACAGCCACGTACAACAACCCAGGTTTTGTTGCCAGAAGCCGTGTCCTCAGTTTCTTGAAGGTGATCTACTACCATATGTTTGCATACCTATATGGAATTATGGGCGCACGCAGTGATGCTGTGATGGTCAACTCATCGTGGACAAACGGTCACATCCAAAGCATCTGGAAGATACCAGCTCTAACAAGCATAGTGTATCCACCCTGTGATACAGACGCCTTCCGAAAAAAACCTTTGGTCTCAAAAGCTGGAAAGAAGAAACAGGTGATTGTTTCCATAGCTCAGTTCCGTCCTGAGAAAAACCACCCATTACAAGTAGAAGCATTCTTTGAGCTCTTAAAACGGCTCCCGATGGAAGAGAGGCAAAATTTGAAACTTGAACTCATTGGGAGCTGTCGAAATAAAGACGATGCAGACCGTGTGGATGCGTTGCGGGAACTTTGCGAGGACCACAATATACGCGCCAATGTGGACTTTTTGCTGAACATCTCATTCGAAGATCTCAAAGAGCACTTGTCTGCTGCCACCATTGGGCTACATACCATGTGGAATGAACACTTTGGCATTGGTAGGTATTGTCATTGCAAAGAAACCATGATTGCTGGGGTCGATTTCACAAAGAATTTGGGGCTAGTCCTAGGAGATATTAAAAACTTAAAGACACTGGACACTATTGGTAATTGTCAAAGACCAGTCTTCTCACTTGCTGTATCTCAACATATGCATAAAATAACAAACATGTGAAAATTTGAGATCAATCGGTCATCGAAGTTGCGAGATAATAGTGAAAGAAAAAACACCCTTGTCACATGGAGTTGTGTGCTTTTCAGATGCTTGATTTCGAGACCGCAAATTCTAAATCTGCGGTCTCATAATCAAATTTGTGGAAAATTACTTCTTTCGCGAAAAGTACTCTACTTCAGGGGGAGCCGTTTCTCACAATGTTTGATGCTACCAACCTCTCCCCATTACTTGTTACCAAGTAAGGTTTTATGCTAATAATTATTTTGAGTAATTACCAATAGTGTCCACTGCCTTTAAGGCTAGTCCTATTAAGTTAGGAGGAGAAACTTGTCCTAACTCGAGATAAGACTAGTCTTAACTCTATGTGAAATCCATCCCAGGCTCCGGCTTAGGCTCCAGGCTCTGTCTGCTGATGTTCAAACTACCGTGTGCAATACGCAGGTTAAAGGCCGTGTTGCGTTTCCAATGTGTAACGCAGCGCGCGGAGCCTAAGTATAAGCCAGAGCCCAAGCCAAGGTTTGAGAAAGGCCCCCTAGTCTATCCTATATTTGATTTTCCACCCCCATATTTATTTTGACCGAATAAAGCATGTACACCATTGTCAGGGAAAAGAAGATGAGTGTGCTTTCTTCGAATCCCTATGGGTCAGTACAATTTTCTCAATTAAAAACAATTCTTGTTGTTCTGTGTCAAGAGAAGCCATATCAAAATGTAGGTGAAGGAGTGTAAATAATTCTCGAAGTGATATGGAGAAGCAGGGCCACCAGACCACAGGGCTTTTGTCTCGGAAGAATCTGGGGCAAATGTTTGGTTTATAACTAGGATACGGTCGTAGCAACACAAATTCAGCTTATTTGACATGGATAGCAAACAAAGCCATATTTTCTAATTGTTTTCTGTACAGGTGTGGTTGAGTGCATGGCAGCAGGTACAGTTATCGTGGCACACAACTCAGGAGGACCAATGATGGACATTGTCATTGACTTTGATGGCAAACCCACGGGGTTCCTTGCTGACGATGTGATGAGCTACGCTGATGCCTTTGAAAAGATCCTTAGAATGAGTGACGAGGAGCAGATGGAGATCCAAAGGAATGCTAGGGCATCGGTCGGGCGTTTCTCCGAGGAGGAATTTAAGAGAGGTTTTATTGATGCTACCGAAATTCTTATTAAGTAAAGTTAAACGGTTACATAATAATAGCAAAAATAATAATAAATAATGCTTATAAAGCACCTTACATCCTTGACTGGACACCAGGGTGCTGTACAAATTAAAATAGCTCCAAACAAGAGGAGGAAATAGCTCCAAGCAAGAGGAGGAAATAATCAAAGAGCATATCAAGATTTCTTAAAATATAAACCACAAAAAATGGACCAACCAATTATTAAAACCACACACCATTGAAAGTAATAAAAAGTTATGAAAAGTAACATCAATCTTATTGTAACATTTTGATCAGCTACATATTGCAATGGAGTTTAACAAGTTTGAGGAATGCGTTTGTTTACAGGGACACGTTGCCTTTATACGTTGTGAACTAACACGGCACTCTACATTTGTAGTTTGTGGACTCCACAAAATGGCCGACCATAGCTTGCTAAGGGAAAGGAAAACTGCAATTTTCGAGACATATTTATAATAAATTAAAATCACAACATTCCACTTTTAAAACATTTTTCCAACCATATGGCATATGCATTTCATAACAAACAGTTACAAACGCTTTTATAGACCAACTCGCCTGATCCAAGGCATCGTGTCCCTTTAAAGTAAGTTTCACAGATTGGATTCTATAAAGCTGGTATATGGACAAAAAGTCACCTGTGAAAGTTTCCGCTGAATGTAGTGTCTGCTTGTCGCGACAACAGCGAAACACTCACAGTATTCAAGAACATCAAATCATCCACATTTAGCGAAGTAACAGCAGGTACCGAATTCCAACTGCACTTGGGGCCACAGCATTCATTAACAGATACCACATTAACATTATTAACGGCTGCTGTTTTTTCAATATGGGAATCAGAAAGCATTTTGTACATTAATAATGCTAAAGTATGTATCAGTTATGAAGATAGTCTAATATTATATCATTTTGTCAAAAGGTTGACATTATTTAAACAAAAATATTAGAATCTTTCAAGGAAATTTATTTTTATAAGTTCATCTCCCAGTTTCTGACTTCGGTGGTTATTTTGTAAAAAGTATTTGTTCTTTAGGCAAAAATTGTTGAATTTACTTTCCTCTATATATGTAGTTCAGAGTACACAGACCGATATATCAAGGTTTTACAACACCAATTCTCTACAGTAAGCACATTCCATAGAGAGATTGTTTCTTTTGTGGCCTCTTTTCCTGATATGGACCATTTCAAATCCCAAAATTTACTGACATTATCATTGACAAGATAATTAAGAAAACAACAAAGTTGAAAGATAAAGTACAAAAACAGTAGAGTTCAGTGTCTGTAAAGTACATGTAAAATATGCTTTTTATATGTAAAGTAGCAATTAAAACCAAGAAAGAATGAGATATTTTAAAACGTTCAAAAAAATGACATGCAATGGGGTTTTGTATAAAACCTGAAAACCAAACGTCCCGTATCCAGGTCTGGAATTTCTGGGGGGGGGGGGGGGGGGGCAAGGCCATTTTTATTGGAAATAGGTACTTTCATTGGAAAATTCTATGGGAAACTTTTTAAAGACACCAAGGCAACAGTGGCCTCCATGAAATTCCAGGCATATGTATCACTTGATATGCTGGTTACAAAACTATTATCACCAATGCCCCATTTCCAACATTTTAAAAGGCAATGACTAAAAATTTATAATTAATGTTTATCAAATTGTGCTTGTAACTAAATCAATATTATTTAAGATTTCACTTGAACACCTTTATTTTATAATGTTTAAACCAAATTGCTATTTGTAACATCTTGAAGAAGGAATTAAAACAAACAAAAACAAGCATGCATTTCAATGTGGTTCTTAATAATTGTTTCTGTCGCGACAAATTCATTTCATTTCAGGGGGGAGTTTTATAATTATTGATATATTACTCAAATTTTGCTATAATGAAGAATTTTAGTTTTTTTGCGGACAACTGATATGGATTCACTTTAACATTGTTGATTTTAAAGTCACATTGTACTCTGTCCTTCGTTAATTGTTGTTGCAACTGGTTTCTATAGTGCATGTCCGGCGGAGATTCGGCCCCCCAGTGGGAAGTTAACCTGGACAGAGGAGGATAATTCAAAAGAGGGCGCTTTCAGAAGTAGTTTGTACACAGTTTGCCATATTTGGGCACCAACTTCAAACCTGCCCAAATCATGGCATGGATCATAAGGGGTAACATTTAATTATAGAGGAATAATTTCTGTTAATTAAAACGATTAACATCAATGTGAGTTAGACAAGGTCCAGTAAGGTTACTTACATCAATAAGAAGAAGAAAAATGTCATTATCTTGCAAATACTGATCTTCAAGCCAAAAAAGCTTTTCATTTAATATTGAGATCAAATAAAGATGTTTTTAAAATCAATAAAAATTCCCAAGAAAGTTGGAGATAAACATTAAATGTGAATATATAATGCATACCCGGTATAGGAAAACAGCAATACGGGAAAGTTTACTATTCTTTACTTCAAATGGATAGAAGCATTATTAGTATTTTCATCAATTATAATCGTTATGTAATCATGAGTCTGGGCTTTATGTTTTAGAATGTATTCCTCCCTGGTTTTAGTAACACGAAGAAGTTTGTCGTCCACTAAAATGAAATAGCGCCCTCTCGCGCAAATAATAGTAAATGTTTTTAGCTCTCTAACTAGCTAAACAAACAAAAATAGACATGAAACAGACGTAGACAAGAGAAAAGAAAGGACACGGACGTTCGTTGCCGGATCCCCCACTTCGATCTGTTGAGTCAACTTTTTCTCAACAATTGTTCACTTCTTATTCACAAAAACTCAAGAACACGCTATTTTGTTGATCGGCTCTCTTTTAACACTTGATTGTACGAAAGGAATATAGGAATCTCCGAATATAGCTGGAATATGATTTGCGCGAGTTGAGATTGCGCTTGTGAATTGTGCAAACTGTGTGGGAATTCAACGTAAATTCAAGATGGCGATGCACAGCAGAAGGTGATTTTTTTTTAGTTGGTGTCTCTTTTCGCTCAGTCCGGTATGTCAGTAAAAGCTGAAAATATGCAGCCACCGCCGAGAAAGGTAAGTTTTATTCTTGTGCTTCGATGTAAGTGTATATAATAAATCATAACTTGTCATTGTTTACATTTTTTAATGTTTTCAAAAAGTATCGTATCTACCCGTACATACATGTCGTACAAAACAATAAGTATCCGTTTGTTGAAAAAGTAAACACCTGCCTGACTGAAACTCAGCTGTGCTGAGCAGCCGAGGTTAAACGGAAGGGTACGGCGGTCAGTGCTCAGCCCCTTCCACACAGTGTGAGTAGCAGCATGTGAATGGTCAATGGGGAAATAAACATATGTCAAGTTCTATAATTATACTTGATCATCAAGTTGATGTAAAATGCTAAGTTTTTAAAAGGCCAAGGGCAAAGGCGAATGATCTTTTTGTTAAGAAACAAGACAAATAATTTTTTGTATGCCTTGAGTTTTGTTGTCTGCACCTGCTGTTTTGCATTCCAACTGGTCCTCCAACCAATACAATGTGCGAGTCCAGAGGAGGTTTCTGCACAGTATACATGTAATCATGTAGGAAGATGAGGATAACTTTCCGTATCACGCCACCACTTTTTCATTCATTACTAAAAGGGATAGGCCTATCTCATTGAGGTTAATTAGATACACTATATTTTATCATATCGAAAGAAAAAGTGGTGTTGTGATACAGAAACTTTTCCGTAGATGGTGATGATGATGATGAATAATCTCTCTTTTCCATTTTTCTTTGAACTAAAGGTGAAACTTGGCCAGGAACTGCGAGTCACACACACTGAACAACTTTCTAATTTACATGCCAAACATCAACAGGAATCTGACTTATTGGAAGAAATAAGGTGAGGTTTTTATTTGAAGATTTGGAAATGTAGTCTGACTTAATATTAAAGACAGTGGACACTATTGGTAATTGTTAAAGACTAGTCCTCACAGTTGGTGTATCTCAACATAATGCATAAAATAACAAACCTGTGAAAATTTGAGCTCAATCGGTCATCGAACTTGCGAGATAATAATGAAAGAAGAAAAAACCCTTGTCACACGAAGTTGTGTGCGTTTAGATGGTTGATTTCGAGACCTCAAGTTCTAAATTTGAGGTCTTGAAATTAAATTCGTGGAAAATTACTTCTTCCTACGTCACTTCAGAGGAAGCCGTTTCTCACAATGTTTTATACCATCAATCTCTCCCCATAATTACTCGTCACCAAGAAAGGTTTTGTGCTAATAATTATTTTTTAGAAAATTACCAATAGTGTGCACTGCCTTTAAAGGCTCGGTCACACTTAACTAGTTCTCAAAATAGCCGGGTTTGGTCGGGCTGGAAAGTAATGTATCTAGCTTTAGTTTTAGCCGGACAATGTCTATATGTGACCCTTAGGGAATTTCTGGTAATGAGTTGGGTCTGTCTGTGACGGGATAAACATGCTACAAAATGGAAAATCTCTGTATTCACGATGTATCCAAAATGAGGCTCGGCTGCACCACTTCTAGCCCGTCCCTATATTAAGTACGATCCGAGATGGCAGTTCCTGTTCATAGCACATGTCCCTCTCATTCTAAAGTACGTTGCCACTCTAATTGCTTTTACAATGTTTTATCATTTTGTTTTGGTTGCAGGGATTTCTGTAAACAAAGAGCAACAATCGAAAAAACTTATGCACAGGTAAGTTTCTCTAAACTATTTAATATCATTGATCAATAAGGGAAACCCTTCAGGATCCATATGCCACTGTACTAACCATTGCAATTGATGTGACAATAGAGCAAGATGTTACACACGCAGTCTAATGAAAAGTTGTTGCACAGCCAGGCTAGAAAAACAACCAGTGTTCCTTTTGCTTATAATTGAAGCAGTCAAGCATGATTATTCTGCTGACTATGGAGCAAGCTGTTGCCTCATGGTAGCTTTAACCTCCATCAGATCTCTGTGATAAAGATTGCAGTTGACACATGAAATGTTGACACAAAACTGTATCAAATTACATCCCTAGGAATTTCATTCCAAGAGGGAAGCCAACTTGAGTTCTGTGCACTTCTTAGGCATGGTAGAATGTGTAGTGGCACTGAGTCTACACACATGCATCTTTTGGACCACATGTAACATTTCTCAAAGACCTTTGCAACTCTACGGAAAAATTCCTTGTTTACATTTATGCTAATAATATGCATATTGGATACATATTTATAAGGTCTAATAAAGCCTAACAAAGGCCATGGCCAGTTTAATTTAAATAAGGCTATGGCTACTTGCGCTTTGATTATTTTTATGCAACGGACGCAGACTAAATTTTGAATTACTATTATATTCAAAGTCTGACGCCCATTACCTACATTTACAACACTCTTTGTTCTCAATGGGCAAGGCATTTCATTCTGCTTGGTTAAAACTTTTAAAAGGACCTTTTTATCAGAATAATTAACTTTAATTTTGGTGAAGCAAGAATAGCTCGGGTAAAATATATCAAAAATATTTAACAAATGAAAATACAAACACACACACACAGCTCTGATAAACAGAGTCAACACTTGTGTTACACAAGACCAGCTAAATTCTATTTAAACAAATCCTGATGAAGGTAATATAGCCCGAAACCCATACTTCGTTTGGGGTTTGGTTTGGTATCTGATGTCCATACATTAGTCATGGAGCAATAAACTAGAAAGTTTGTTGCTCCATGATCTAGGCGTACAGTTTGTATGTGACTCACTCTTCCCATGTATTCTGGGTACCTGTGGATTAGGAATGCATTTATGACTGCACCGGGTTACATTGACCTGACCTAGATTTATGAAATATTCCTTTAGAAACTAAATACTCGTTTGTGATGTAAACAAAATTAGTGAACAAATATGTACCAGTCCTCGGTTTAAAGTTCAATACATCAAAGGAGTGTTCAGAGAGTGCTTGCTTTCTACCTCCATGCTTTCAGTGAGACCATAGAGCTATAGGCCTAAAAAGGTGATGTGAAGGGTTGTTACAACACCAGTTTGGATTATCAAACACCTGTCTGCTTGTTCTGTGTGTTAAATCCACTGAAAAACCTTCATTACTTGTACCCAAGTGTGTGTTTGTGCGGATTCAACTCAAATTTTTGTGGTTTTGCCTTCTAAAATTGAAAATTCAACTCAAATTTTTGTGGTTTTGCCTTCTAAAATTGAAGATTTTATTTTTTGATGACAAATGCAGACTTCACACTTGTGTACAGTATGTCAAAGCTGATAGGGCCAAATAAATTTGCAGTATGAAGTTGAAGATTCTTTGAAAAGCTCAAATCTGTTTAACCACTGTAGTGACATACATGTACGGTTGTACATAGTATGATCATAGAGATGGTATGATCTAACCCCTGCAGTTTCCATGCAACCAGAATGTACCCTTCACTGGTACAAAGATCAAGTATGGCTTTAGAAGACAGGCATGTTATACCACAGATGATGATTAAAGTTGTTCTTAATCAAAATGCACATGTAAACAACAAATACACAATGAAGTTACTGGACCTTGAAAGTTATGCAATATGAGATTTGTGGTGAAGATTTTTTCCAAACATCAACTTTTAATTTAACTTGTTATGATGGAGGTACAGTGTATAGTTCATATTTGATAGGTTCGTTTTATTTTGGAGAAGATTTTAGTGTATTGCTGTGTACAGTATGTAAACCTACAGGCTACGGTACATGCACTCCCTGCACTAATAATAACTGGTGAGAAGTGAAAAGTGCTTCAACAGACTTGTGACCAACAGTACACACTGTTTAATGATTTAACTCACAGGTGGCTTTTTCCCAACACAAACCATCAAATTCAAGGTTTAGTGATGTTCAGATGGAAATATGAAATTGTATTTAATCTAGGCTACACACAGTCATAGGGGCTGGTCCTTCATGGTACAGTACCTTGTATTTGGCAGCAGTTGTTTGTCCATGACACATTTGTGAGGGACTGTGTTACAGTTTGTGTCATCCTCAGGATGTGGGGGTGGAGGGGGGGGGGTTACTGGCTAAAAAACTTGAGGCATGTGTGACTGTACCATGGAGGAAGGAACTAGGTTGTACTAAGACAATAACTTTTGTTTATTGAATGAATGACACATTTTTGTACCTTATAAGTGTACAATGTAGTACGATATACATATAAAATGGTTTTAAGTGGGCATTTACTTTATTACACGTATGATTGGTATAAGGTTTCAGGCCTGATACTTCGCGAAGGCAACGGAGGCCTTTGCCTCCATGCCCTCTGGTCATTGCCTCGGTGCCCTTGAAACGCTCCAATGGAAATTTACAATTTCCTAATAGGGTGCCCTTTACCAAGGAGGAGATGCTTTGGTGCCCTTGCCCTGTAAAAAAACACCTAAGCATACAGGCCTGGGGTTTGCCCTTAAAGGGAAGGTACACGTTTGGTAATTAGTCAAAACAAATATTAACTTAAAAACTAACTTGGTACTGAGCATTGGAGAACTGTTGATAGTATAAAACTTTTTGAGAAACAGCTCCCTCAGTAGCATAGATTTTGAAATAGGGGTAATTTCTCACAATAAAAGACTTCTACATTGTAGCTAGAAGTCTTTATTCCTATCTGAAAGCACACAAATTCGTCCAACAAGGGTGTTTTTTTCCCCATCATTTTCTCCCAACTCCGATGACCAATTGAGCTCAAATTTTCACAGGTTTATTATTTTATGCATGTGTTGAGATACACCAAGTGAGAACACTGGTCTTTGACAATTACCAATAGTGTACCTTCCCTTTAACTTTTCCAGCAACTAGCCAGCAAGTTTCTCATGTTTTGCCAGGCTTTTCACTGGTCTGTTAAAATGTCAACATCTAGCATGGGACTTCATTAAGGGTTGTTGTCCTTAACTTATTTAAAGGCAGTGGACACTGTTGGTAACTGTTGAAGACTAGCCTTCATAGTTGGTGTATCTCAACATACATGTATGCCTAAACTAACAAACCTGTGAAAATTTGAGCTCAATCGGTCATCGAACTTGCGAGATAATAATGAAAGAAAAAAATTATCTTGTCACACGAAGTTATGTGCGTTTAGATGGTTGATTTCAAGACCTCAAGTTCTAAATCTGAGGTCTCGAAATCAAGTTCGTGGAAAATTACTTCTTTCTCGAAAATTCTGACACTTCAGAGGGAGCCGTTTCTCACGATGTTTTATACCATCAAACTCTCCCCATTACTCGTCACTAAGAAAGGTTTTACGCTAATAATTATTTTGAGTAATTACCAATAGTGTTCACTGCCTTTAATGGTCCCAACTATGGCACTAGTAGCCCAGTATAGCGATTCAAGACTAAAACAATGGAGCTTTATGCAGAACCAGAAAGATATGTTAATGCAGATTCTTCTCAAGTAGTCATCTTTTTAAGTGTATGTTTAAAATGTCAAGCGCAGGCTGAGTTCCCATTATGAAATTCAGGCTCAGGGCTTGGACTTTGGAGTGTGGTTTTGTTATCAACATCAAACCATTCCAGGTACCTACTGTTTAGACAAATTTATTGACCTCGCAGTGATTACATTATTTGGGAGTGTTATCAAGTCCCTATGAAGTACCATTTAAATTCCTGCCCACCCAGTAAAATAGGGGGCCTACTCATCCTCTCAACCTTTGGGAATAAAACTCAATTATTTGGTGATAATGATGAGGTTTTCAGGTTGTAACGCAGTTGTTTAGTTTAAAATCATATCTGATGAAGGACATGAAGCTGTTATTGCAATGATACATTTTTCAAATGTGATTTTTAAGCGCTAGCAGGACCATGTACAAGGCCTTGTTTTATCTACATATTTTAGACTAACACAAGTATCTCTGTCCTTTATCCTGTCGTCTTCACACAAGTAAATTGACATACACGTGTTGTACTGTGATGCGCACACCCTACGAAGTGTTAAAGGCAGTGGACACTAATGGTAATTGTCAAAATCTAGTCTTCTCACTTTGTGTATCTCAACATGTACATGAAATAACAAACCTGTGAAAATTTGAGCTCGATTGGTCATTGGAGTTGCGAGATAACTATGAAAGAAAAAAACACCCTTGTCACACAAAGTTGTATACTTTCAGATGCTTGATTTTGAGAACTAAAGTTTAGAACTTGAGGTCTCGAAATCAAATTCGTGGAAAATTACTTCTTTCTCAAAAACTACACCACTTCAGAGGGAGCCGTTTCTTACTTAGGTTTTATACTATCAACCTCTCCCTATGACTAGATTACCAATTCAGGTTTTATGCTAATAATTATTTTGAGTAATTACCAATAGTGTCCACTGCCTTTAAATTCTCCCTGATATTCATGTAGTAGCCTAAGCACAAATAGCATTAGACCTTAGATACGATCTATTTTAGATACAGTACAATGGGGCTATGGTAGAGCTCCGGCATGTTAATCTGGAGGTCGTCAGTGGCTCAGGTCCTGCAGTAGTAAAAGTTTTGGGCCATTTATTTGTCTGCAATTATCCCAATTCCATTTTAATACAAGGATTGTGTTTGCTATATTCGTACCTTGGTGCATTACAATATAAAAGGCTAAATCCATGTACCTTTATTATGTAATGTAGGTCAGCTGAGTATTTGTAATTTAGGGATCTTTAGAATGAATAAATGTTGACAGTCCTTGAAGTTCTTGGCAGTACACTGCTTTTGCAAATGCCTTTTGCCTTAAACTAAAGTAATCATTTCATACTGCAGTACCCCGTGACCATTTTGTGAAATATTTTCTGATGTATGCGATACTGTTTTCATCAATCAATCAGTTCAATATTCTTCCTACATTAGTCTGATTTCTGATTTGTTTGCACTTGACTTGGGAAAAATCAGAAAAACGAATTACATTCCTATACACTATTTGTATGGTCAGCCCTTTTACTCGAAAAAAAAGAGTTTTTTTTCAACAAATGGCCAGATATCATGTCTGTATCAAGGAGAAAGCATTTAAGGTAATACTTGGTCTCTAAATTGTTTTGTTTTTATTTACAGAAAGCTCAGCTGGGATTAGTAAGCATGAAAGAGGATTTTTCCTCTTACCTTACAACCGTGTTCTTTTCTTTATCAATTGTGTTCAAGGCAGAATGAGATTATCTTAGAATACTTTCAAAGTGGTTCAGATAACGGCAACGATAACCACAACAAACTAAAGCTTTCAGAGTATGTGTGGAGATCTAGATCAGTTAAAATGTCTCCAGATATTTTCTGTATGAGTTCCAGGACTTCTCTTCATAACATTGTAAACTCCAAATTTGTATGACGACAGAATGCTTTTTGGAGTAAGTGGCCTCGAATATACGCGTTTTATCAGCGCTAAAATTTGTTGCACGTTTTTTTCATGCAAGGTACAATGTATGTAGAGCTCTGTTTTACACATGAGAGCTTTAGCCAATCAAACCATGAACACCGTGACGAACCCCTTTCCTTTATGATAAGTGCACTAGGTTAAATTTTATATGCATTCTACACATCACACAGGACCAAGGTCTTTACATACAAATGTCCCATCTAAATGATTGGTACACACTATTTAGCAATTAGGCCTAATGGTTTAAAATGTCTCGTTGAAGGACAAAAATGTCACGACTGGGACTCGATCCCACATTATGCTGTTCAGAAACACCAGGGCCCCATTTCATAGAGCTGCTAAACGGTAACAATTTTATTTGCTTGACGTTGCAATAAAAAATTGCCTTTTATAAACCTATGTCACTCAGAAGTAATGTAGTTTTCAAGAAAGATGTAAAGAGGTAACGTACACATCTGCCTGCTAGAGACAAAACAGGAAGCACTCTGCTGTATTCATCAATTCTCCTGACATTTATTTTAAGATGAAGGAAGGAACAAAAAAGGCTGTGCTCTTCAAAAGGAGGGCAATTTAATTTGTCACCATGGTTTTAAAATAAAATGCTATTAACAGAGTGTAGGCGAGGTGATGTGTCAGAGGCTGGTGGTGACATGTTGGGAATAAATAACCTACGGATACTTGTAAAGGGATTAGATAGATAGTGTTAAAGGAACGTTGAATAATTTGATCGATTCTTTTTTTTTTTAAATCACAGATTTACATAAAACTGACAGGGTCTAATGATGATGAAATTAGAAAACATTCCTTGAAATATTTCGGTATAAAATGTAATAATTGATGAGAAATAAAAAATCTCATTTCGCGTTTGGAGCAAGTGTCTAGATATTTGAGTTTTATCATTTTTTTTTGCATCGGTGTCATGCAAAATGTGTAATAAGTTTTCCACTACTTTCTTGTGACCCAGATTGTGTTGAAGGGGGATAAGTGGACATACTCTAGGGTCTTGTGTTTGTTTTTCTAAATCCTTCAATACCCTCATTGCCCAAGTGCAGGATTCTGAAGGTTTTGAGCAAAAAAAAAAAAAAAAAACCTGACGGGAAAAAAAATTGAGTATACTCGATATTGATTTGATATATCGGTTATCGAGGGACGTTAACACATAATTGATCAAATATCAAACATGTAAACCAGGGACCCCAGTGCCAGAGCACCTAAAGTAAATCACAAACTTCTGTCACAAAATGATTTATACCGATTTGGGCTAATACATTGTAGGTATTTACAAAAGGAGTTCAGGGTGTAGAAGGATTTGGGCACTTGAGGTTTATGACAACTTTAATTGAAGGATATAGAAGGATTTGGGCAGTATGTTTACCCATAGAGCAATTTACCTAAGGGTCTAGTCTGTTAGGGTTAATCATTTTTAAAGCATAAAGGTACAAATGTAGGTGTTGGTTGGAGATTAGATTTTGGTAGCGTACATGTACAAGTTTATTTATCAAGGCTAAATTAAATGCATTCAAATAAATTGAAAACATTTTCCTTTATGTGTGCATGTTGTTGCTTTATATTTATGATTGATTGACAAAAAATCAACTAGAGAATTGATGGAATTTGTTTGTGATTATGTGATGCATTCCTACGAAGACTGCTGGATTAATAAAGTATCGGGTATGGCAAGTTCAAGTATGTACAGTGCATGAACTCTCTGGGCATGAAAGAATTTGACATTATGTCTGTCGTCTGACATTAACATTTTGGTCTTCTTGAAGTACAGTAAGCAAGTAAAATTTGACTTTAAATATTTTGTTAGTTTAAAATCGTTCAGGCAACACATTTTGTATCAGATATTGATAGCTATTAAAATTGATGCCTTGTAGTCAATTCTATTCAATTAATTTGTTGTCCATTAAAAAAATAAAAATGGATATTTACAGGTTTAAACATTGTTACAAACAAAACACTTTAAAAATACAGGTATAATAATAGTTAACTAGATTTACACAATCTAATCTTACAGCGAGAAAAAAAAAAGTGAAAATTTTAAGAAAACCGGCAAAAATAAAGATAAATGCGATTGCTGGTCCTGCGAATGCTTCGTGCGATGCGAATTTTATTGCATCACAGAGGGAAATGGAGCGTGTATCGATTGTTGCGTCACCAAAATTCACTTTGCATTCGCATTCGCAGGAGGTATGAATTGGGCTTTACTCGTTACCAAGTAAGGTTTTATGCTAATAGTAGGTTTGAGCAATTACCAATAGTGTCCACTGCCTTTAAGAGTCCCTTGGCTTTTTCTCTCACCCCTTTTACTGTAATGTCATATGATCTGTCAATTTACATTCAGTCCACATGGGATAAACAGGGTTTGGATTTACATAACATAACATAACAATTAAAATTTACAAGGCACTTTTCCATCAAGATCATGGCGCACAAATTGTAGTTGCTGGATAAATAAAACAATGCTGCATACAAATGCTATACTTTCGTTGAGAGTTTAATTGCAATTGTATTCAGTGTTTTGGATTTACATACAGTTCTCATATCGAGTTGATAACTGGATATTCTCTATCCACATTGTAGACCAAGTTGACAAACAGAAAGAGTTAATCAATAGTATTCTAGAAAGGATAGTTTATGGTTTACACAGGAAGGTGTTATTGATTGGTTTTATCAAAGCAGTTGGTTCCTGGTTGTGTTTATAGGTTGCGGAAACAAAACAACAGTGATATTTTTTAGAAAGTGGGGCGTTTTAATACCCTTAAAAATCATTAATTTTGTCATAATTTTGTCCATAACAGGCCAGGATAGCAATTTTTTTTGCAACAATACTATTTAAAACTAGTGTATTTTCACACTTGGCTTGCCCTGTGTTACATGGGATTAGGTGGCAATTCTATAAACAAAACGGCAAGGCCTTTAAATGTTTTGTACTTTTCTATTACTCATCTACTGCGTTAGCGTTCTAGTGTAGCCTACAATTATGTACATTGTTTTGCCATTTGATGGATAAAAGTTTTGCAATAAATCCTTGCCGTTAAATTTGTTTATTTATTGTCCTTTCTGTTTTATTCTTTGCGCAGTCTCTTCAGAAACTTGCTACACAATTTCAGCAGAAGCGAGATTTCCCAGGACCGATTGAGGACCAGTCAGGAAATGCACAACAAAGGTAAGAGCCAACAGAATAAAAAATAATTCTCTGAATGAATATTGTTCTGTTACAATCATTATAAACGGTCTGTTAAATGTTAAGTTGTTTTGAGCACCATTTTCAAATCACTCCATTTTAATAGCAAATTAACTATAACAGAGGATTCGAACTGCCGCTAGTCGCCGGGCAATCTGGGTGGTTTAGTTGGTATGACACTTCTCTAGAATCGCAAAGGTTGTGGGTTCAAATCCCACTCGATTAATATGCCTGTGATTTTTTTTTACACAACTTGGGTAAGTACTGAATATTCAGTGCTATTACACGTTGGTGTATTGACCCCTTGCATGCGTATCACACGCAGCGACCAATGCCACGCTCACCATGTTGGTGGGCAGTTAGGTTTACGTGTATTAACGCTGCGTCGCCTAAAATGCTCACTTTACTGCATAACGCGCAGCATAGAGTTTAAATAAAAACGCACAGTGAAATGGGTCAATATGGATATTTAACCAAAATTAATATTCTTTAT
The DNA here is from genome assembly GCF_032118995.1 of Asterias amurensis. Taxonomy (NCBI): domain Eukaryota; kingdom Metazoa; phylum Echinodermata; class Asteroidea; order Forcipulatida; family Asteriidae; genus Asterias; species Asterias amurensis. Next base: position 15,740,884 of record NC_092651.1, on the reverse strand, counting down.
CCCCGATGCAAATTTAACATCTATTAAAGGCAGTGGACACTATTGGTAATTACTCAAAATAGTTAGCATAAAACCTTACTTGGTAATGAGTAATGGGGAGCCGTTGATGTAGTATAAACATTGTGACGTAGTTTTCGAGAAAGAAGTAGTTTTCCACGATTTTGATTTTGAGACCTCACATTTAGATTTTGAGGTCTCGAAATCAAGCATCTCAAAGCACACAACTTCGTGTGACAGGGGTGTTTTTTCTTTTGTTATTATCTTGCAACTTCGATGACCGATTGAGCTCAAATTTTCACAGGCTTGTTATTTTTGTTGTTGAGATGTACACCAAGTGAAAAAAATGGTCGTTGTTAAGTTACCAATAGTGTTCAGTGTCTTTAAATTAACACTTGAGTATGTTGTTCTCCCCCAAACACCTCTAGACATTTTCACAAGTTACTGTCTGATTTAATTTATCCCTGATGATTTCTACCTCCATGTCCCCGAGAAGGATTGGAATAAATGTAATGTTCAACAATTTAACAAACATTTTCAAGCGGTTCTTGGAATATATCTTGATAGTCTTAGATGGTTTTGTCAGGATCACTTCACCTTTCTTAGTGGAATATTTCACATCCTGTTATGGTGCCCTTTCAATCCAGACAGTACAAAACAAGACATTAGGAGACGTTGTTATCACGTAGGCTTCTCGCCCACTAGCAATGTCCAATAATAACTCTTCATCATGTACTTTGAGCGCTTCTGAGCACTTTTGAGTGCAGTCACTTTAGACAGAGATTTGCTGAAGGAATGGAGTAGCTTTGGTTTTCTCAACAGTTCAGTTTCAAGTCAACATGGCTTTATTGTACCAAAGAACAATAAATATATAAAAGCAAACAAATCATCTTCCAATCCGTCAGGCATCATCTCTTGAATCCTTCAAAGCCAAGTTAAAACTCATTTTGCTTTTATGCTAAGCCAAGTTATTACACATAAATTTGTGTTTATTCGTAGAAACTCTGTACAGTACAGCTCTTTGTAACTTTTGTAAAAGGTGCTTTGTAAAAATTGGTTATTATTACACATGACACTAGTCAGAAGACCAAAATGCAAATCAAGATTATTTTGAGAAAGATTTCACCTCAAAGTAATTTTGCATCAGACAGAGATTTATGGAGCAGCTTCGGTTTTTCTCAATTCAATTCAGCTCATTTTCAAGTTAATGTAGTTTATTGTACCCCAAAATAATAAATAACGAAAAGCAAACAAACCCTCTTCCAATCTGTCAGGCTTCATCTCTTGAATCATTGGAAGACATGATAAAACTCATTTTGCTTTTAAAATAATTATTAATATGCTAAGCCAAGTTGTTACACATGAATTTGTGTTTATTCGTAATACTCTGTACAGCTCTCTGTAACTTTTGTAAAAGGTGCTTAAAAAAGATGATTTCTTTTAACACAATGACACTGTTGTCAGAAGACCAAAATGCAAATTTTGAGAAACATTTCACTTCGAAGTAATGTGATACTGGAAAAATATATCACAGCAGGTTTTATGGCCCAAAAATAGAACAATGTGTATTCAATTGAAACAAATTGCTCAAATTGCTGTGCCTGAACAGATTTGTATTATTCCACGTAGCCAAAATGAATTCATGTCTTTAAATGAAGGAAAAGTCAATTTGAAACCTGAAACTCAAATGGAGGTTGTAAAGTGGTATTTCAAGTGTTTCTGGGGACTGTAACATGGAGGTAAATGGACATTCTGTGCCAAGTATTCAGACCTTTGGGATATAATGGTGGCAAAGAAGCAGGCCAACAGCTTTCAAGCATTGCGTGTTTTTATCACAAATGTCAAGTTGTCTGGTACCAGGGGTTCGTTCCACTCGCCCAAACGTTGCCAACAGTTGCGCACGTTCGCCAACAATTTCAAGTGGAACGAGTTGTTCGCTGCCACCGTTGGCGAACGTTGGCAACTTTAGGCGAACATACTTCGGAGGTGTTGGCGAGTGGTTTTTAAAATGGCGGACAAGCATACGGTACTATTTCTTTGTCACAAACATAATTACATTGTATTTTCGGTGGATGATAATGCAGATTTGGAATAACAAAGTCAATTAGTTGATGTAATGATGTCAAAAAGAGGACTATTGCAGCAAAATAAAGTAAAAAAAAAACTACGTATGGTGCGCGCCATCTTCATTTCAGGGCGCCGCCATATTGACATCGCGTATACGCACTAATCGTTCAAAAGATCAAAAACGTTTGCGCGAACAGTTGCGAGTCGTTTGCGCGAGTGGAACGCACCCCTGGCTATCTATTGTCGATAAAACCATTTATTTAAGCGACCCCCCCCCAAAAAAAAAACAATCGGGGGGGGGGGGGGGGGGGTCATGTTTACTATAAATTATATTTCCCCTTTCGCTGCACAAAGATACAGTGTGTACAAATTAATAAAGTGTCTTTCCCAAAGGGCCATTTTTCCAATTGTGATTTTAATTTTATTGTCATTGGACAAAAAGTAAATGAATTAATAAACGCCTGTTGCGTTTGAGGCTGAATAACAAGAGGATGATAATGATTGAATGAACAGGTACTCTTTTAAACATGTAGGATTTATCATCCATTGATTAACGTGGAAAGAGAAAGATCAGATCGAGAGCCGCTGGGGTCGAAATTGTGCGTATTTATGGTAGTCAGCAGGGCTAGTAACTCAGGATGTTTAGTAGCCCTGATGAAATTTTGGTAGCCTGAAAAACACATTCATCTGGAGTCAATGGCACAAAATGGTAAATTTGTCAAATTGGTCAAGTATTTCATTTTACAAAAGAGCACAGTTCATGATGTTGATTTTTGCTTTATTTGTCCACTAACCCGTCGGGCTATCAAACTGGAAAAATGAGTAGCCCAGCTGTAAATCTGGTAGTCCCGGGCTAGCGGGCTAGTGGCTATTTCAACCCCTGAAAGCGGATCTTATTAAAGGCAGTATTAATTGTCAAAGACTAGCCTTCACAGTTGGTGTATCTCAACGTATGCATAAAATAACAAACCTGTGAAAATTTGAGCTCAATTGGTCATCGAAGTTGCGTGATAATAATGAAAGAAAAATAACCCTTGTCACACGAAGTTGTGTGCGTTTACGTAGATGGTTGATTTCGAGACCTCAAGTTCTAAATCTGAGGTCTCGAAATCAAATTTGTGGAAAATTACTTCTTTCTCGAAAACTATGGCACTTCAGAGGGAGCCGTTTCTCAAAATGTTATATACCATTAACCTCTCCTCATTACTCATCACCAAGAAAGGTTTTATGGCAATAATTATTTTGAGTAATTACCAATAGTGGCAACTGCCTTTAATTAAAATCACCTTTCTCTTACATGAATAATACGAATAAGTAAAAATAATATTGTTTGAAGAGCCCAATAATCTGCAGTGATTAAATCCAGTATGTAATCTGCCACTTCATCATGACTGTGGACTCACTTGTGAATCACCTGGATAAACATAGAGAGGAAATGTCATCAGACTTTAAAAATAAATCAGGATGTTAAAACACTGACTATTTCCCAGGAGTCACATAAAAAACACTGTGTACATTTTCACAACGTTTACCCATGCGTGGGCAGAGAATGATTTCCCATGTAAAGCAGAGCAGAATGCTACACAAAATGTTTGGATTGCTACTCGAAATCAACCCTCTGCTACTCAATATTATTGGCATTCACTGGGCACAAAATAAGTTCAGTCTAAATTTCTTGCTAGATGCATTGTTGGCTGAAATCATGCTATTCGTGGTAACTTAATGTACAGTGTACTGTACATTTACAGTTAGAGGTGTTTAATTTGTTGTGTTCAGCCTCCTGCCATTCAAAAATCAAAAATGATTTTTTTAAATAATAAGTGACTTAGTTATGGAGAGCCAATTCGCTGAAAGATTTTTGGATTTGATATGAGTTGAAATGTTTTTTTATTCACAATTAGAAAAGTGTTTGTGGCCAGAGGGTGAATTAAAACATAAACATTAAAAAACTTACAATACAAAAATGGAAATGAAACTAACAAGAAAAAAAAGTGATCTTTAGCAAATCAAAATTACAATTTAGACAGGACAATTGTAAAGAAACAATTATTTTAGAAAAAGAGTATTAAATGCGGTGTTCACGTTAAGGGTTGGGTGTATCCGACAGACGTGTATTTTGAGCAACAGTGACATCATTAGTGCGGAGTGCTATTACCGTCGTTTCCATCGTAAAGTGTATGGGGGCGTTGACACTTAGTGCTGCAGGTTTAAGTATAAAATTGTAGTGTGTTTAAGATCTCAGGAAGTGATTCATCCAACTCTGCTGCACGTTCATGTTAAAAAGTTATTATGTGGAGGGGAACTTCACTTAACAAGTAGATTAAAGGTACAAACAGCACAGATTCATTCAGATTATGCGGATTAAGTTATCATGTACAAAGGCGAGTGAAATGTGAAAAAAATACAGTGCTTCCCGTCTTCTGCGTCCTATACATCCAATGATGCCGAGTTGGATATGGGACGGAGATGTGCTTTTTTTTTCTGTATTCCACGACCGCGCTTGTGATAACGAATTTATCTTCCAGCCTCATTAAATCAACCTGACAAATATACACGAACAAAACGTACAGTGCAAAAATTTAAAAACTGGGAGTAGGTTATGGTTTGATTGGAGCATTAGGTCTACTGCTAACCCTGAAAGATAAAGTGTATTAGGCCACATAAAAAAAAATTGTTGATCGTCCTGCCCGACCATTCAAAACCCCCCGACCCCATTTTTATTCTATTTTTTGTAATAATAAAAAACAACCTTTTCAGCTGTTTACTTCCTCAAAATGTACAGGTTTGAAAAGATGTTTAAAGAATGTTTTTTTTCATGTTGGCAAAGCAAGAACAATTCTGCAAATATTTACCTGGGCTACACTGTGCTTAGTTGTTTGAAAAAATTTACAGAAAATGTCATCTAGGAGTTAAATTTGTTTGAAAAAACTATTGAAAACATCAAAAGCACACAAACCCTCCGTTTTATAGTGATTGTGATGATTTCTTTATTCTTGATCAACCATTTTTGTTTTTTATGATGGCCTTATGTAACCAATGAAATTATCAAATTTGAAGCATTGCATGGTGACATATCAATGTACTGTATTATTTGTGTTGTGTTAACACTATGTGTGTATCTACTTGCCAGGTAGAGTTTGTATTCTACTACCCAGAACATCTGCTCCGCGGTAGTAGAATAAAGCAAGACAGTTCTCTAAAGAACAAACTCTACCTGGCCAGTAGATATGGTGTTACCACAAACCAAATATACATCAAAACTCTTCTTGGAATGTACATTGTAAACATGATCAGTATGTTGTTGTTTAGGTAGGAACAGCAAGAAATGGCTTTCTACGGAGAAACAACTTAATAAATACTGATTTCTGGTGTAAAATTACAAATAAATCATGAAATTGGGCCTGTAAACCTTTTATTATTATCAAATGATTTGTTTTATTTCATATCAGGCTTATTTTGATTCAATGTTATGATCAAAATAACCAATTGCTATTTCTCTGACTTTGACAGTAGTCCCGACCATTTTTTTCTGCTGGTTCATATATGTATGGTTAAGCCACAATACAACATTACTCTTGATGAAAATAATAATTTTATTTTGTATCCCCATAAAGATTTCCTGTTATTATTAATTTTAAAATGAACACTTCCTGTTTACTAGTGTAAAACCAGACTAGTGAATGGGCACGTTTATTGATTACAATTCTGAGAATTAATTAATTAGTTGTTTAAATGATGGGTAAATCAATACTATCATCGTGCCATAAGCCTGGTTGGGGGCAGATTTAAAATCAATCAAAAAGTGTCTGCTAAAAGATAGAATCTGCTCGCGTCATGAAGAAGCCATGAAAAAGCCTGCGAGCACATGTGTATCATGTCTATCCGAATTGTTATGACTTCGTATTCATCATGACTTTTCAAAAGTGATGTTTGTTTTCAGAAATGATGACTCTTTTCCATGGGATGTGAAACTTCACAAATTGTTACTTTCTGTTTTACGATCGTTTATTTCCAAATGGGTTAGAATTTGTTTAATTTTTTCCCTCATAATTAACAGCCTCAGTTTAAAGGCACTGGACATGTCCCAACATGCATAAAATAACAACCCTGTAAAAATTTTGGCTCAACTGGTCATCGAATTTGCAAAAGAATAATGAAAGAAAAAACATCCTTGTTGGATTACTTTGTGCGCTTTCAGATGCAAAGTCAACATTGAAGGCTTCAGCTGAAGTCTTTTGATTATTTGGGTGAGAAATTACCTCGATCACAAAAACTAATTTACTTCAGGGGAGCCGTTTCTCACAATGTTTTATACTATCAACAGCTCTCCATTGCTGGTTACCAAATAAGTTTTTACGAGTAGTCCAAATGTGTCCAGTGCCTTTAAATTAGCAGAATTACCATGTCATAAGATTCGAACTGCCTCTAGCTACTGGGCAATCCCGGTGGTCTAGTTGGTATGACTACGTCCATGTACATGTAGTATGACCATAGAGCAAGGAACAGACACTGCTCTAGATTTGCAAAGGTCATGGGTTCAAATCCCACCCGAGTAATTTATGGGTGCGCTTGTTTAGCTCCCCTGGGTCGACCCCGGTGTGTGGCGTGTTTTTTTTCCAGGCAGGCGTGTCCAGATAGTTACCCACGTTCGTCCTGGATCACCCTAAATGACTACGGGTAATGTTTTTCACAGAACTCGGGAAAGTTCTGAATGTACAGTGCTTCATATGGGTAAAAACCAAAATGAATATTCTTTATCCTCGATGCAAATTTAATATCTTGTATCATTGATATTTCCCTCACATCTTGTCTTGACTGTCTTCTTGTAGTAGTAACTTTTTACTTGGGGGTCATTCAACCCAAGACCTGAGGAAGAAAAAGTGATGATAAGTAGCTCTACGCACTGCGTAGCTGCCGTTACCGTGGCAACTCTGTCTTGTTTCCTTTTTATATGCTCGGGTTAAGTGAGATTTGAAGTCTTGACAGAGGATACGAGGATTGATTTTCAGATATCATTATGGTCATTAAAGGAACACGTTGCCTTGGTTTGGACGAGTTGGTCTATAAAAAAGCGTTTGAAACCGTTCGTTATGAAATGTATATGGTTGGAAAGATGTTTTAAAAGTAGAATATAATGATCCACACAAGTATCACTCAAAATTGCAAGGTTTTCATTATACGTCGCGAAGTAACACAGTCGGCCGTTTAAATAGGAATCAACTTTTTGACTCCGAGAAATGGCCGACCGTGTTAGTTGACGAGGTAAAACGAGAACCATGCAATTTGGAGGCATATTTGTGTAGATCATTGTATTCTACTTTTACAACGTCTTTCTGACCATAGCAATTTTATAACAAACGGTTACAAACGCTTTTCAAAGACCAACTCGACCGATCCAAGGCAACGTGTTCCTTTAATAGCCAAGGATTGTTATCTTTTGAGTGGACTGGAATGATTTCCCATGATGTATAGGAGAACAAAATGCCATGCAAAATGTGCCAGTTGCTACTAAAAAATCATATTATTGCTATTCAAAATAAGCGTGCTGTGCACTAAATTTGTTCAGTAACATTACATTTGTTTGAGTAATAACCAATAGTGTCCACTGCCTTTAATACGAAATGAGCCAGTTACACGCATGTTAATCTATATGTACAATCCTTTTAAAAAATACAGAATAGATGCTAATTTTTGCATCGGGGATAAATAATTTTTAAAATAGTTTTTTTTACCCATACACCGAACTGTATACCCCTCCTGTCCCGAGTTCTGTAAACAAAATTTTACAGGCGAATCACTGGAGGGGGATTTGAACCCACAACCTTTGCATTCAAAATGCCTCTATCCACTGGGCTAGCTTGGTGGTCTAGTGGTAAGACATCTACTTCAGCAATGCAAAGGTCATGGGTTTGACGCACTGACAAATTTATAGTTTGGATGACAGTCAAAATCGAAATACCAATATTGTACATTCGATTGTAAAATCATTATTTACCTCACAGGATTTGAGGCATTACATGGTGAGGTATTAATGTACATTTGGTTTGCGGTAACACCATGTGTGTATCTACTTGCATGGTAGAGTTTGTTCTCCTGACGATGACTCTAGAGCAAGCTAGTCGAATCATTGAGACCAATTCAGAACTGACTCTGCGGAAGTTCAGTTAATTACGATCCTATAAGCTACAGTAGTAGTCCAGTCTATTTTCTATACCATCCGCCCTGGTAATATTTAAAAGCAGGACTGTTCTTTTCAGAACAGAGAAGTCTCCCAAACATCCGATAAATCTACTCCACGGCAGTAGAATACATAGCAAGACAGTCCTCTAAGAACAAACTCTACCTGGCAAGTAGATACACGCAAACCAAATATACATAGTTTACCCTCTCAAGTGAAATGTCTGTTTAGCATTCATGAGCAAAAGCTTAACATGGTGGTTCAAGTGCAAGTCGTTTTTGGTTCAGAGTTGTTGGGTTCAATGACACTGAGTGCATTTAATTATCAAAATAGATTTTGTAGGAAATTAACATCTGTTTTCGTTGGTCGTATGAACATACGTTGTGTTTGTTTGTTTTTTATCCTTGTTGATTGTTTACAAAAAATAATCCATACAGAAACCTTGCAGTGGCGCTTCATAATGTGTTCATGAGTCCTTGCTCTTCATGAGTGCTATACAATAATGTACGGTGTGTAAAATAGATGTACTTGAGTAGTTTTTACTACAATTAAAGGGAAGGTACACCTTTGGTAATTGTCACAGACCAGTCTATTTGTTATTTTATGTTGAGAAACACCAAGTGAGAAGACTGGTCTTTGACAATTACCAAAGGTGTGTGTGAACTTTTGCACGCGATGGTTTGTTTTCTTCATGATGATGTTTCCATCTGGTGACCTGTGAGATACAAATGCCATCGTTGGGGGAAATTCTTAGGAGCAACAGTTGATCACTGTGGAATCTCCCTTTTAATTTGTTTGTTTATACATGTATAACAATCTCAAATTTTGGCATCGGCACTGAATTACATGATAGTGCACTGTTTCATGAGTTCTTTCTACAATCCCGGCCAAAATGCTTTGGCCAGCCATTCCTAACGTTATATAAAACAATTCAATGTGCACTTCCCATTCACAATAAGAAATTTGTCCCCCGCCTCCCGCCCCCTGCTCAATGTTGACTGTAACCCAGAAGACAATCGGCAATTGGAACCAACATTGAAAGGGGGCAGGGGGGCCCAACGAGATATGGCCTGATAATGTAGTCACAGCTAGGCCTTGGTGCCCTTGAAATGCTCCAGTAGTAATTAACAATTTCCTCATGGGGTGCCCTTTACCAAGGAGAAAATGTCTTGGTGCCCTTGCCCTTTTAAAAACGAAGCATACATGTAATTGGCCTGTGACGGGTTCGATTTACCGGTCGGAAAGTGAATAATTATCACAATTTCCCTTGAACCCAGTCATGTCATGCTCCTGTGTTTTAGAGGTTGATTGTTTTTGTCAGCATAATGTGGTATTGTTTCACTCTGTGGAAGTTTATACTCAAGTACTTCCTTCCCCGTGGTTGTAAAAAAAACATGGCGCTTCCCTTTGTTCCAACAGCACTAATAATATTAAGTTTCCACTGAACGCAGTGTTCAGTTACACAGGTTTCAAGTACATACTTAGTGTCCTAGTTATGAATCCTTGCCTACAAGAGGCTTTGTGACCATAGAGAGCAATGACAACTTTTTGTTCATTTTCATTTTCGAGTAATTCTTTTTGATAGTTTCACTTTGTACTAATAAAAACCACCATATATCCTGAAAACAAATATTGAGAGCTTTGATATGCCTAGGGATGTGATAAAGTGCATGAATAAATAATATTATACACATAATTCACTCAATTCATAATGGCTTTTAAAGGCAGTGGACACTATTGGTAATTGTTCAAAATAATTATTATCATAAAACCTTTCTTGATTATAAAACACTGTGAGAATCATTTTGCTCTGAAGTGGAGTAGTTTTCGAGAAAGAAGTAATTTTCCACGAATTTGATTTTGAGACCTCAGGTTTAGAATTTGAGGTCTCGAAATCAAGCATCTGAACGCACACAACTTCGTGTGACAAGGGTGTTTTTTCTGTCGCTGTTATCTCTCAACTTCGACGACCGATTGAGCTCAAATTTTAACAGGTTTGTTATTTTATGCATGAGTTGAGATGCACCAATTGAGAAGACTAGTCTTTAACAATTACCAATAGTGTCCAGTGTCTTTTAAAAGCAATAAACCTTCTTCATACATGGAACTTTTTCATAGTGACCACGAGTCGAATTTTGGGGAAAGTTACATGTTTAGGCATGAATTTTTTGTCTTTTGTACGTTTAATATGTGATCAGCCACTGGCATAAACGTGTGTTATCTGCATTGTGTAACTGATTAAAGGAACACGTTGCCTTGGATCGGACGAGTTGGTCAAAACAAAAGCGTTTGTAACCGTTTTTTATAAAATGCATATGGTTGGAAAGATGTTTTAAAAGTAGAATACAATGATCCACACAAGTTTGCCTCGAAACTGCGTGGTTTTCCTTCTACTGTGCGAACTAACATGGTCGGCATGAATTTTTTGTCTTTTGTACGTTTAATATGTGATCAGCCACTGGCATAAACTTGTGTTATCTGCATTGTGTAACTGATGAAAGGAACACGTTGCCTTGGATCGGACGAGTTGGTCAAAACAAAAGCGTTTGTAACCGTTTTTTATAAAATGCATATGGTTGGAAAGATGTTTTAAAAGTAGAATACAATAATCCACACAAGTTTGCCTCGAAACTGCGTGGTTTTCCTTCTACTGTGCGAACTAACATTGTCGGCCATTTATGGGGGTCAAAATGTTGACCCCCATAAATTGCCGACGTGTTAGTCGACAAGGTAAAAGGAAAACCACGCAATTTCGAGGCATGTTTGTGTGGATCATTGTATTCTACTTTTACAACATCTTTCTACCCATATGCATTTTATAAAAAACGGTTACAAACGCTTTTCAAAGATCAACTCGACCGATCCAAGGCAACGTGTTCCTTTAACTAATCCTTAATCAGATTACATGCATGGATCATGTCAAAACAGAGAGAGACCTGTTTAATACATTCACCATGGGATCAAGATTATTAGCGTAGTATTGACTAAAAGAGAGGCATGCTACCCTATGTACACAGAACAAAATTAATTTCTTTCTCAATAAGCCAGTCTTTCGTTCCAACAGCACAAATGCCAAATAGTTTGGGAAACTAGAGGAAATGGTCAGTTTTAACATAACTGCTCGGAGGAAAAACCTCAATGGGAATAAGCTTTAAAGGGTGTATGTACTAACTTTTTGTAGGACAAAAAACACAATGTCCACAGATTTACACTAAACTTACACAGTTTGAAGATAATGATAGTAGAAAGCTCCCCTGAAAATATTACGAGCTGAGGTGCTGTAGTTTTTGGGTAATGAGTAAAACAATGTCATGAAAATAATTTTCGTCTCATGAGACCAAAATTATTTTAAGCATTTACAAACGTATTTTCATTTAATACATTGTTTTACTCATTTCTCAAAAACTGCAGCACCTCAGTAAGTAATATTTGAAGGGAAGCTTTCCACTATAATTTTCTTCAAACCTTGTAAGTTTAATGTATTGAAAAAGTACCCAAATCCTTTAATGCAACTGAAAACCCAATCTACATACTGTACATGTACAAGGTTCTGGTCTGAGGTGGGATTCGAACCAGGGCCCAATTTCATAGAGCTGCTTTTGCGTGGGTAATACTGTAGCAGAAATAATTGTTTCATTGTCAATATACATGATCAAGAATTATTGTTAAAATGCTGTGCTATAGTACCTTAAAAAAAAAAAAAATGACAATCTCGGTAATACAATGCCTCACAATGTTTTCATTGTGTACAAGGCATGACCCACTTTGGATTGTATTTTCAGTGCAGATAATGTAGACCTTGAAAATGTACACACTAGTCTATCACACAGATGGTAACACAACACTGTACATACATTACGAGAGCTAACTAATGATGTATGTCTATGTTTTGTTCATTCATTTATATCATAATACCAGCCATACTGATGAGAGTAATTTTCCATGGTACATGTATGTTTTGTGACTCAACACAGGGACAGTTATTGACTTTTGAATCCCGGCGCTTCATACCACTTTGTGCCTGTCTGTGTTTTGAGAGAGTGAAAGGCTGCGTTACATGTATTTATCATCATGCGATTAAATGTTCATCTTGGGCAAACTTGTGCTGGATGTGAATACAAAGTACTTAGAACTGGATGTTTACATACATTATACAATGCATCCAAGCCTGCTGCAACCACTGGGTAGACATTAATTTGGGAATAATAGTGCGAGGACCTGGTCTGTACTGCGGAGTGACCAGGTTGCTGGCACTCCGGCTCGGTCCGTGCGTGTGAGCATTACGCAAGACGTCTTTTGATACATTAACAGCACATATGCGCATGTGTGTGAAGTGCCAATACTAAGATGATGAAAGCACAAACCAAGTTGTACACAATGTATGCTGGTTAGGGGCCATTTTATTTGCTCAGTTTACAGAGCCGGTCCTTTATTACTTGTTAATACATCCCCACATGATCAGGTGTTGACCAATCAGAGTCTGTGAGCTGTCCAAGATATATATTAATTCATAATGATTTATTATTCCCAATGTTTACACAACTTCATGAAGCACCAGCTTGTAGTTGTAGTGAACAATGCATACTATGGTTGCTGTGTACTTAAACAATGGTAGGAAACACTGATATAAATCCATGTCATGGCCTAAATAATTTGGTCTTACAGTCACAAATAGCTGTCGCACTTGTCTGTCTTTAAAAAGAAGAGACGCTTTTCAATTTTATTCAACTTTAAACTTTTACCAAAATAAATTAAATTACAATAATTATGATCTTATTGTTGGAACACAGTCTCCTTCATTGTGGAAGTTTATCAAATAAAATTTAATAAAGTTGATTTGAAGTATTTAGAAAGACCAATCCATGTAGGAAGTAATCCATGCTTGTGCTTGATTCTGTTTTGCTTTATTTATTTATTGTTACATGTAAGTTCATTTTGAGGGCTTTTGAAACTCCCTTTGATGACTTGTGATTCTAGTGGGATAACTTCCTTAAAAACATTTGTAAGTTAAAGTTGTTTTCTTTGACCTGTGACTGAGTCATGTTGATATAAAGTGAATTGATAAAAGGCAGTGGACACTATTGGTAATTACTCAAAATAATTGTTAGCATAAAGACTTACTTGTTAAAGGAACACGTTGCCTTGGTCGGGTTGGTCTATAAAAGCATTTGTAACCGTTTGTTATAAAATGCATATGGTGAGAAAGATAGAATACAATGATCCACACAAACATGCCTCGAAATTGCACCGTTGTCCTTTTACATCGTCAACAAACACGGATGGCCATTTATGGGAGTCAAATTTTTGACTCCCATAAATGGCTTACCGTGTTAGTTTGCGAAGTAAAAGGAAAACCATGCAATAGACTGCAAGTCTCGCGCGCACCGGAGCGAGAAAACACGACAACTAAAGAACTTAATTTTTTTTATGAATCAAATCTTTGCTTTAATTTATTCTTAATGCTTGTTTAAATTAGTTTTAGCTTTTTAAACAAACACAATTATCGCTTAAAGTCTATCTATAGACGAAAGTAAAACTCTGGGACAAGGATGTTTGTTTGATCTTAAATTTTTTGAAACCCCATTTGTAAATGTACGCCCGAATGTGAAACTACTCAAAGCTGGTTTATATGCGGACGCACGATGATCGCAAGGGCGTTAGATAAACGCGTGACGCAGTTTAAAGAGGAAGCCGACGCCTAAACGACCAATGAAAAAGCTTTTCACCCCGCGCGACCAAAACAAGCGTCTGTGTACGTTTCGTGATCGGAGATGGGCACAAATTCTTAATTTTTACCAAGTAACCTGACCTGAGGTCAAGTTTAAATATCGGTTTTTCTTCGTTATTATGTTGACTTTATTTTCATTTTCATATAAGATGTTAATTAGTATTACATTTTTAACAACATATGTCATTTTTATGGTCATAAACTACATTAAACTAAAGTAATGGACGAAACAAAATCTCCCCAACGTAAAACTCCATAAGGTTGGGACCACAATGGTCCCGGAAGTTCAAATCCGCGCGAGACTTGCACAGTCTATTTAGAGGCAAATTTGTGTGGATCTTTGTATTTTACTTTTAAAACATCTTTCTAACCATATGCATTATAAAAAAAAAAAACGGTTACAAAATTCTTTTTTAATAGACCAACTCGTGCGATTCAAGGCAAGGTGTTCCTTTAATGAGCAATGGAGAGCTGTTGATAGTAGAAAACATTGTGAGAAAAGGCTCCCTCTGAATTAACTTAGTTTTTGAGAAAGAAATAATTTATTTCTCACTAAAATAATTGTACTGATTCGAGACCATCGCTGAGGTCTCGAATTCAAGCATCTGAAGGCACACTACATGTGTGACAAGGGTGTTTTTTCTTCTTTTATTCTCTCATCATTACGATGACCAATTGAGTTAAAATTTTCATAGGTTTGGTGTTTTATGCATATGTTGAGATACACCAAGTGAGAAGATTTGTCTTTGACAATTACCAAAGATGTCCATTGCCTTTAAAAAAAAGTATAATTCTTGGAGCAATCTATTCACTCTCCATACTAACCAATCCCTGAAAGAGCAGCAGAATCAACAAGCCAAAGGGGAAAGAACTAAACAAAGAACTGACATTTGCAGCAACCGTTAAGGGATTGTTCTTTTGGAAAGTGATTTGGTTCGCTTAGTTTTCTGCAATCCCTAGCCTACTGTTTGTTCTTTGTATTTTGGTATGTCTGTAAGGTTTTCGTAATGTTGTTACACACTTCAAGTATTTTGTGGCTGTGTGTTTTTAAAGTTTTTAACGCCTGAATGAATAAATAAATAAATAACCGTAGTGAATAAAAGTTTTGCTTTATTCACCTGTTTACCTGTAGCGTTTGTATTGAGTTTTTCAAGAGCTTAGACACATGTTGCGTACCAGTAAGGATTGGTAGCCGATTGGGTCTGAAGAAACAATAGTTTGCTGGGATTCATCTTTTTGATCAGATTGACCAAGTTATTCATCAAGAATTGAAAGTACCTTGGTGGGTGTCTTTTTTTCTTTCCTTTTTCAGTATTATAGGGCCTTTCTATAAAGCCGTTGGACATTTTCGGTAAACAGTATTGTCCAAGGCCCACACTTCGTGTATATCACAACTTCTATATAAAATAACAAACCAGTGAAAATTTAGGCTCAATCCGTCATCGGAGTCAGGAGAAAATAACGGGAAAACCCGGTTTCAGCATGTTTCGCTGTGTCATGACATGTTTTTAAAATAAATCCGTAATTCTCGATATAGAGAATTGATATTGTTTTAATGTTTTCTCAAAAAGTAAAGCATTTCATGGAATAATATTTCAACAAAGTCTTTCACCATTACCTTCTATAAACTCTGTAAGTTATTTGTAAATCTGTGAACTTTTTTTTTCCTGTACCGAAAGTGTCCAATGGTTACATCAATTGAGTAAACTGAGAGCCATGTGTTATGTTTTGGAGTTTATAGACCTTTCAAAAGATTGTCATGCGAGTCACAATGGAATGGATGATGTGCAAGCCTGTGTTATTCATTTGAATATGACTAATGTGGTTGAGATACTGCTGTGCTCAGAATGGATCCTCTAGAGTCAGCTCGTACATTAGCCTGTCTCTATGGTCTTTTAAAGACATTGATTGGTTAAACGTCAACTGGACATGAACTAGCCTGTGGCTTGTTATACACAAAGTGGATCTGCATTAAAGCCATTGTACACTTTCGGAACAGAAAAAAAAAAAAAATCACAGATTTACAAATAACTTACAGGGTTTACAGAAGGTAATGGTGAAAGACTTCCCTTGAAATATTATTCCATGAAATGCTTTACTTTTTGAGAAAACAGTAAAACAATATCAATTCTCGAAAGCGAGAATTACAGATTTATTTTAAACACATGTCATGACACGGCGAAACGCGTGGATACAAGGGTGGGTTTTCCCGTTATTTTCTCCCGACTCTGATGACCGATTGAGCCTAAATTTTTACAGGTTTGTTATTTGATATAGAAGTTGTGATACACGAAGTGTGGGCCTTGGACAATACTGTTTACCGAAAGGGTCCAATGGCTTTAAAGACATTGATTGGTTAAATGTCAACTGGATTTGAACTATGGTAGCCTGTGGCTTGTTATACACATAGGGGATCTGCATTAAAAAGGGAAACAGCACCCCAGTATGCAAGCCACTGTAATAAGGAACAGGCCTGTATGTTTTCTTTTTGGTAAAGGGCATCTTATGAGGAAATTGAAAATTTCTACTGGAGCATTTCAAGGGCACCAAGGCAATGACAATCATAATAACAACAACATTTATTTCATACTGACTCGGTGTAATTATATCAATGATTACAAGTATTCATGTGAACATTAAATTGTTTTTTGGAGTTGAACAAAGAATTGACTAGAGTGGGATTCGAACCAACGACCTCCGGATTAACGTGCGCAGGGGTCGTTGGTTCGAGTCCCACTCTAGTCAATTCTTTGTTCAACCCCCAAAATCATTTAAAAATTTACCTAGTCAGTTTCCCTTGTGGTTTATATTGATAACATTAAATTGGATTACATGTAGTAACAGAGCAGATAAGAAATTATGCTTTTGTACTTTTCCCTTTTGAACAGACAACCGAGGTGATAAAATCACACAACATCCACACACATATCAAAATTAAAGACCGACAGTTGAGACCAGACAAAGATGGATTAAAATAACTTTAAGTATAACATGATAATTGTAAATTAATAAATTGACTTAGTGACTTGACAAAATATGTATCCAACAGGCATTGTTTAAGTTTTCTAGAAAATTTGCCAATTGGTAGCAGGCTGTTTGAGGTTCGTGTTGAGGATCAGGGGGTATGGCGGCAATCGTCTTCGTTGCCTCTTTGTATGTGTATCAGGCCTGATATTTAATGAGTTCTAAGGCCCAAAAAAATAAATAAAAAAAATACCAGTTGACCGTCCGGATTTTTCAAAAAAGAGGAGGATGAGGGCCTTATTATTTACTACTTACTATTTTTTTTTTTTCAAGATGGCCGCTTAGTATTTCAAATCAAACAGGCCACCAATTCAGTTTGAATCCATCGCAAATTTATCTTATAACTATTTGTTGCATGAGGACCCGTGTGAACACTTTATTAGTATTAACAGGGTCGGATTTGTAAAAGGATTTGCTGGTATGTTTTATGAAACAGACGGTAACACATGTTCGAGAGCATCACATTAGATTCAGAAAAAGCTCCTAGGCCAGTCCTTTTGAAAAGATGGAGTAAAAAATAAATTTAAAAATGTTTTTTTTTTTTTTCCCCCCACAAAAATCGAAAAAAGGATGCAGGCGGGGACGATCAACTGGTATTTATATTTATTTGGCCTAATATTGTTTTTTTTGTTTGCCCACAGATTGGCTCTACATGTATGGAAAGCCATCTTGGACGAGACAGAGAAGATTTCCAAGGCACGTACAACCGCCTCCGAGACCCTCAACTCGCAGGTTACTGATGTCATTAAGACGCAGAAGAATACACGAGCACAGACACTCAAAAAGGTTAGTGCAACTGATGCCCGACGGCCAAGTGTAGAAATTCACTCAGAATCACGTCATGTGCATTCTATTGTGTGTCTCATGTGCTTTAATATGCTAGGGGCAGGAGTATAAATACATTTCAGAATTTAGTTGGAAAGGCTCTTTCACTGTGATAACCAACACTTGGGTATGCAAATAATAAATATGGAGACTTAAACATTGATCATGTATTAGCCATCTTCCCTGAGTAGTTGTATTAACAATTAATGTGTGCATCAAGGGAATTGTCTATTACAATTTAAAATAACATGTGTTTATACTTTGTGACATGGTCCTGTACAAGTATGGGGTAGGCCTGGGCAACTAGTCAACTAGTGTCATAGTCGCGACCATTAAATCATTAGTCGAGTCATGATTACCGTTTTTCAATTACTTGGTTAATCATGCTGCCGCGACTACTACAAAAAACAGTCCCGACTACTTCAAAAATAGTCGCGACTACCTGTTTGGTGAACCAATTGTGTAGCTCACGGCTATTCACGACAATATAATTTACTTACAAAACACAATCAGACATCAGTGATGGAATCCTTCAATCCTTTCAGCTTGAACTTAACCATGTTGCGCTTGCGGCACACACTGCCACAATGCATTTTGAAAATTAAAAATTGGTCGCGACTAGTTTCGTTGTCATGGCTATTTGAGAGGTGCGACCAGGCGAGTAGTAAATTTCACTAGTCGCCCATGCCTAATATGGGGATAAATCCAAGCATCGAGAACCATTACTGGATGCTGTGTGCAAATAATTGTTACGATTAGAAGAGTCTGTACATTGTGGATTTCCAACAAGTACCCACTGGCAGTGAAAGGCAGGGAAAACATGTCGCATCAGCATGCATCCCACCTGTTACCTTCCCCCTCCACCCCTCCCCTAATTGACCTGTTTCTTTCCCTCACTATAGTGTGATGAACTGTTTGGAAACTGTCAAGAGGAGATACAATCATCCATTAGAGATCTGACCAAGGCTAAGAAGAATTATGTAGAGTCAGAGACAGACGCTCAAGAGGCCAGAGAGAAAGCCTTAGAAGCCGAGAACAAGTAAGTGGTGGTTTAACTTGAAGATTTAAGACAAGTACTATGATAAGAATGTGATCCTTTTAAAGACACTTGGGTGGATTTCTGAAAGAGTTAAGACTAGTCTTGCATATATCTAGAGTAAGGACGAGCTATATCTAGAGTTAGGACGAATTACTCAAAATAATTGTTAGCATAAAAACTTACCTGGTAAAACGAGCATTGGAAACATTGTGAGCAATGGCTCCCTCTGAAGTATTGTAGTTTTTGAGAAAGAGGCAATTTCTCACTTTATTAGGCATCTGAAAGCACACAAATTTGTGCAAAAAGTGTTTTTTCTGTCATTCTTTTGCCACTTCAATGACCATTTGAGTTAAAAATTTCATACACACCATTTTGTTATTTTGTGCATATATGTATTTTGGGATAGGACAAGTGAGAATACTGGTCTTTGACAATTACCAAACGTGTTCAGTGCCTTCAAGTGAGCTTGTGTTAGCTAGGACCAGTCATGCAGTTAAACTTACTTGAGCAAGGTGATTGGCAGATCAGTCTTTTCTCCTACGTGTAGACGTGCCATGGAGATAAAATTAGCTTTACAGAATAGTGAGCAGTTTAAATGATGAAGTGGGTCACAAAATGACGACTATGTATGTTGTAATTTATCCGTCAGCATTTTAAAAATGTTTGTTTCAATTATATTCCTTCTTCCAACCCTGATATTTGTTATGTGACCCTAGAGTAAAGAAAGGTTCACTCAAGCTCTTCCAGACCAAGTCTGCCCTGGAGAGGCAGTATTCTAAGCTATGTACAAGACGTGATACATGTGATAGACGATCGGCTCACATGCGCAATGAGTACCTTCTCTCAATCACCACAGCCAACTCCCACCAGCAGAGATACTTTTCCACAGATCTTCCATATTTCATGGCCGTAAGTTTAAAGGTTTCCAGGGGTGGATTTCACAAAGGTAGTCCCAACTTAGGACTAGTCCTAAGCAATGCTAAGAGATAGGACCAGTCCTAAGTTAGGACCAGTAACTCATCCTAACTTAGGACTGATCCTATCTCTTACCATTGCCTAGGACTAGTCCTAAGTTAGGACTACCTTTGTGAAATCCACCCCAGGTTTATTTGTTTCCACAGTAACAAATCTAATACAGGCAGTAATATGTACATGTTTCAAAATAATACAGTCTTTAGCCAGGTGGAAATAAATACACTTTTATGATACTGCAGGGGAGCTCACTAAGAAATGTAAGAAGCAAAGCTTATAAGCTTGAGCCCCAAACAGGTACGCTCATTGAGCCCAAACCAAACACCCATGTAACTGCAAATACACACATACATTGGTTGGGTAATCAGTTGAAATAGCACAAGGTTGGGCTCAAGGGCTGTGCTGTATTACATTACTAAAAAATATAACTATATAACAGTGGACATACAAACAAAACAGATCAAAGACAGATGAGATCATCTTAGCAAAATAAGTAAGGATATACAAAGTTGAGCTCATATTAAGTTCTATAGACTGCCTCCATCTTTGTCCTGTTGGTGTACCAGGTACAAAAGGGCTTTCCATTATTTGAAGTCAAAGTGTTAAGAAGGGCCCAATTTCAGATAATGCGTAGCACCAAATATTGCTTCTGATACATCAATCAAAGCCATACAAATGAACACTTTCGTTGAATGGTTTATTTCCAAATAATAATATTTATTCGGGCAGTCACATTTACAAGCACATGTACATACATTAAAAATATTTAAGAAAACAAAGAAAAACAACAGTGGGGTGCCCAGGAGAGCATAAAAGTATAAAAAATATAATTATCGCCAAAAGGCGTATGTCTCCTAAATACATAAGAAATAAAGCACCTCAAAAATAACGTGCCAATTACGCACTGTTCGATGATGATTTATGGTTGGAAAAGTACAGTCATGGTACGGGAAAATACCTGAGAGTAGTGAGACAATGACAAATGAAAAAAAAGCCATTACAGCATAAAGTAAGCATAGTGTGTCTAATGTAGGAAGAGAGCCAGACAGCCAATTACAATCCTACATTGACTGTCTGTCGTCAGACATAAAGTACATGTATGTACTAATCTCTGTACCAGTGCACTTTAATGTCAATTGACATAAGTGCTGGGTGAGGGAAAGGCTAGGCCCGTGGTAAAAAAGGCTACCAGGGAAATTTAAATTTTGAGATAATGGCGGACACAATACTACAACACTATAAGGTTTGGGTAAATAGTCTGTATACACCCACCTGCCCACACCAAACAGTGCACTATCACGTTCGTCATCCCTCAAAAAGGTTCAGTCAGAAAATGTTTCTTTTAAACTTCTGTTGATAAAGAGAGTCTAAATTGTCTAAAATGCCAATGTAATGAGATTGAGTGGGTGTAATCCTACCTCCATGGTCATACACAGACATAAAGCAATAGGAATGTACTACATAGTATGTACATGAAGATGATAATAATAATAACAACCCGTTTTTTATATATAGCGCTTTTCACACCCGAAGGGCGTCTCAAAGAAAGGGCTTCCAACATTATTACCCCTGATCGCTGGGCCTTAATTAATTAATCAATCGGGAGATTATACAATGGATCATATATATCAAGCACATTATATTTGATAATGAATAGGGTAGATGGCCTTAGCTTTCGATCCAAACCGGACCTTCTTCAGAGGCATAAAACAAGTACAAACAAATACATATCCATTTATAGAAAAAGAGAGGGGGAAAGGGATTGAAGAAAGGATCCAAAAGAAGCGGAAAAATAACAGCCAATCAAAGTTTCTATTTCAGAGACAATGTGTGGCTGTGAACCAATAGGAGTAGAGTGGCGAGGACAAAGGATGTTTAGAATGAAAGGATGGGTTACTGGACTATAAAAGTGGTAAATGTATTGTTCGACAACAATGCCGGACAACATGAAAGGGTAGGATTAGAGAGCAAGTTGCATCATGATGCAACTAACAATGGTCAATTAATAAGAATAGCAAGATCAAAGGTATGATGATTTTCATGTGGAAAAAGAGGGGGGGGGGGTTACTTACATCAGTACATTATATTTGAATATAAGCTTGTAATAGAACAAACCTATTTGACGTATGATATGATTAATGATCATTCTTTAGCATGTTGATTTAATTAAGAACTCACTCCGCGGTGGTGCAGTTTAAAAGGATCCTCTAAGCTAAGCTAAAGTCCCAGCGGATGTTCTATCTCTGGAAATCCTTATGATCGACTCCGCGGTAAAGAACATAATCTACCAGTGTGTCTACCTGGCAAGTAGACACACACTTGGTGTTGATTTTTCTTCCACTCAATGAGTTGCGTTGTGCTGTGTTTTTGACCACGTGAGGGCGCTCTCAATAGTATTTTTTCTCACTTCCTAGGGTATAAACGAATCGTACTACACAGTTTGAATAGTCGTTCCGTCACTTTTGTTGCGCCGTAGCTTTAAGTTGCCTGAGAGTTGGGTTATAACGGCTCCTTTAAAATTCTAATTGTACTTAATGGATTAGATGATTGTGGTGGTAATGTGTTCCAATGTTTAATAACTGTTATGGATATGAATGAATATAACCCCGGAATTGATTGAGAGCGCCCTCATGAGTTAAAAAATATGGCACATTGATTGCTGGTGTGTCTGTTGCATGTATCCTCATATATTGCTGCGTTCATTATGGCCTCTACTGAACTCGGCTTCATCGTCATTTTGTCTTTTTGTCTATTTTCAGATGTTAGATGGCAATTTCTACGATAGATTGAGGGATTTTTACTCAATCTTCAACACAACAGAGATTGAGCTTGGGACGTATGCGAGGGCTTGCTTTGAGAGAGTACAGAGAGAGGCAGAACTGGTAAGTGGGAACACGAAAAGTACCTGATTGAAATATTCTTTGAATTTTTCAAATAGTTTCTCTGTGTTGAACGCGGGTTGATCTTTATTTAGTTGACATTGCGAACTTAATATCGTGTATAAAATACACTGTTGCCGAAATGCAACACTAACACTACAGCAGAGTAAGCAGCCGCCTGAACTGGATTATGTTGCTAAGGACGCTGCTTTTATACTGACATGCATCAATGCACTCAAATGAATGAATCACGACACGGTTCATTCATTTTGAGTAACCCGTGTATAAGTCATGTGACGCATACGGCGGGTACTCTTGTGTGTCATTCAAACTATAAAAACTACATGTGCTGAGTATACAGTGCTAACATACATCAGTGTATGGGTAAAACCAAAATTGATATTCTTTATCCCCGATGCAAATTTAACATCTATAATGTATTGTACACACTGTCCTTAACTTCTGAATCAGGTCACAAGAGAGTACCATTTAGAACGATTCCTACAGAAGTGTCCGGTATTCACGACCACTCTTCAGTATCACTATGAACCCATAGAAACGGACGAGGTAAGTCCTGTGTAAACATCTACTACAAATACAGATTTTTAACATATATTTTTGTTGATGTGGCCAGATGTCACCATTATTCGATTTTTGCAAACACCTATCCTTAAATCTCTCGTGAACTTTTGCAAATGGTGACCCCGGTTCAAAAACTAACACCACTGAAACCACAGACAAGAAATAATCGAAACGACTGACAAGAAAGCGACTTATGAATACGAGAAAATTACATTTATTTTAAATTAATAACTTAACGAAAATTATGTTAAACTCTCTTGGTTCGACTAGTGAATCCTTTCACATTCAGTTTCGGTTATAACACCCTAATTTTAAATACAATGCTTGGTGATACACGATTGATTAACTCTTTACGGAGGAGTTCAACTCCAGAACCTTTCTTATTGATTCAAACAATCTTAAACTTCAATTCAACTTAGTTCAGCTTCAAGTTCGTTTATGAAATACACATTGTTAATTACTTGGTAAACAATTGTACCATTAACTCATCACGGAGGAGTTCAGCTCCAGAACAGACTTTTCTGATAGATTCAAACAATCTTAAATCTAGTTCAACTTATGGAGTATTCCAGCTTCAGTTTCTTTTACAAGATTTTCAACCCCAATTCTTTCACAAAATCATAGCTTCACTATATCACAACCAACTCATCATCACGGAGGAGTTCAACTCCGGAACCTCAGGTAGGTCTACACTTCCAGACTGCCAAGTACGTCTCATTCGTCCACAACAGTTCGGTGGAATTAGTACATCTTTCGGCCAGCGCCGTCTCTCTCTTAGAGTGTATGATTACTCCTGAACCTACGGCCATGAGTGGTGTTACTGGCGAGATCCTCGGACGGGCTGAGTGTTGTGGTTTGCCCCAAAACGGGAAAAGAGTTCTTCCGACACTGAATTTGTCGGTTTGAAACGATTTTTGGGTTGTGGCTGTCTCCACAAAAAATAAATCGGAAAATTAAACCTGCTGTTTCAGGCCTTCGGAAAGTTGACGCCGATCTTCACTCTCACACAAATACACCCAGACTTAAAGCCACGTCTTCCTCTGTCAAGAGGTTCTTGAGATCTGCCATATATTTCTTCTCGCACTCGCATCCTCACACACCACATTCCAACAACATTCCACAACAAAATACAAAAGGTATGGACAAAGCAACCGATTTTAAACAAAGTAAATAGTAAACAAAACACAAAGCAACCGCAACTAAATCATCTTGTATCGCAAGGCTCGATTATAGAAACTTGCGGGAATTTTCTGCGCTCTAACTGGTTAAAAACTTTTTGGGCGAGACCACACGAACGCAAAGGTAGGTTTTTACACTATGCCGAGATGGGTCACGCACGCAAAACAAAATACCATAAATACCAGTGTTACACCAGAGATAATGGAATTGAAGGCCTTCGGGATACAGTTTTTCTGTATACATTTTTTCAATTTTGGGCATATGCGGTGGCATGATTGGCTTGTGTGTAAAGCGCTTGACTCACCAAGGTGACCCCGGTTCATACGTGAGTTGAATTGTGCGTTGGCTCTCTGCTGTGCCATGAGGGTTTTCCAGACCATCCGGTTTTCCTCCCTTTGGAAAAAATCGAACACTTTTGATCTTGGCTGTGCTCCGTTGGTCATAATGGGTTGATCTGGCTGGCAGTCAAAGACGCCCTTGCATGCCTGCTTCTCGGACATGTTTTTAGTCGCAATTCAGCTCTGAGCTTAAAGAAAGTTCTGGAATTTCTAGTCAATGACATACATGTAGGCAGCTTTGCAAATCCTGAGATCGCACACGCTAGCTGGGGAATGAATGGCACGCTGTTCTAGCTAGTGACAAATTTTAGTCACTAAGTAGACCAGCTACCTTATTCCACTGGACAAGGCAGTGGTGAGTAAAGTCACTTACATCTCAAGCGTAACGATACAGACACTACCTTGCTCCAAATACACTTAACGATAGTTGAGTAACAGGCCCTGAAACCCTTTTTTTTCTTTTCTTTATTTCAAGGCACCCTGTACAGACTGACAAGGTTTCTTTTCCTTGTTTCACATTTCCAATAAGAAAATTGAGCGCACTTTGGATAGTCTGTATTACACTGTTGATGTACATGCGCAACTTCTCGTGACTTCCTCAATTATGACTACTGTCTGTATTAAGGCTACCAGCAATTATCATCACCAACACTGTGTAGACTGTGGAACAGTTCCAGTGTATAGAGACTGAGCAAATATTAGCTCTGATGATAACTCCATAATGCCACAATGGCCAGGGTCCTAGTTTATACACTACATTGTAGCCATGATGTAACTTACAATTATGTCAAGCCTACTGGTTTGCAGATCATCAGCTGACATAGATATGATCTATTCTGTTTGTAACTGTTGTTCCTGGAAGGGAATCTATCTATAACAGTTTTATTACACAACAAGTGCTTCTTCAGCACTATTAAGACTGGGTTGCTGTAAAAATCAAAGATATTTTTGAAATGTTGGCAGACTTCAAAAAATGGATTTTGGCAAAACTCCATGTACGAGTAGGTATGGGTACACAAAACACCAAAAAAAAGAAAAGTTATATCAGACATTAGTTGCCATGGTTACGGCCAAAAAAAGGATTTTCATCAAATTTTCCAAGTTTTTACCTTTTTTTTTTTGCACAACCATGTTTACTCTTTCAGAAAATGTTTTTAAAAAATTAAGTGTGCGATCAACTTTGGATCCAACCACACTTTCAAATAGGGGAGTTTTTGTCATATTTTCTAATAGCGAAAAATAGGGGTATTGAATTGGGCCATAAGTCCGAAAGTGGCACTTTGTGGATTATGACACTTTTATAGTTGGAAGATAAGGTACCGACCTACATAAAAATGCAATAAAATGTTTTGGTATTTTAAGTGCGCGAACACAGTTTGGCCGGAAAGTTAGCACTTTTGCAGGGGAAAAAATCTAAATAATTCTCTAAAATGGCACTTGTTACATGCTGAACAATGATGTTGATTGAAAAAAAAAAACAGGATAAAATAAAGCAAAGCAACTTCAAATAAAAATATAACTGTCAATTGTATACAGTGTATAGTTCGAAGACTCACCCCAGCTAATTTGGCTGGTATAGTGTTATCCGGCTATGTTCCATTTAAGGCAGTGGACACTATTGGTAGTTGCTCAAAATAATTATTGCACCAAACCTACTTGGTAACGATTAATGGGGAGAGGTTAAAGGTATAAAACATTGTGAGAAACGGCTCCTTCATTGTTTTCGAGAAAGAAGTAATTTTCCACGAATTTGATATTATGCATTATGTTGAGATACACCAAGTGAGAAGACTTGTCTTTGACAGTTACCAATAGTGTCTAGTGTCTTTAAGGAACTTGGAAATTAATTGATTTTCATAACCATTAATTGTACAGTCACTGATTATGCGATGCCTGTGCGCCGCGTTAAGGACGTGTAAGACATTTTTGAAAGTTTAAACGAAGAGCTGTGAACGTCCATTTGTCAAGAAAATTGAAAATTTGATGATTGTAGCTGCTATAGCCAAACGTAAATGACCACAAACATACAACAGAATGTCTTTGTGATGCATGTTTATACAATTAAAAGTTGCTTCTCTATATTGTGTGCCTGTTTTTTTAATCAGCATCATTGTTCAGCATGTAAAAAGTAATTAAAGAGCATTCTTTTTTCATATGATTATGAAATTTGCAAAATACATTTTTTTCAAAAAAGCATGAAGTTTCTGGCAACACTGCTCCACAGTTCAAAAAATACAAAAACTTTCTTTTTTAATTCTGTGATGCATGTTTATACAACTGAGAGTTAGGTTGTCATAAAATGCCTTATTACATTTTGTCAGTCTTCAATCATTGTTAAGCATGTAGAAAGTCATAAAAAGAGCATTATTTTATAACTTTAAATCTATACAATTGCCAAAAAGCATGAAGCTCTGGCAACACTGCTCCCCAGTTCAACAAATACCAAAACATTTTTTCGAAATTCCTACAGACCAGTATCTTATCTTTAAAGCCTGGTAGCAAAACTTTCCTAAAATAATATGCTACTTTCAAACTTCTGACAAACCTAGCAACCCCCTCGTTTTCCCAAATTGACCTTTGTTCAAAACACCCCTTTTTGAAATAATGGTATGTTCCATTCACAATTAACTGTACCTGTGTCAGGTGCATTTTTGGAAAGACCAAGGATGTATATTTACCATATTCAGTTGAGAGGCAGGTCATTTAATTTGGTATTTACACAGTGTAGCTCTCAACTTTGGGTAGTTTTTACTTATGAAAATAGCTAAATTATGTGAAATATGGCAATTTTCTTATTTTTAACCGTTGCCATGGCAACCAAAGTGCGGATGCAAAAACTATGCTTTCTTTTTAAACTTTGGTTGAAAGAATTAACATGTGCAAAGAGTAAACAAGACAAACAAGATCCTTTAAAAAGAAAATCATATTTTTTTGTTATACAATTTGAAATAAACACCTTTCCCCCCCCCCCAAAAAAAAAAGCACGAAGTTTGAGGCAGCACTGCTCCCCAGTACAACAAATACCAAAACTTTTTTTTTTTAATTCTTACAGACCAGTATCTTATCTTTCACGCCTAGAAGCAAAACTTTCCTAAATATGCTACTTTGGGACTTCTGACAATTTTAGCAACCCCCTAAATTTCCCAAGTTGACTTTTCCTCAAAACACCCCTTTTTGAAATAATGGAATCTTCCTTTCACAATTAACTGGTCTTTTGTAAAATGCATTTTTGGAAAGATTAAGGATCTAAAGTTACCATATCCAGCTGAGAGGTAGGTCCACTATTTGGTTTTCACACAGTGAAGCCCTCAACTTTCGGTAATTTTTACTCATGAAAAGTGCTAAATTAGGTGAAAAATGGTAATTTTCTACTTTTGACCGTTGCCATGGCAATGAAGGTGTAAAAGCAAAAATTATGCTTTATTTTTACATTTTGGTTGATGGCCTTCACTTGTGCAAAGTTTAAACGAAATCCATTTTTGAAAGTCTGCCACCACTTCTTTGATTTTTACAGCAACCCAGTCTTAAATGGGAATGTTCTGGTGTGGGAGGAGATTTTGTCCCACCGAAGATTCTATCCCACCAATGTGTGCATGAACTACTTCTGATAGCACCCTTATTTGAAACATCTTCCTTCAGCCCACGCTAATATCCCGTATGGGGAACAGAATCTCCGGCGGACAGATTTCTCTGTCAACTTAGAATTGCCCCAACTGCAGTTGGGACTGGTTCCAACTTTAGTGATTCCTGTTGGCATGGTTGGGATTGCTCAACTATAGCTGGGAATGGGATTATGACAGTAACATTGATCTAGACATGTAGATAACCACAATACATTGTGCTTTTAAAATTTTGTTTTTCTCTAGTTTTGTCTCGGCTTGCATTTTGGCTCGGCTTGCATTTTGGCTCATGTACATACGGTAAAAGCATTAGCAGTCTAGCATAGTAGTTGTGATTGTAATAACTGCTGTGCTAGTTCAAAGGAACACTGATTCCTTGCTTTGTGCAACAGATCTCTGGATCCGGGCTATAGTTGGGCTGTCCCAACTGTAACACTCAAGTTGGGACCAGCAACTATAGTTGGGCCAATTCTAAGTCACCTGGAAATAGAATTTTTTTTCTTTCAAACATAAGAGTATATGCTTACGAACAATAAATTTTTTTTTTAGTAGTTGTTTGTCACGATTGATATGTTTAAAAAACCTATAAAGTTGTTTGGGGGCTGACTCCGCCTACCCCTTTTGTGACGTCAATGCGTATAGTAAACACACGTGCAAAGTACATGTACGTCCAAGTCGTGAGTTGGTACATTTCAAAAAGTGTTTTTCTGCATTTAGCAGCAATACACCTGGTCGGCATTGCCGGAAAAAAAACAAATTTCTTTTTTTGAAATGTACAAACTCACGACTTGGTTCTACATGTACTTTGCAATTGTGTTTACTCTACGCATTACAGGCAAAGTCTGCCTCGATTGACGTCACGAACAGTGCCTTCTCGGGTCGGGGTCTACTATTAAATTTGTAAATAACATAAGAACTGATTTTTTAAAACCTTAGTTAACTGTTTATTCACATTCCACTCATCAAAACACCTATATTAGTGACAAAAGCTTTATTTTGAAAAAATACCACTTCCAGGTGACTTTAAGTTTGGACGGAACAGAGATACAATGCTTGCAGAGAAGCATCAACAGTGAACAGCTGCAATAAGTAGCTATTAAAGCACAACAATGTTATGCTTACCAGAAAGGTTACCAGCCAAGTTACCATGAAACATGTACACAATTTGTAACTGATATCCTGCTAATATCTGCCTACCAAACAATTGTTAAGCAATAGTTGCTGCTTGCGCAGACCTATGAATTCAGACTCCCTATTTTTTTTGCAAGTCGCCAGACACACAAGGCCTGAAGGTCACTTCAAGATGTGGGCTTCAATCAATTATGTTTTTCCAGGGGCCCTTGCCACCTACTCTTGGGGCTAAACCAGGGTTACCCCCTTTGCAGTCCATACTAATGTAGACTTGGGTATCATCCATCAGACGCCTGGCTGGTAGAGCAGAGAGCACTGCTGTCCTAGCTTTATGAAACAACCATGGTTAAGTGTCTTGCTTCAAGTTACTGGACACTATTGGTTATTGTCAAAGACTAGTCTTCACAGTATGCATAAAATAACAAACCTGTGAGAATTTGAGCTCAATCGGTCGTCGAAGTTGCGAGATATTAATGAAAGAAAAAACACCCTTATCGCACCATGGTCACACAAAGTGTGCTTTTAGATGCTTGATTTCGAGACCTCAAGTTATAAATCTGAGGTCTGGAA
The DNA here is from genome assembly GCF_032118995.1 of Asterias amurensis. Taxonomy (NCBI): domain Eukaryota; kingdom Metazoa; phylum Echinodermata; class Asteroidea; order Forcipulatida; family Asteriidae; genus Asterias; species Asterias amurensis. The sequence goes on along the minus strand of NC_092651.1, from coordinate 15,710,755 downwards.
ATCAAGTTCGTGGAAAATTACTTCGTTCTCGAAAACTATGTCACTTCAGAGGGAGCTGTTTCTCACAATGTTTTATACTATTAACCTCTCCCCATTACTCATAATCAAGAAAGGTGTTCTAATAATAATTGTTTTGAGTAATTACCAGTAGTGTCCACTGCTAATTTCCATGGGTGTGGTCTCTTGATAGATATCTAGTATGGTGATCGACCAGAAGGAGGCCTTATACTTGGACAGAGAAGCCAGGAGATGGGCAACTCAAGTAGCCAGGGAAGCTAAGAAGATTGATGAGAATGAGCTAGTGTTACAAGGACTACAAACTCACATGGCTCAACTAAAGGTCAGTCGCCACAGAAACGTATGTCATATTATAGTGGATTCTCATATACATTAGCGTGCATATCCCTCACTCAATAATGCTCTAGGCGCTTTTTAACAAACAGAAATATGAGATCTATACTCCTTTTACACAGCACCATGTTATGGTTAACACGGTGCTATGGCCCAATATGCTGCCAATCGATTTAGGAAGACCAGGGCAAACCCCTTCTCTTTTCGATAAGTGCACGTGTTTTTTTTTAATATGCATTACACAACACACGAGACCTACTGCTTTACATCCAATCCGAAGGACGCAGCAATGGTTAAGTGTCTTGCTTAAGGACACAAGTGTCACGAATAGGACTTGAACCCAAACTCTGCTGATCAGAAACACCAGAGTTTGAATTCGGTGCTCTTAACTGCTCGGCCATGACACTTCCAATACACTTGCTCACTCTTCATGATGGGCTGGGGCTTAACATGCCTGTCGTATTTTACACAACATACATTTACAGTGCCGAGTTCATTTTAAAAAAAAAAAGAATCAAGTGATAGCAAATTATGTTTATTTTTCTTCTTCTTCAATATTTGAATCCAGGGTTCAGACACCTCATCCGATAGTGGCTTCGGTCAAGAGAAAGACACTGAGCAGAAGTATGAGAGACTCAGGGAAACCTTACGCCAGGCAGAGACTACTAAACTTAAGGCAGAGGCCAAACTCAATATGCTCAGGAATGCTGGCAGTAAGTGTAGTTGAAGTTATTCTTTTAGTCTTCGCCGTCAAGAAAGACTCTGCTAGGATTTGTACTATGGGTCCTTTTGGTTGGTAAACAGTTTGTCGAGTTGCCATTTAGTCTTTGAGAAAGACCCATTCTTATCTCAGAATTTGATGAGTTAAAATGCAATAAATAAGATTCATCAATCTCGTTCAACCACCCTTCACCCAATAGATGGAATGCACTAAGCAATATCAATCATCATATCTGATGCATAAACAATGCAAAAGTGCATACATTACATGTACGCACAGCTCTTAGCCAATGATAGCGTTGCATGCGTGCACATTTCATCAAATATGGCGGTTGATGACGCTTAGTGCAATCCATATGTAAGGACTGTTACAAAATTTCCTTTGTTCCAAGAACCCTTGTTGAAAGGAACCGGCTACCAGTGTGTATAAGAGAAGTACCACCAATAGACTCCATCAAGACTGGGCTAGATAAAATCCAAATGACCACTTTCTTAAGGGGAGCTCACCACTAAATTTTGTCTACTTAATAACAATTATAATATAAGTATTAGGCTCAGGTCAGTCACGCAGTGACGCTCATGGCGCTTAAACATTATTACCCCTGGTCACTGGGCCTTAAATCATTCCTTAAACCATCTCAGCTCCCTGGGGAGTATACAGCCTGTGCCGCTTAATATGTAGCGCAACCAAAGCTAATCGGCACAAGAACCACAAGTAACCATTTACCACTGGGTGGAGAGAAGCAACTATAGTGAAGTGTCTTGCGCGGGGACACAAGTGTCACGACTGGTATTCGAACCCACACTCCGCTGAACAGAATCAGCAGAGCTTAAATTCGGTGCTCTTATCCGCTTGGCTACGACACCCCACTTGCCATACCACACCTGCAACTTATATATCCCTTGAGGACTTTGTTGCAGTAATGGACAGATAGTTATAGGAATATTCCACTTTTCTTGATTATTTCAGTTAATGTTGATCAGTGGTTGGACAGCGCATACGAGGCAATAGCCAAGGAGGCTGCAGAGATGGAAGCTCAACTCAAACTACAGCAAGCAACAAAAACAGTAAGTTTTAATAAGCAGGGATGAGATTGTTTAGACTTTTGGCTAACTTCAGACTTTTTATGTCGGCTTGGTGCAGAAAATCAGACAATATTTTTTTCCCACAAATAAAGAAATCCTGCTCATTTGTCTGCTTCTCTGGTGCTTTGGATACTGTTTCCAAAAGCTTCTTGGAATCTATAATCCCAAGGGTTACCAAACAGTAGAAATAGCATCGATTCAACATACTTTTGAATTTGTATCCAAGTTTCAGACTTTTTCGTTAGTAATGTCTCTCACCCCTGAATAATACAGCAGCCGATTTCACGAAACACTGATTAATCCTATCTCTCGTCCCAACTTAGGATGGGTTCAATGCATCCTAACGTCTTCGTATACGAAACTGACATCCTCCTAAGTCCTAAGATTAATCCTAAGTTAGGAAGAGTTTTGTGAAATCGACGGCCGGATTAGGAATTATAAAAATTTGAAAAATATGATTAGTTCCAACTTGATGCCATTGACCCAGGTAATCTGACCTAAAAAAACACATTTTAACATTTAGGTAGCATACATGTAGCTTGCATGACAAACTGTTTGTTTAGAAAGCCACTCGAGAAATTTTCATTCAGTAAAAATTTCTGAAGGTTCTGAAGGTTCAATCTAAAAGCTCATTGATTTGAATGTTATACCAGTAGAAATCCGCCAAAGAAATGTATGTTGGAAATACCATTCACGGCAAGGAAATAGCATTTGTAGGCTCCCATATCCCTGTTCCTGTTTTTTTTTTGTTTTTTTTTTAATTAAGCATAAAATGAAGCTGTATTTTATTTGAAGAATGTTTCATGTTTTACAAATTAACTAATGTACTTATTTGTTTATTTGTTTGTTTGATAGAATGAAGAGGTGGTTGTGAACCATCGTGCAATGAATAGCTTTGATTCATTTGATGATACATTTGATACAACAGTAAATGAGGAAGTGGCCCCATCACCTAAATTATCAGTCGTCCCATCACGTTCTGTTAGGGCAGCCTCTCTCTATGATTATCAAGTAAGACATATTCTCATTTTTTCATTTTTGCAATTATCTTGATATTCAACAAAAGTGATGTTGACTTTAGCCTTTTGACTCTACAACATACAAAATACATGAGCCAGATCTTTTATTGTAATTGTGAATCATGTCCTTGGTCTGTTAATAGAACGTATCGAATATGACGTCACCATTCAAATACCTGCTCTGTAAGCGTGGTTATTACGTATGCGTGCGTGTGCCGTAGAAATCAAACCGGAAACACTGCAGGCTTCATTGATCTACGCGTTTAGACCATAGAGTTATATAAAAGAACTATAGGACGCACTGGTGATGCTTCTTGCACAAACGCAAAGGGAAGTAAACGCTGGAGTTCGTGTTTATTGAACGCTATACGCGATGCTGTTGTGTCAACTTACAAAATGCCTGCACAAACACACGCTGTGCGATGCCTCTTTTGTCAACTTGTAAAAATGGCCTCCTGCAAGCATGCCGGGTCGGGTATATAGGCCAGTGCGCCCTCTAGTTCTTATATTTAACTCTATGGTTTAGACACGCATACAGCCTACCCTACAAGATCAACAAAGAGGTTATCCGATACAGCCTTTAGCAGGTGACTTGGTAATTAATGTGATTTTTATTTTGACTGTAGGCACAACGGGAGGATGAGTTAACCATACAGGAACATGAATATCTGGAGATTATTGAAGAGTCAGAAGGAGACGGCTGGGTTAAGGTAGGTCAAAGGTTACATAATAATTATGAATATTCATATTGCACAATTTCCACCTAATAAAGTGTTCAAAGCGCATGAAAAGAAAGAAGAAAAAAAGCATCGGAGGGAAGAGGGAACAGAAGAAGGTGAAGGGAAACAAAAGAAGAAAAAAAACTTTTAAAAAGCTGTTTGAAACAAATGAAATTTCAATCTGTCTTTAAAGACAGTGGACACTATCGGTAATTGTCAAAAATCAGTCTTCTCACATGGGTTATGTCAACATATGCATAAAATAAGAAACCTGTGAAAATTTGAGCTCTATCGGTCTTTAAAGTTGCGAGATAATAATGAAAGAAAAAACACCCTTGTCACACGAAGTTGGGTGCTTTCAGATGCTTGATTTCAACACCTCAAATTCTAAATCTGAGGTCTCGAAATTAAATTCGTGGAAAATTACTTCTTTTTAAAAAACTATGGCACTTCAGAGGGAGCTGTTTCTCACAATTTTTTTTATACCATCAACAGCTCCCCATTACTTGTTACCAAGTAAGGTTTTATGCTAATAATTATTTTTGAGTAATTACCAATAGTGTCCACTGCCTTTCAAATGTGTCCACGGTACTACTATCCCGAACGTGTGAGAATAACTGATTCCAATGGAACTGTCCAGCATAAGAAGCCACTTTCCTAACCTCGTTACCATGGGCAGTGTGCCATATTGATACCTCTCGTCACAAACCCCTGGAAGGGAAGCACTGAAAGTCAATGCTGATTGGCTTACCAAAAGTGACTGCTTTTGCACTTACCAAAAGTGACTGCTTTTGCGGGTATGCTTATTAAAAAATTAAAATTTTCGATTGCTTGTAGTCCCTTGTCAGGTGCTTAGTTAGCATGTGTAAAAATACGTGTATTTTGACACAATATTTTTCAAATGAATCATGCTTTTATGTGTTCACCCTTAAACGTTTTTTTGTTCGCATTTTATACCATGGTATTTTAACATGATGTACATTCCTTGGACGATTGGGTGTTCTGTTGCAGTCGTGATTTGCCAGTTCGAAGAAGAAGCAGAGCCAAAATAGTCTTTTTATTCAACCAATGGGCCGCCCCCCAAAATATGTCATTTGTGGTGATCTTTGTGGGTCTTTGTGTACTTAATTGTAATACTAACTCTTTTAAAAAAAGTCTCATCTTTGTGGGTTCATACTTCCTGAGAATACGTATACGATACAAATGTTGTTACGAATTCGCTTAATTTTTTGTTTGCATCAGTTGACATGTGCTCAACTCCCGAGAAACATTCGCTGCGAAAACTCCCCTGTGATGTGAACATTCGTATTGCATTCACATCCGCAAGAAGTATGAACCTGGTTCTAGTTGGTATGACACTGCTCTAGAATTGCAAAGGTCGTGGGTTCGAATCCCACCCGAGTAAAAATGCCTGTGATTTTGTTCACAGGACTCGGGAAAGTACTGAGTGTACAGTGCTACACACATTGGTGTATATGGGTAAAAACCAAAAATTAATAAGTATGAACCTGGATTACATTGTACCACGGTTTGATTTTGACTGTTTCTTCCAGGCCAAGAATGATGTCGGTCAGACGGGTTACATCCCCGAAGCCTATGTTCAGGTAGAGCGTCAACACGTCTCTAGACAGCTCTCGGTCTCCTCCGATAGCAGTCACACCTCACCACGTCTCACCAAGGCTGGATTACCCTACTCCTCCTCTGCCTCATTGACGGACTACGAGGTCCAGGCAGCAATGTCTTCTGAAGCTATGAATCATTCTGGGCAAATTGTGGGTGAGTGGACCAACCAGTTACAATCGCGGCCAAAATGCTTGGACCACCCATTTGCAACACTAAAGACACTGGACACTGTCAAAGACTAGTCTTCACAGTTGGTGTATCTCAACATATGCATAAAATAACAAACCTGTGAAAATTTGAGCTCAATTGGTCGCCGAAGTTGCAAGATATTAGTGAAAGAAAAACACACCCTTGTCACACAAAGTTGTGTGCTCTCAAATGCTTAAATTTTGAGACCTCCAATTTTTAAATCTGAGGTCTCAGAATCAAACTCGTGGAAAATTACTTCAGAGCTGTTTCTCACTATGTTTTATACTTTCAACCGCTCTCCATTACTCGTAATCAAGAAAAGTTTTATGCTAATAATTATTTTGAGTAATTACCAATAGTGTCCATCACTGCCTTTAAAATAAACATTCCTTGTTCACGTCTCCCTGACAATGAATATTCTCTCCCCCATCCTCCGTCCCCCCGCTCAATGAGAGCCAACATTGAAAGGGGGCACAGGGGCCCTGTTAAACTGATGTTTCATACTGTTATCAACAATTAAGCTGACACTTTTCTGACTCGAAACTCTCGACCATTTTCCAGTTTGCTTTGCAAGGGCTCTTTATGACTACCAGGGAAGCAGTGAAGAGGAGCTGTCTTTCTCCGAAGGTTGCATCATCAAGGTCTTGACGAGAGACGACGAAGGAGATGGATTCTGGGAGGGGGAACTCAATGGGCGCCAGGGTGCCTTCCCGTCCCTCCTAGTAGAAGAGCTCGGATGCCCATCGGTAAATGAGATTACCACGCCCGAGGTAGGTTCAGTAAGTCCAATTCTTTCTCTTGTTCTTATTAAGATTTTGCTACTTTTTGTTAGACGCAAAACAGATTTTATATGTCCAAATCTTTACAGTAAACTTACACCGTTTTAAAAGAATGATAGTAGAAATCTTATTACCTTAAAGTATTACTAACTGAGGTGCTGCAGTGTTTGAGTAATAAGTAAAACAAGCCCCCAAAATAATTTTTGTCTCAGAAAGAAATTATTTAAGCATGTACAACCTATTTACACTCAATTCTCAAAAACTATAGCACCTCAGCAAGTAACATTTTAAGGGAAGCTTTCTACCATCAGTATTTTCAAACTGTGTGAGTTTAATGTAAATCTGTGGACATTATGTTTTTTTTGTCCTACAAAAAGTACCCAGACCCTTTAATGCTTCGTTCATGCTTAGAGTGAGTGCAAATAGAATAAGCACACATCAATATCTGTGTAGGGTTGCAACCATGTTTTTATAGTGTAATATTTTCTGTTGCTTCTGCATCAAGTATGAACTGGTACCAATTTCATAAAGCCTGTAGGCACAAAAAAATTTGCTTAGCATGAAATTTCTTCCTTGATAAAAACAGGATTACCAACCAAATTTCCATTTGTTGCACACTGCTTGTCACTGGTTTTCAGCTGTTGCTTGCTTATTCTGAAATTCACGTGGATATTTGGTTGGTAATCCTGTTTTTATCAAGGAAGAAATTTTATGCTAAGCAAATTTTTGTACATCCAGGGCCCAATTTCATAGAGCTGCTTAAGCAAAACAATTTGCTTAAGCAAACAAATCTTTGCTTTGTAAAATCAGATTACCGGCTAAGACTCCACTCAATTGTTATGCTAAGTAAACAACAGCGTAATATTAGTCACGAGCAATGTACATGGCATGAAATTTTTGCCAGTAACATGTGTAAAATAAGCAAGCTATTTTCGTGCTTAAGCAATTTTTTTGCTTAAGCAGCTCCATGAAATTGGGCCCAGGCTTTATGAAATTGGGCCCTGATGTTAACAGATTAGCATTTGATGGAGGACTAACACACAATGATTGCATTGAAAGTGTAACCCATTGCATGTGCTAAGAAATCACTGTACTAAAGGATATGACCACTGTACAATGTAGCTAGAAGTATGTGTAGGGTTATTGTTTAACAAAAGTGTGAAAAAGGAAAAATGAAAAATAATTTACTCCAAAAAGAAAAGAACCGGACCGAACATTTTTCACTACCTAACAATTGTTCCTGAACCCTTTTTGCGACTGAATTGTTTGCATGGACTTGCAGGCAAAATTGAAACACAAAAAGGTATCAAATAAGAAGGTGGAAGAGAATGCATGCTTTGTGGACACTATTGGTAATTACTCAAAATAACTATTAGCATAAAACCTATTAGCATAAAAAGTAATGAGGAGAGGTTGATAGTATAAAACATTGTGAGAAACGGCTACCTCTGAAGTAACGTAGTTTTTGAGAAACAAGTAATTTTCCACGAATTCGATTTCAAGACCTCAGAATTAGATTTTAACGTCTTGAAATCAAGCATGGGTGTTTTTTCGTTCATTATTATCTTGTAATTTTGGCGACCAATTGAGCTCAAATATACACAGGTTTGTTATTTTATGCATATGTTGAGATACACCAAATGAGAAGACTGGTTTTTGACAGTTACCAATAGTGTCCAGTGTCTTTAATGTTATGTTTAATTTTCTGGAAACAGGCATTAACTGTTTTTACTGTGCATTCTCTTCTTACCTACAGCTTTCTCAGCGCTTAAGCTCTGACTCTGCCACTTCATGTCATTGTTTTCACAAAGTCAACATTTCTACCTCACTTGGGGCCGCACAGGCTACCCGACCCCCATTACCTTGTCCCAGAAAACGTACTAACAGAAGCGTTGGCTCAATCCTGTTCCCTTACACCCCTGCCTCCGAACCCACCGCCTTTATGCCCATTTACAGCAAGGTGATACCACCCAGCAAGAGGGGGAATGCACTTAAGAACCCACATGAACCCAAAATCACCCAAACCCCAAGCAGGGACCCTTGTGTAGAGACAAGTTCCCAGTGTCCCCCAAGCCTTTCCAGATGTAGCCCTACATTCGCTCCGAAGGAACCCATCAAAGCTGCCAAGGGCGCTGATCCGATATACACGGTTAACCCTCCTATCTCTCCATCCATAGCATTGAAAGCATGAATCGTTCCTAAGGCAACAAAACATGAAATCTGTTTCCACACTGCGCAATATCTCCAGAATAATTGATCCTACATGTGTAGCAATAGGAGAATTTTGGGACGCTTGGTGGCAGCAGACTTACATGTACCAGGTAAAATCCATTGTTCTTGGTATTGTGCGTGTGCCCAGAACTACGTAAACAATGGACATGTACCTGGTAAGTCTGCTGCCACCTAGCGTTCCAAAGTCTCCCATTGGCATTGCCTTGGTCCCATTTCATTACAGTAATTCAATATTTACAATGATTGTTTGTTTTTAAAATAGCTAGCCAGACTATTTTATCCCAAACTTGGTTTGGTTACATTTGCAATCAGTTGATCAACATCGCATACTTTACTAGGGCCCAATTTCATAAAGCTACTTACGCAGAAAATAATTGCTTAACACCTCTCTGCTAAAGCAGTACTACTGCGCAGGATACCAGTCACAACTTGTACTGTGAGATGGTAGCTTTGCTGGTTACGTTACTCGGTGGGCAAATTTTGTTGTGCTAAGCTACTTTTTGTGCTTAAGCAGCTCTATAAAATTGGGTCCAGGACTCAATAGTATAACGACAATTGAGCCTCTTTCATTTGTGTAAATCTAAACACTATGATTGAGTACTGCCTCTATGCAGATTTCATGTTCTGACCAGTTTTGCATTTTGTCCTTGGTTTTTGGCACGAACCCCAACATTGTAATTACTTTCCTTTAAGTTGCTTCATCTTGCTGCGGGCTTGTCTCTGCTAACTACATGCTCTATCAATGCTAACAAATATTAATCAGTGCAAAGTTTATCAATGTATAACCGGGCCAGGGTTTGCAGGATTTTGGGCACAACTTTATGCTCAGCTTTTATGTTATTCAAATAGTCCTCTTTCTCTTCAGACATGGAGTTATTTGCTTTAAAAAAATCCCCAACATCCCAAGTTTCCTTAAGACAATACTAAGCTTAAAGTCTTAGTATTGCCACATATTCAGGCTCATTTAAGGGCACTGGACACTACTGGTAATTGTCAAAGACCAATATTCTTACTTGGTGTATCTCAACATGTATGCATAAAATAACAAACCTGTGAACATTTTTACTCAATTGGTAGTCGAAGTTACAAGAGAATAATGGAAGAAAAAACAACCTTGTTGCACAGGTTGTGTGCTTTCAGATATCTTAAATTCGATACCTCAGCTGAGGTCTCTTATTCAATTCAAATATTTTAGTGAGAAAATACTTCTTTCCAAAAAACTACATTACTTCAGGGAGAGCCGTTTCTCACAACGTTACCAAGTAAGTTTGATGCTAAATTTCTTTTGGAGCAATTTCCAATAGTGTCCAGTGCCTTTAACACAGTGACTAATTACCATGAATATCTCTAGAGTGACATTAGGTTTGGCTAAACACATCCTTAATATCTTTGTTGATTACAAAACTTGCCTGTATTAAGAGGTTTGATTAACAATTGCCTTGTTGTGTTTGTTCTCCACGCATGCTTTAATACTGACAGAGCCAGCCGCCACAAGTGTTTATATTTCCTGAGGTATATTATCTTTAATTGAATTGGTTCATTCTTCCCTCTTCATCTCTCCATGATTTGTTTGTCGTCATGCACTCATCCGGCCTCTCTTCAAGTTTTTTTCCTGAAGCTCTCATTTATTAAGATTCCTCTGTATAAATAATAATGTTTTGAAATCTGATGCACACTATACCTGTATTGTGTCCGTAAACCTTTTTCGCAAATACTTAGTGCGTGCACTGTAGGTGTTGAATGAGGTGCATGCTGGTATAGCTAGCGATCAAGTTTGATCCCTAGCTAGACCAGCATGCACCTTATTCAAGAGTGTGTTTGTCTAGTGTGCAATAGTGCAAACAGTTATGAACAGGAATGCATGCTGTATAAACCAAAAATACTCGATGAGTGATGCGCCATGACATGGTGTGAATAATTAATGCTGCGTGAACCTCCAATCCTCCATGGACCCTATTCAACAGTGTGTTTGTCTATCGTGCAATAGTGCAAACAGTTACGATGCTGTATAAACCAAAAATGCTCGCTGAGTGATGCGCCTCTTTTTTGATGAAGTTATAGTTGCATACCTGTTTAAACTGTACTTGTGTGCCTGGCTAAGATGCTGTAAACTGTACTGATAATAATGAAGAAATTGTTCAAGAGTCATGGGGCTATGACAGGGTTAGCTTTATTTGTTTGGCACATATGCATGCAGTGGGTTCTTTTAGATTGGGAAAAAAAATGTTCAGTGCAGAACATAGCACTGATTACTATACCTCATACATATTCATGACAGAGCGTCGAGTTCTCATTGGTCCATTCATCATCACGTGCCAGGTATTAATTTTGCTAACTACCAAGCGCACATGTGAGTATTCACGCAAGCTGTAAATGCGCATGACAAGTAATAGTTCCTCGGGAGCTATTCGCACTACCATTGCGCTACGTCATCCTCGGGCGCTATTGATTGTGGCACCGTTTTGTATACACGCACGAACAGCGCTCTCTAAGCGACATCCAACACATGAATCAACCTTATCATGTGCATTTTGTTTCACAGTAATCATTTTCTTCATATGTATGAAGTATAGTAAAACAAATATAACATGGTTTATTTCGGGTGACTAGTCGATATTAGCTCCCCTCGGTATTGGAAGTTGACAAACTAGTTCCGTCGGCTTCGCTTAGGGAACTATTTTGTCAACTTCCAGCTAATATCGACTAGTCACCCTCTAACCATGTTGTATTTGTATATTGTTTCCATTTAGATGTTGCTGTGGAGTGCATTAACACAATCATCCCCTTGAAGATTCAGAAACATTCATTCATTCATTTCTTTTGTATCTTCCCACATACAAAGCAAAGTGATATAATTTATATCATTCTATAATAAGTAGGACATTAAGATTTGTGTGAGAGGGTGGAGGTCTCCAAGGAGCAACAGCTTGAAGAGTAGAGACACCACTCATACAATAACAAAACAAAGAACAATACAACAATACATCAAAGTCATGATACATGTGCCAATGCACTTACATGTACGAGTGGTAAAAACATGCAACTTACCTCTATTTTAGAAGGTGGAAGTTGCTCAGTTTTGTCCTAAGCATGTAAAGAGTTATTTTTTTTAAACATTGCACGGTGGTATTTGAACTTGAAAGTCAGATTTGAACTTAAAAGTCAGTTTGCTGATGTGTTGAATTAAAGCCATTGGACCCTTTCGGTAAACCGTGTTGTCCAAGGCCCACATTTTGTGTACCACAACTTCTATATCAAATAACAAACCTGTGAAAATTTAGGCTCAATCGGTCATCGGAGTCAGGAGAAAACAACGGAAAACCCCACCCTTGTTTCCGCGCGTTTCGCCGTGTCATGACATGTGTTTACAATAAATCCGTAATTCTCGTTAACGAGAATTTATACTGTTTTGCTGTTTTTTTTTTTTAAAGTAAAGCATTTCATGGGATAATATTTCAAGAGAAGTCTTTCACCATTGCCTTCTGTAAACCCTGTAAGTTATTTGTAAATCTGTGAATTTTTTTTTTTTTTCTGAACCGAAAGGGTCCAATGGCTTTAACAAGTAAAGGTTATGTGGTTGATTTTTTTTTTATTTTTTTTTTTTTAATTTCACTCAACAATCGTTTAAGCTCATCTGTCCTTTTATCCGGCTTTGTCTTTGTAGGAGATTGAAGACTCAGGAGATGAACCCTCCTCGCTACCCCCAGCCCTCCCCCCTCCACCCCTACCGGACTCCCTACCTGTCTGGTCGTTGTATAGCGAGGTAGAGAGAAGACGGCCTGCTTCTGCAAACATACCCGGTAAGAAGTAGTTGAATTTTATTTTGACCTTCGTGGTCAGTTTACCTGTTTCTGCAGATATACAGGGGCCCAATTTCATGGCTCGCGTACCGCCGAATTATGGGCTTACGATGACCATTATGATTTCTGCGCTAGCTGTGTAAGCGTAGAATGCCTAATAATGTGGAATATGCAAGCGCAGAAGCCAAAATTCCCTGCTAACTTCTGAAATACGCTTGACATTAGCACGGAATTTCCTGCTTCCGTAAGCAGAGCCATGAAATTGGGCCCAGGTAAGTAACAATGCTATTGTATTGTGAGCATCATGGTCAGGTTCCCTGCTTCTGCAGATATACCAGGTATAAAGTACATAGAATGCGATTGGTCTTGCTCATTCATCAATGCATCACACATGCATCGATTTCCGTGTCTTTTGGCCCTGTCTAACCTTGACATTTTAGCCAGCGTATCGCGATGCATGACAAATTTGGCGAATACGCTGGCATATGTCAAACAAAATTTGGGGTAAGTTTTATAAGTTAAGAGCATGCTGAAGCACACTGTTAAACGCTGTAGTACGGTCAGTACTACAGTGTTTTGTGCATGATTTGAATCGTCAATCGGCAGCCTTTATTTAGTCTACGCCACGGGATCGTCGGGGATATGCGGACATAAGTTGTGAGTGCCGGCAGCATGCTTAGCATTTGTTGGTATAAGTCATCTATAAGTTATCTAAACTTCTGTATCAAGTACTATTACAACTTGTATACGTCCAACTTGTTATGAATATGCTATATGCCCAAAATTGAAAAAAGAAAACATTAAACAGTTCAGCGTATGCAAGCGTTTTAGAGAAATGTTGATGCATCGATGGACGTTTGCTAAAGCGTCAAGGCGTGACAGGGCCTGCACACAAAATGAACAAGTTTGTTTATCACAGGATATTTCATTCTCTTCATTTATTGTTTAAGATTCTCCTACAACGAACCAGTTTTATACAAGATCTGCTCCACAGAGTCCAACTTCAATGGGGCTTAAACCTGTGAGTTATCTGTGCACTTCAAAGCTTTATGTGTGCTAACTCTCTCCAATTGCTGTTTTCAAATGTCTTGTTACTTCTTATCATGACTCAGCTGACAGATGAATTATGCAATCCGATCAACTTATACAACAAGTAACGCATTTCTGCCATAGAAATAGTAATACCAACACCTCAAAGAGACAAGTTGCCTTGGATCTGTCGAGTTGGTTTGTGAAAAGCGTTTGGTAACTGTTCTGTTATAAAATGCATATAGTAAAAGATGTTAATACAGATGTTATTCGTAAAAGTATAATACAATGATCTGCACAAATTTGCCTCGAAATTGCGTGATTTTTCGTTTTACTTTTCAAACAACACGGTTGGCCATTTCCTGGAGTCCAGAAATTGACTCCCATAAATGGCCAACCATGTTTGTCGATGAGGAATATTGTTTTGGATCATTGTATTCTACTTTGAAATACCTCTTTCTAACCATATGCATTTTATAACAGACGGTTACAAACGCTTTGTATAGACCAACTCGTCCGATCCAAGGCAACATGTTCTTTTAATCGTGTGGACATGTTATAGGGCGCTGAATGTGGCGCCGGTCAAAACTAAGCAAGTACAATTGTATGGAAAAATTAAAAATAAAGGAACAGAATTATAAAAAAAATAGGATTAAAAATTCTCAAAATATATCCAACCTGTTATTAAACATGTAACTGAATAAATTGTAACGTAGAGTATGCATGTGCACTAGCATCTTCCCTGTTAATCTGTGAAATACATTTGATATAAGTACAGAATTTCTTGGGGTGGATTTCACAAGGATGTAAGACAAGTCTTATCTTGAGATAGGACGAGTCCTAACTTAGGATGAGCCATACATTTTGTATATCTCCTAGGACTAGTCCCAAAGTTATCTCTTTGTGAAATCGACCCCTGCTTCTGTAAGCATAAATTCTTTGCTTACAGTTAGTTGGGCCCATGCATGTCTATTGATCGGTACTTATTGTGTAAGTGTTCGAGCCTTTGTGTTTCTCTACGTCTTGTATTGCTTGTATTTATTGTGTTTGCTTTCTTGTTTATATTTTTCATATTTATTTTGGTTGTGCTTTCATACATTTATTGTACATTTGGTGTTGTTTTGCTCAAATAAACAATAATTATAATAATAATTAGTTAAGATCCTCTATTTTGTATACAAGACTTACAGTTTCCACTAACTTTAATTTCAGGCGAGGGCTGCCCCTGCCCCTCCGGGCAAGCTGAAGAAGAGACTCTTTGAGCAGCAGGAGCATCCAACACCAGAGACAAGATACAGTGAGGAAGGGCCCGTCACCATGGTATGAGAAGCAACTCAAGAAACAAAGATGACGCTGTTTAACACAGTGTACTTCAACACAGTTCAAGACTATAGCAGTTTCTGGTACAGCTACCTGATGACTTCTAATCCTACGCCAGAGACAAGATACAGTGATGAAGGGCCCGTCACCATGGTATGAAAAGCAACTCAAGAAACAAAGATGACGTTGTTTAACACAGTGTACTTCAACACAGTTCAAGACTATAGCAGTTTCTGGTACAGCTACCTGATGACTTCTAATCCTACGCCAGAGACAAGACACAGTGATGAAGGGCCCGTCACCATGGTATGAGAAGCAACTCAAGAAACAAAGATGACGCTGTTTAACACAGTGTACTTCAACACAGTTCAAGACTATAGCAGTTTCTGGTACAGCTACCTTTGACTACGACTAGATGATAACTAAAACCATTGGCATTTCTGATGACTTGTAATCCTACACCAGAGACAAGATACAGTGATGCAGAACCTCTAACAATGGTATGAGAAACAGCTCAAGAAACAAAGATGATGCTGTTTA